>NW_019154096.1:43822044-44299533 GCF_002288905.1 Enhydra lutris kenyoni
CAGAATGCATGAATCCCTGACATCCAAGAGGAGACACAGGGACCTCTGCTGCCACTGCACCATCCAGCAGATAAAACAGCAGAAATGCAGCTTCCTTTCCAATCTGGCCTTCCTGATGTTGCCCAAGTACATCCGCTAGGCCAGAGCTAGACTATATATTAAACCCAAGGTCTAAGGGAGTCTGGGAAACGAAGTCTTCAATTTTTTCACCTCTAGCATGCAGTGTGGCATATTACTGGGGTTGAAATAGAGTTGAGTGAGCCCATCTATTTACCTGCCACAAACCCATTTTATAAATGGGTAGTATGGTGTTCAAAGAAAACCTCAGTGTGCATCTTGATCTCAGGGTTGTGAGCTCAAGCCTCATGTTGGGCACAGAGCCTACTTTAAAAGCAAAGAAAGGAAGAAAGGAAGGAAGAAAACAGAACCACAGACCCTAAATGGAGTCTAGACCAAGTCACCAAATCAGGGCTTCATACCTAACCTAACTGCATTTTCAACCTCAACCTGGAACTGTAGTCTTAACCAGTCAGTCAGGAATTTTCTGGTCAGCATCAATGAAGTAATCTGTCACATGGACCCTCATTCTTCTCCACAGAAAGATGAGGTAATTAAAAAAAAAAAAAAGATGAGGTAGTCCACGTAATAAGACATTCTGGCCTTCCCCCTTAAGGGAAGGTGACCTTTTCTTTTTGCTAACAACTTCTTACCCCCACCTTTATTCCTGTAAAAGCTTTCCATGTTGTATACTCCACAGAACTCCCTTTCTGTTTACTAGAGGGGATGCTGCCCAAATCATGAATTGCTTAATAAAGCCAACTGGATCTTCAAATTTACTTGGTTGAATTTTGTTTTTTTAACAATGGGTTGCCCAGAACTTTTCTGAATCCTGGGAATATCGCCAGGCCCAGGCAAATTAGGACAGTTGGTCACCCTGTGAGGTAGCCAGGTTTGAAGCTCCCTGTAAATTCCTTCAGAGAGACTGATATTGAAAACAGGACTAAGCAAGTAGTAACAGCAGTGATGACTATGTTATGGTGTTGAATTCCACCTCCGATGTCACTCAGACACAGGTTTGAATCCCAACTCCTCCTCTTATAGCTGTGTGACCTTGGCTAATTTACCTCTCAGCCAGTTTCTTCTTCTATCCAGCACCTTCCAGTAGAATTCTGTGATGAGGTAAATGCACTCTCTCTACATGGTGGTAGTCACTAGTCACATGTGGTTTTTGAGTACTTAGTATGTGACTAATCTAAGAAACTGGATTTTAAATTAAGTTAAATTAAATTAAATTTGTATTTTTATTTACTTATTTTTTTAAACCACTTCACTGAGGAATGATTGACATACAGAAAACTGTACATATTTCATGTATATATATTGATCAGTATGGAGATAAGTATATACCCATGAAACCATTACCATAATCTTCCATAAACTTATCTATCATCTGCAAAAGTTTCCTTCTGCTCTCTTTATTTTATTATTACTTCATTGTTATTATTGGCAAATTTGTAAGTATACAATACAGTACTATGCACTATAGGAATCATCCTGTCTATGTCATAGATCTCTAAGACTTACCTTCCATAACTGAAACTTTGTACCCTTTGATTAATACCTCCCTATTTCCCTCTCCTCCTGGCCCCTGGCAATCACCATTCTATTCTCTGCTTATATGAGTCTGACTATTTTATTCCTCATATAAGTGGTATTCCTCATACTATTCCTCATATAAGTGGTAGCATGCAGCATTTGTCCTTCTGTGTTTGGTTAATTTCCCTTAGTATGCTGTCTTTGAGGTTCATCCATGTTGTTGCAAATGGCAGGATTTCCTTTTTTATAAGGCTGAATGGCATTCATTGTATTTATATATAACATTTAAAAAATTTTTTTTAAGATTTTACTTGAGAGAGAGAGACACAGCGAGAGGGAACACAAGCAGGGGGAGTGGGAGAGGGAGAGGCAGGCTTCCTGCTGAGCATGGAGCCCAATGTGGGGCTTGATCCCAGGACCCTGGGATCATGACCTGAGCCAAAGGCAGATGCTTAATGACTGAGCCATCCAAGTGCCCCTATATATAACATTTTTAAATTCTTCTGTCTGTTGATGGATGTTTCATTTGTTTGAATGTCTCGGCAACTGTGAAGAGTACTGCAGTGAGTATGGGGGTGCAGATAGCTCTTTAAGATCCTGATTCTGATTCCTTTGGATACATACCCGGAAGTGGGGCTGTTGGGTAATATGGTACTTCTATTTTTAACTTTTTGAAGAACCTTCATGTGGTTTTCCATAGTAGCTGTTCTACATCAAATTGAAATAGCAACATAAGGCTAGCAGCTACTATATGGGACAGCACTACATACAGTGGAGATAAAGTTGTGTCTACCTCATTTATTTATTTATTCAACAAATATTTACTGAGTATCTTCCATGAACATCTGCAGGTATCGTGCGAGGGAAAATGTCATGAAGCTTACAATCTAGCAAGGCAGACCCTTATAACAAGGGAAGAAATAAAATAGAGTTTACAGTTAGTAGCGTAAAGGAAGCAAACAGGATAAAATTCTGCAGAATAAAAGGGGGTACAGACAGACTTTAGATGGGGCACCAGGAGAAGCCTCTTTGAAGGGATGGCAAATGACTCAAATGTCATCTACCATCATCATCCAGCTCAGGGTGGCCATGTGACATAACTCTGGCCAGTGAGACAGAAGTCGAAACTGGCCAAGCGATGTTTCAGGAAAGCTATAGTTTTTCTGATAGAAAAGGAAATCGTGAACCAATGTGAGGACACTCTAAAGGCCAAAGGATGGCACGATCTGAGCATCACTAAGGAGAATAACTGCAATGTAGTAAAATAACATCAAATACATTTAAATCTATAAGTTCATAAAGACAATTTTTTAAAAAAGGATCCCTTAGTGGCCACCACTGGAGGATGCCAATGAATCAATTCATTATTTTGCAAACTAGCAAACTAAAGAAAAGAATCAAGTATTTACTTTTCCTTTATTTATTTATTATTTTTATTATTTATTTATTTATCTGTATCCATTGTGGAACGTAATAATAGAGGAAGTTTCTCTTTATAAAAGTGTTTCATCCAATACATGAAGAATGATGGAATTAAAAATATGAACACTTTAACCTAATGAATTAGTAGGTTTAGACATTAATCATCAAAAGCTGCTAATATGGGTACCTGGGTGGCTCAGTGGGTTAAGCCTCTGCCTTCGGCTCAGGTCATGATCTCAGGGTCCTGGGATTGAGTCCCGTATCGGACTCTCTGCTCTGCAGGGAGTCTGCTTTCTCCTCTCTCTCTCTCTCTGCCTGCCTCTCTGCCTACTTGTGATCCCTTTCTGTCAAATAAATAAATAAAATATTAAAAAAAAAAGATTCTCTCTCTTAAAAAAAAAGGTCGCTAATACCACAAAAAGACAATCAGATATTAGGCAACTCCAGAGAGCAGAGTACACCACCTCCTACAAAGAGGTCTTGCCAAAACAGACAAACAAACAAACATGCAAACAAGCAAACAAAAGCTACAGTAACAAAAAAAAAATAAGCCTGAGTTTAATTAAACCTGTAGATCCAACTATTAGTTCATAAGATACAGAAGACAGAGGACATCATTAGGATGAAATCAGGAAAATCCAGATTTTAGCAAATTGGAGATAAGTGATCTGATTTCTCAAAAATAAATTGAGAGGAAAACAAGATGAAGGGAGATCCTATAGATTAAAATGGATGTCAAGGACATATCAATTGCAAGTATTGGTCCAATTTGCATACTTCAAACTATAAAAAATATTACCTTTCTGGGATGATTGGAAATTTGAACACTGGCTAGTTGATGATATTCAGGAATTGTTCATTTTCTGGTGTGGTAATAGTATTGTGGTTATATTTTAATAGGAAGAGCTTTCTCTTTTAGAGATACATAATGAAACACTTTGGGAAAAAATACAATGTCTGGGGCTTACTTCAAAATATTAAGTGGAGAGGGAAATGTGTGTGGGGGGGTATAGGTGAAATGAGATCGGCTGCAGGTTGATAATTATTGTGGCTATATGATGGGTCCATGTGGGGCTGTTATACTAGTATATAGAATTATATATATAGAACTATATGTACTCTATTTTTTTATGTTTGAAATTCTACATAACAGGAAGTTCAATAAAAAGGGTACTTGGCTCCCTACCTCTCCTTCTTCTGCCCGGGATAAGGAGTTAAGGACTTAAGGTGCGGGAGGCATCTTCTGACCATGAGGGCAGACATGGGAGGTGGATATATGAAGGATGCTGGGGCCAAAATCTTGAAGGAGGCCAAGTTCCTCATGGAGCTGCTGTGCCAGTCCTGCCATACTGACTTCTGGAAATTTTGTTATAAGAGATAACATGTGTTTAAGCCTCTGTGAGATGAGGTTTCTTTTATTTTCAGGCAAGACCATTCATAACTGATACAGTTAAGATCCAGAACACGAGAAGGTACAATCTAGGTGAAGAGCAAGGTAGAGGGCATCACAGTCCGAAGGCTGTGGGGTAGGCCTTCCAGAAGACCAGTGTGGCTGGAGCATCATGAAAGAGAAGGGTGGGGTTAGGATGAGGTTGAAGGTGTAGGCAGGGGCTTGGAGGTCAGACGCCCGACAGCCTATGGCAAGTGGTCTGGATCATTCTAAGCATAACGGGAAACCACTGACAGTTTCGAAGTAGGTAAGTCACAGTAACTGACATAGTAATGTTGAGGAAGAGAACTCTGGCTATTACATTGGGAACGGGCAGGGGCAGGAGCAGGAGCAGGAGGGAAGGCATTGAGAGACCAAGCAGGAGGCAGCCATTCAGATGAGAGGGGATGGGAGGTTGGTGGCAGAGACAGACAGAAGAGGACAGTTTTGAGACCTACTTTGGAAGTAAAATAGACAGAAATTACTAAGTTACCAGAGAAAATTAGGAAAAGGTCTAGGATAACACCTGGTTTTCTGACTGTAGCGAGAGAGTGGAATTGAAAGAGGTAAGCTTCAAAGTAGTTACATGAACTAGGCCAGCAGATAGGTGAGTCTGGAGGTGGTAAGAGAGGCCTGAACTATAGATATACACTTGAAAGCATCAGCGTAATATTGCATTTAAAGTTGGTGGTGGATGAGATCATCTAGGGGAATATGTCAGAACAGAAGAAAACAGGAGTCGGGATCAAATCTTGAGAAACACCAACATTTACACATGGTGTTGAAAAAGGAAAGGAGACGGATAATGGAAACCCTCACAAAAAAGAGAAGGAAAGCCAGGAGGTTATGGTTTTGCTGAAATTAAGAGAGGAGAATATTTCAAGAAGTCCAAGTGAGCCTGCTGCTGATGAGAAGTGGAGAGGAGAAGAGTCGAGCAGACACTGCTGTTGGCAAGAAGAAAGTCAAGGTGACCCTGACAAAAACATCAGAGGAGTGGCAGAACTGGAATCCAGATCTGGGTGAGGGGGCAGGTGAAGAGGTAATGGAGCAAGAGAGGCATCTGTAGAAACTCCTTTGAGAGTCAGCCAGAAAGGGAGCAGAGACACAGGGCAGTACCTGGGGGGAGTTCAGGGATCAAAGTAAGGTTTCTGAAGATGAGAGGTGGTGGAGCCTATGTGAAGCCGAGGGAAGATCAGTGGAGAGGGGGAATGATGGGATCTAGAACACAAATGGAAGGACAGGTCTTTAATAGGAGGAGGGGAAAAGAGGAAAGGAGAAGGGAATGCAGATGCAGGGAGAAGTCTAGATTTGGTAACTGAAGGGTGGGGTAGTTTCCTTCTATCAGTGAAACCTGAGGTGACGTCAGCTTTGAGTGAGGAGAGCGAGGGTCTGGGGGAGGTTCCAGAGAGGAGGGTGTGAAGACAAAATAGCGCAATATTCAATTTATTCTGAAATTGCTAGGCAGTGTTTCTGAAATTGCCAGGCAGTGTTGGGCGACCACCAAAAATGGTGATAAGGAATTTTAAGTCATTTTTGAGGTTTCAGTAAACATTAGCTATCATTATGATGAAATGCCCAATGGGTAAGGCTCACCGAACCCTAACAACACACTTATTAAGTTAGGTGTTATTGTCCTCATTTCAGAGAGGAGAAAATCCAGTGCCTCCAAGTTCATTAAGTGGCTGAGAATTATACAACTAGTTTAAGTGGTGGAACTGGGATTTGATTCCTGCTCTGGTTACCTTCAAAGCGGGAGTTTTCCCTATTGTTCTCAAGGAGGCTGAGGTAGCGTCGCCCTATCAGGCAGCACAGTGGCTAGAGCGCCCTCTGGCAGTCCGGAGGAGCACCAGCTTTCCCGGATCACCACCGGTCCTCTGGGGTTAAAGCAGAGGAAGAAAACTCGGCCAGCCAGCGATCCCTGCTGCTTTGAAGAGGTCACACATGTGACTCTGGATCAAATCAGTGGCAACAGTGAGCAACTGCAAGTTGTGAACCAAGTCAGCAGCTAGGGTTAGCACTTATTTTCAGCTAGTGTTTCTCATTCAAGTATCTTCTTCAAATTCCATGGTGGATAAAAATGGTTTTCTTGGTTTATTTAGTGGTATTAAACAGCATTTGTTATGCTCCTGATTTTGTGGATCTGGAATTGGGGGGAAATAGCTTATCTATTTCATGAAGCCTGGGTGGCTGGGGTGGCTCAAATGGTTATAGGTGGTGGGATGGTTTAACTGGAGCCATAGATCTGAGGCCTGAATTGTGGTTGTAGTTTGTTTCTTCCATCTTTCTCCACACCATGTCTGCTGGAGGTGAAATGTCCAAGGTAGCTCTTTCATTTCCACGTCTGGCATCTAGGTTGGAATGGCTGGAGCGGCTTGGACCTGCAGGCTGGCCATCACTCTCTTTCCACAGGATCTCTCTGCTGGGCTAGCTTGGATTGCCTCACAACACAGTCTCAGATGGGCAGATTTATGTGGTGGCAGGCTTCAAAAATATAAATTCAGGGGTGCCTGGGTGACTCAGTGGGTTAAAGCCTCGGCCTTCAGCTCAGGTCATGATGCCAGAGTCCTGGGATCGAGCCCTGCATCGGCTCTCTGCTTGGCAGGGAGCCTGCTTCCCTCTCCCTCTCTCTCTGCCTGCCTCTCTGCCTACTTGTGATCTCTGTCTGTCAAATAAATAAATAAATAAATCTTTAAAAAAATGTAAATTCATACTGCCTAGATTAACTTATTTTGTGGCATGAAAGAATGCCATTGAGAAGACTGATGCTGTAGTTTGGCCACTAAGTCCTTCATGTCTGTACATTTTTGAGAAGCAACATAGAAGTGATTTCCATTCTTTCACCCTAAAATTAGATCGAGGTTGTATAGTGAAGTTAGGCCAGCTGCCAGCCAAGGCTGATTCCCACCAGGCTACCCCTTCTTGAACTTGTCTTGCAGCCATCTTCAGTCGTCAGAGTGCTTGATCCCATCTGGTTGATCCTGTATCAGCTGGATGGCCGATGGCCTTGAAGCTTCTACCTCTTTAGCAGAAGCTATATCATGGTAAGTGAAGTTGTTATTGGACACAAGAAGATCCAAAAAAATGTCCCCATCTCTCTTTTTTTTTTTTTTTTAAAGATCAAGTATAGAGAGGCCTGGGTGGCTCAGTTGGTTAAGTGTCTGTCATTGGCACAGTCCCTCTGCCTGCCACTACCCCTGCTTGAGCACTCTTTCTCTCAAATAAATAAATAAATAAATAAATCTTTGGGAAAAAAAAAAGATCAAGTATATTTCTTTTTTTTTTTTCAAAGATTATTTATTTATTTATTTGACAGAGAGAGAGATCACAAGAGAGATCAAAAGGCAGAGAGGCAGACAGAGAGAGAGGAAGAGGGCTCCCGCTGAGCAGAGAGCCCGATGTGGGACTCAATCCCAGGACCCTGAGATCATGACCTGAGCCGCAGGTAGCGGCTTAACCCACTGAGCCACCCAGGCACCCTATTTCTTTCTTTTTTTTTTTTAATACTTATTTATTTGAGAGCGATTGAGAGAGCATGACCGAGTGGTGGGGAGGGATAGAGGGAGAGAGAGAATCTTGAAGCAGGCTCCCCACTGAGTGCAGAGCCCAGTGCAGGGCTGGATCACAGGACCCTGAGATCATGACCTAAGCTGAAATCAAGAGTCAGCCAGCCACTTAACCATCTGAGCCACCCAGGTGCCCTAAATGTCTTCATCTTGTAATGTGTCTTTAAATTCTACTCAGATTTATCCTGAGCAAAATTCAAAAAAGGAAAATAAGCTATATATACATACCATTTTCTGTTACAGTTCCATCTATATCAGAGAGAGAGAGAGAGAGGGAGGGAGGGAGGGAGGGATAGGTAGATTACAAGTAACCTATACATATGACAATAAAGGAATGGTTTACTTGATTTGTTCAAGGGGTAGTACAATGTAGCGATCAGGAGCATGGAATCACACTGCCTAAGTTCAAATCCTGATTCTGCCACTTACTAGCTGTGTAATGATTTGGGGCAAAGTATTTAACCTCTTCAGTTTCCTCATCTTTAAAATGGTAATAACAATGTAAGGTTGTTTACGGAATTAAATCATATGTGAAATGTGATTTGAATACTGCCTAAAAACAGTGATGAATTAGCACAATTATAACCTTTACATTATTGAAATAACATTTCCTGGGATGTACGATGTGCCAGATGCTGGAATGCTGGAAGTAACAAGCTGAAAAGAGCATAATTCCTATGCCGGGGAGATAGGTAAGCGTGGAGCATACATGGAGGTACAATATGAAATGGAGATATGTACAAAGGTATCTAGGAGTACGGAAGTGGGAGCACCTCCCACCATCTGGGGAAAACAGATGATCCTCAGAGGAAGCAATGTTTATGCTAAGACTTACAGGATAAGTAGGAGTTTGTAGAGAGGGCAGGAGTGGTGGATGAATTATTCTGGGCAGAGTAAACCTCAAACACTATGCTGTGTGCATTTCAGTGAACACAGGGAATATGGACTGGGGAAAGGGATAGGAGGGCGTGGGTAATGAGGCTGAAAATGCAGACAACAGCCCAAACCTGAAGGGCTTTGTGAACCGTTGGAGTAGTTTGGCCTCTATTATGTAGTTGGTTGGGAGTCCTTGAAGACACTAGTCTTAGGCCTGGCTGCTGCATGGAGAATGGATTGCTAGAGGACCACCAAAGAGCCAGGCACCAGTTAGAAAACCTCTGCAGTAATTTAGGAAGAGAGTATGCTGTTCTGCACTACAGCAGTGGCAGGAACAACATAGGTGTAGCTTAGGTTTCTGGTGTGGGTGTCTGAGTGGATGGAGGAATGTGGTCTGTCGGGTGGAATGTCATATTTTCTTCAAAATGATCAAGGAAGACTATGTAGCAAGATGGGAAAATGTTCATCATGTAACATTAACTGATGAAAGCAACCTACTAATTATGTGTGTACCACTGATGACTATAAACCAAGCAAACATACTCAAAGATGAGGTGAGGAAGGGACAAGAAATAAAATAGTTTGCTTTCTTAGGATATTAGGATTGTGGATGGTATCTTTCTGTTTTAATTTATAGAAATGCTCTTGTATCTTTGAAGGAAAAGTAGTATACAAAAGTTATAATGAAATAGTGTGATTGAAATTTTCCCTTTGTTTTGGATTTCCTTTAATTCCTGGATTAGTTTTTTGGTTAAGAACTTAATGGAGATATAATTCACATTCCATACAATTCACCCATTTAAAGGACACAATTCAGTGGTTTTTAATATAGTCACAGAATTGTGCAACCAAACTCAATTTGAGAGCATTTTTACCACCCCCCAAAGAAAACCATACCTATTTGCAAATACTCTCCATTTCCCCTTAACCCCTGGTCCTACTTTCTATCTCTATAGATTTGCTTATTCTGGACATTTCACATAAATGAAATCATACAATATGTGGTCTTTGTGACTGTTTTCTCTTCTTAACATAATGTTTTCAAGGTTCATCCATTTCATAGCATGCATCAGTCCATTTCTTTTTGTGGCTGAACACATTCCACTGCATGGATATGGGATATTTTACTTACCCATTTGTTAGCTAATAGACATTTGGGTCTATTGGGTTGTTTCTACTTTGGGGCTATTATGAATAATGCTACTACGGACATTTACATACAAGTTTTTGTGTAGACGTATGTTTTCATTTCTCTTGGGTATGTATTGACTCAAAATACAAAAGTGCAAAGGGGCACTAGGGATGACTTTTGGGGCAATGGATATATTCTGTATCATGATTGTGGTCGTGGTTACATACCTATATACACTGGTCAAAACTCATTGAATTGTATGCTTACTTGCTGAAATTGATTATATTTATTTTACATCTCAGTAAAGCTAACCCTCAAAAGAAAGGATGGAATGGTGGGGAGACAGATTTGGAGCCATATTGATATGTATAACGTTCCAGCATTATATAATGCTTTCCTGTATACCACTATTTCACATACATTGTCTCATTAAAACCAACCAACCAACCAACCAATCAACCTAAATGAACAGAAGCTATGACTATTCCAATAAGCCAATGAGATAAGTAAGAAAGTATTATTGTGTCCACTTGAGAGATGAGGAAAGCAGACCTGTAGGAGTCAGTGAAGTGGTCTGCTCATTCTCACAGAGCTGCTAAGTAGCAGAGGCAGACTTCGTTCCACCTTCCACTTCTGCAGTTTCCTGAGGCTTAATCAAATTTGCTTACAAGAATGGACAAAGAAGCTGCATCTGACTAGATTTCATATGTAGACATAAGAATAAAGTCTCCCTCCCCCCATGCTGGCTCTTCCATGACCTAGAATAAAAATGAAAAAGTGATAACTTAAATCACAGCAACTAGAATAGAATCTCTGAGAAGCAAGAACATTTAAAAATGTCCCACCTTTGATTACAATGCTCTTTTAAGTTGCTCTAACCCTTGAGCTTTGATTTTATTGAGAATAGAGTGTTCTACATATCTTCCTGTTTTTCTGAGTTTCCGGATGTCCTAGGCTTTGGTGTGCTCAGATCCCTTGCCTGTGGTCCGCCTACCCTGCTCAGTAAGGCAGGAGGACTGGCTCCTGTAAGACTGTCTTTCTCAGGCCCTCAGGTCACTTGCCTTCCAGCTGGCATTAGTCAGTGGGAGGCACTGGTGATGGAATGGTAGAATCTCCCTCTCCTTTCCATGGGCGGCTCTCCAAA
Organism: Enhydra lutris kenyoni; assembly: GCF_002288905.1. Classification (NCBI taxonomy): domain Eukaryota; kingdom Metazoa; phylum Chordata; class Mammalia; order Carnivora; family Mustelidae; genus Enhydra; species Enhydra lutris. Next base: position 43,833,207 of record NW_019154096.1, read on the forward strand.
GCTGCTGCCATTCTTCCATGCTCTCCAGCACCTATGGGGATGTCTGCCTTGACTGTCTCTTCTACTGGTGATCTTAACCCCTGGGCTCCAATTAAACCACTGTCTGCCTGTGTTTTACAAAGGCTGGTGGTGGCTTCATGCTGTTGCTAATGTCTGCGATGCCTCACTGTCCTCTAATTGGTTTCTCTGCTTCTTCCTCTTTCCCTTACCCCAGTGTCTCTCTTCTGAACACCCAGGATGGTTTCTCTTCCCCTGTTTGGACTTTGGATGATAGGCCATCTGTGATCTTGGACTCAGAATTGGACCTAGACTTTACTCACTTTACAGCTGACCCCACTTTGTTTGACATCCCTTTCCAGCTCGCCCCTCAGGCGCATTCAGACATGACATCCATTATTCCACTATGGGTGGGCATATTGTGTCCAAAAGGCAACCATTAGAAAATTAAAATTTATTTATCAAATTGACTGGTCTATACTCATCTGAAATAATGCATTTAATAGGTCTGGAATCTCTGAATAAACATTTATCTACCCATTTGCTGTATAACAGCATGTTAAATTAGCATAATTAACACTAGTTTCTGCAATAAATAATTTCAAAATCTCACTTACTTAATACAATAAATAAATCTCAGTGACTTAATACAATAAACACTTATTTGTTGCTCACAAAGAATTCAATGTGGTCAGCTGGGGGTTTCTGCTCTGTGCAGTCCTTTAGGAACCTAGTATTGCCCTAGATGTTGTCATCAGGCTTGCAGATGAGGGACAGAAAGAGCACAGAATAGGATTGTGGGGGATGTTTTATGGAGTAGGCCCAGGAGTATCATATTGCAACTTTGCCCACATCTCTTTGGCCAGAACTCAAGCAGGTGGCCCTCATCTAATCGTATGAGAGGCTGAGAAATGTAGTTTAACTTAGTGCCTAGGAGGAAAAAGAAATGAGCTTGGAAAACACATGGTCAGTCTGTCACAATCTGCCCTCTGGCCAATAAATTTCCCTTGCACTTTGCTCCCATATACAGAATAAATTCCTCCCCACTCTACCCCAAGAATGTTATCCAAAGTCACTGAATCCAGTAAAAGCCTTGGGAGATGTTCAGGCATCTCCAACTGGTACACATGTGGTTCTTTTTGGTTAAGTAATTTGTAAGCTAAGAAGAAGAGCTATCTGTCCTCTGCTCTTTTCTCATCCTCAAAAATACAGTAGCAAACAGAAACAAATAACCTCAGTGTCCCAGTTAGAAAGGGGGAAAAAATGAAAGATATAGAGTCAACGCTGGTCCAAAGCTGTAAAGCAGGCATTCTTTTCCCTGATCAGGAAGCATGATGAAATGTTTTTTTGTTTTTTTTTTTTTAGATTTTATTTATTTATTTGAGAGAGAGACAGTGAGGGAGAGCATGAGCGAGGAGAAGGTCAGAGAGAGAAGCAGACTCCCCATGGAGCTGGGAGCCCGATGCGGGACTCGATCCCAGGACTCCCAGGATCATGACCTAAAGCTGAAGGCAGTCGTCCAACCAACTGAGCCACCCAGGTGTCCCGAAATGTTTTTGATTGTACTCTGTTTCTCCTCTATGACAGGGATGATTTCATCCATAGTAAGATGTTTGCCTTGCCACATAGATGTCACATTCAAATAAAATCTGTCTCTGCTAATAACTTTTATTCTGGGAAAGATTCCTAATTTAGATTCTTCTATATGGTTAAAAGAGGAGAAAGAGTTTCTCTTGAGCCCAAAGGTCTTTTTTTTTTTTTTTTTAAGATTTTATTTATTGGGGCGCTTGGGTGGCTCAGTGGGTTAAGCCTCTGCCTTCGGCTTGGGTCATGGTCTCAGGGTCCTGAGATTGAGCCCCGCATCAGGGTCTCTGCTCAGCGGGGAGCCTGCTTCCCCCTCTCTCTCTGCCTGCCTCTCTGCCTACTTGTGATCTCTCTCTTTCTGCCAAATAAAATAAATAAAATCTTTAAAAAACTTATTTAAAAAAAGATTTTATTTATTTATTCGAGAGAGAGAGAGAGAGCACAAGATGGGGGAAGGAAGCAGGCTCCCCTCTGAGCAGTGAGCCTATTGTGGGGCTCAATCCTGGGATCCTGGGACTCGGGAATTATGACCTGAGCTGAAGGCAGATGCTTAACTGACTGAGCCACTCAGGTGCTCACAAGATCTTGAAATGCTAAAGTGGCATTTTGGGGAAGATTTGTTCTGAGACTCTTCATTACAATAACAATAATCATTATCATTATAATGATAGCTAAATTTTACTGAGCATTTATCGTGGGACAGACATGATAAATTTTATATTTATTATATTCACTATAAAAACTCTATAAAGCAGACTCCATAATCTTCATTTTACCAATAAAAGAACTGATGCTTAGAGAAGTTAATTTGCTTATAATCACATAACTAATAACCAGTGGAGCCATTATTTGAGTTTGGGTCTGTCTGACTGCGAAACTCCTGCTCTTAGGCAGTAGATTATACTCTCAGATTGCAAGATGTTTCTCACCTACTTCTGGGGAGAGTTTCCAAACTTAATTCTAAAGCTCAAATCTTGATCTCACAATTTGGCCAATACCATACTAATAATTGCTGTAGGTAGGAATCACCAACAGGTGGTAAAATTAGTGGGACAAAGTTTGATAAGAAATAGGATATAGGGGCACCTGGGTGGCTCAGTGGGTTAAGCCTCTGCCTTTGGCTCGGGTCATGGTCTCGGGGTCATGGTATGGAGCCCTGCGTCAGGCTCTCTGCTCGGTAGGAAGCCTGCTTCCTCCTCTCTCTCTGCCTGCATCTCTTTCTGCTTATGGTCTCTCTCTCTGGGTGTCAAATAAATAAATAAAATCTTTAAAAAACAAAAAAGAAATAAGATATATGCATATTTTCAAAGTATGTCAACACAAGATATTTATTAATTATAAAGAGAGTAGGTGTAACTTTATAGTGGAGAAACCAGGCACAATGCACTGTAAGCATGTAATGAAAGTTAACATATTAATGTCACGGGACTCCTGAAATGATGCACGGAGAAGGGCACAGCATTACTTCTGTGGTATTCTTGTCAAAAATGTAAAACCTGAATTTAATCATGAGGACATTAGGTATACTCAACTTGAAGGTAATTCTACAAAATAACTGGCCAGTACTCTCCAAAAGTGTCAATCTCATAAAAGACAAAGAGACACCGAGGAACTACATTAGACTGAAGAAAATATGAGAAAAGAAATATGAGAATATATAAGAATATAAGAAAATAAGAGAACTAAATGCAACGTGTGATTCTGGATTGGATCCAGGGCCATAAAAAAACAAAAAACATTAGTGTGACAATTAGTAACATTTGAATAAGATGTTTATTAGTTAATAGTATGATATCAACGTTAATTTTCTGATTTTCATAATTGTACTATCTTTTTAAAAAAGAATTTATTTATTTATTTGCCAGAGAGAGAGAGAAGCGGGGGCAGCGGCAGGCAGAAGAAGAAGGAAAAGCAGGGCTCCCCACTGAGCAGGGAGCCTGACGTGGAGCTCCGTCCCAGGACCCCGGGATCATGACCTGAGCTGAAAGTAGATGCTTAACTGACTGAGCCACCCAGGTGCCCCTTATACTATCTTTATGTAAGTTGTGAAGCTGGGTGAAGGATACACGAGAACTGATTATTACTTTTCGGTGATGAGTTGTTGGTTTGTTTTTTGTTTTGTTTTTGTTTCTCTCCCCTACTCCTTTGGCTCCTTTTTTGTAAGTCTGAAATTATTTAAAATGAAAAGTTTAAAAAAAGCCTTATCTCCCCAGTTTACTTGTTAAAAGTCGTTTACCCATTGAAATCCTGTTTGAACTAAAAGTAAATGGACTATAAGTACGTCTCCACCAGCTTTCTCATCTGTTCTGCATTCTGTGTTCTGTCTCTAATAGGCTGTCATGTTCCTTTGTCCAGATGGTGCCGGGCTCAATGGTGCCAGATCTAAGAGAGAGCTATTTACACCCTAGACAGCATACACTTGTATATTCATTATGACAATTTTCTGGCAAATGAAAGAAAAATGTTTTGTGCTAACAAAATCACTGTATTATAACAGTTTACCGTCATATGTAAGTAAAGTGTCTTGGGAAGGGCATTCCCCCCCACCCGCCCCCGATTCACATCAAAGAACGTGATGGATCAGCAGTGTACCAGAGGCACTCCAAAGCTACCACCAGGGAAAAATCTCTCCTCTACGTTAGATCTTGTCACAGGCCATCTCCTGGCCGGAGACTGACCCCTTTCCTCACTTAACCCTCAGCCACATAATGGAAACCTGTCAGATTTTTGATATGTTCTCAGGCGTGGTGTCCCCAGGTCGGTTGTGGGACCAGACAATGTGTAAAGAGGAACAGCAACAGGAGCAGTTGTTAGACCTCAGAGCTATGAGACAGTTAATTCTCAAAGTTTTCTTCAAAGGTTGCTGAATGGCAGAGAGCGTTATACCAGGTAGGAGGCTGTGGGCTGCCAGGTACAGAAAAATCCAGTTCAAACTAGCTTAAACACTGACAGAGTTTTAGCTCCGGCAGTCCAGAGCTCAGAAGGGTTCCAGGCCCAAAGCCATTTATTTCATATTTTCTAGGTTTCGTCTTCCTTTGTGTATCAGTTTTGTCTGGAGACTAGGGCCCTCACTGCTAATAAATGGCTTAAAGGAGCCGATGGGGACATATGTTTCTTTGTTCATATTTTACAGAAGAAAAAGAAAACCTTTTACCCAATCATACTCCAGAAACCTCTCCCTTCAACCTGATCCAACTTAGGTCACCTGCCTGCTCCGCTACCAATACTCCTCGGGGGGAAAGCTGTACTGTACAGGTCTGAAGTCTGAATTCCTATTCAATGGCAAGGTAGTGGGATTATTGAGAGGGGTTAAGAGTAAGCAAGATACATTTCCAAAGCTGAGATAAGGCCAAATTCCATTGAATCTTCTGAAGGAAGAGTGAATACCTGACCCAAATCAGGGCTTTGTCAGGAAAAGGAATGGAGACCATGGAAACTGGAGAAGTGAATTCCCACCCCCTTGTGAATCTAGGGTGTTGGTCCAACATGACCCTTTACAAATAGGATATTTCTTTGCCATTTTTTTTTTCTAAAAAATACCCCTGTGGAAAATAGTGTGGAGGCATCTCAAAAAATTAAAATTAGAACCATCACATGATCCCACAATCCGGCTGCTGGGTATATATCCAAAGGAATTGAAAGCAGGATCTCAAAGAGATATTTGCACATCCGTGTTCACTACTCCCAATAACCAAGAGGTAGAAGTAACCCAAATGTCTACCAATGGATGAATGAATAAACAAAATTTAGTATCTATATAAAAAGGAATATTATTCAGCCTTTAAAAGGAAGGAGATCCCTGTCACAAGCTACAGCATAGATGGAACCTATGGACACTATACTAAGTGAAATAAGCCAGCCACAAAAAGACGAATATTGTAGAATTCTATCAATATGTCAAATTTGTAGAAATTTATATAAAATTTATAGTCAAATTTATAGAAAAAGAAAGCAAGTGGTTAAGTGTCTGACTCCTGACTTCAGCTCAGGTTGTGATCACCTAGGCCTTGCAAGGGGGATCCACACTCAGGGGTGCTCTCCTTGGATTCTCTCCCTCTGGCCCCTCTCCCCACTTGCACACACACACACTCATTTTCTCTCACTCTAAAATAAATGAATAAATCTTTAAAAAAAAGGAAGCAGGGGCGCCTGGGTGGCTCAGTTGGTTAAGCATCTGTCTTCAACTCAGGTCATGATCTCAGGGTCCTGGGATAGAGCCCTGTGTCAGGCTCCCTGCTCAGCAGGGAGTCTGCTTGTCCCTATGCCCTTCACCCCACCTGTGCTTGCTCTCTCAAATAAATAAATAAAATATTTTTAAAAAATGGTAAGGAAAAAAGAGAATGCAAAAGTAGTCCGTGACTGAGAAAGAAAGTTGGTTAAGCAGTTGCCTTCAGCTCAGGTCATGATCCCGGGGTCCTGGGACGAAGCCCCACATCAGGCTCCCTGCTCAGTGGGGAGCCTGCTTCTCGTTCTTCTGCCTGCCACTTTCCCTGCTTGTGATCGTGCTCTCTCTCTCTCTCTCTCTGGCAAATAAATAAATTCTTTTAAGTAATGATGGTGGAAGTGTGAAAACATATGTAGACAATACCCCAAAAGAAAGAGATGAAAACACTGAACAGTGGTATTCTTTGGGTGATAGATCTTCAAGAGAGTTTTTCTTTATACTTTCAGTCTTCTGGAATTTTTTCCATAATTTTTATGACATATTTAAGATGTTTGGTCTGTGACGTTTAGAACTGTGGTAAACACAAAGATTGTGGGTCCAAGGGTCTCAGTTACAAAAACCTTAATGTTAGAAACCCTATTTTGGCTGTTCCAAGGGCTCATGCCACCTCCCCCATCCTTGCTTTTTATTTTTAATGTGTTTTTGATAGTTAGGTCAATATAAAAATACTACTGTAAACATAAAAATAAAGATAGATCATGAATTCAGGGGCTGTTTCCTAGTGATTTAACTCCTTAGCCATTAAAAAATTGATTTCTCATGCTTTCTCTAATAAATAAAGGAAATCTTTAAAAAAATTGATCTCTGAGTAACAATAAAAATTGCAAGTAAATTAATTTAGAACAAAATAAAATTCTTGGTTCAAACAGGATGAAAATAAGTCTTCTGTCTGGAAATATGAAATTATTGTTCAAAGGAACATAATTCCAGAATCTCCTAAAAGCACATCCCTGTGTAAAAAGTCATTTTGTTTGCTTCCCTTACATAATGCACGTATTACAGTTTGAGAAGCTGCCTGGGTTTGTTCCATTTAAATGCTCTTTGACAGTGCTGTCACTGTGTTTCTGGCAAGCCCAGCTTTACGTAAGCCTAAACCATATGGAAATTCCAAGATTAGAATAATTTGGATTCTATCCTTGGTACACACTGTGTTTATTAGTGTAAGATGACGGAAGGTCTCTCTGTAGGTGAGATAGGTGGGTTTGGATTGCAAACCCATCTCTGCTAAGACTCAAAGTGCAGGATTTCATCCACTGGCTCCCTCCATAAGACTAGCCAGGGGGCCACTCTCGGCTGAACTCTGCGGCCGCCATGCTCCCCTGCCCTGGGGCACCTGCCTTGTAGCAACTTGAGTGCATACATGTTCTGTTTAGGTGTTCTATTTAACTGGATGTGAATCCTAGCTCTGCCTCTTACTGCTGTGGGCTTTGGATCATTCAGCTATCCAATTTTTGTGGCAGGAAAATTCACTGAGAATCAATTTTTCATATTCTCTGTATCCTGCGCTCACCATTCTCTTGCTAAGAACTCTTGGTATTTTCTTGCCTCAGAGTTGTTTTGTACCGGGAAAGCAGACATTGCCACGGAGCAGCTTTTCTTTTATAAAAGTTCACATTCTACTAGATTCTGCCAGGTGTCCCTAGGAGGAGAGGAGAAAGGGAGATTCTTTGAAGGCAATAGGAAGGAAGAGACAAATACCTCTGTGTCACTACAAAAGAGGTGTCTGGGGGAAAGAGGTTTCCCCCAAGAGGGATCTGCATGTGCTGAGTGCAGAGGCCAGAGGAGGAAGCCAGTGCTCAGAGAGGATGGTTGTGCACTGAGGCATATCTTGAAATACTAAATCCTAGGGACTGGCACCCCAACCTCTCAGACATCCTCGACATCCTATATCGCAGAGAGCCATGGTATGTCCCAAACTAGAGGAAACTCTTCTGGTACAGAAAACAGGTATCTAGCAGATTCTTGTGCCCATCAAAGAGGCATGAGAAGATAGGCCCTCTCCATGCTTTGGCACACAGGGCAAGATCCAGAATTCTGCAAGGAAAGCCCCTGAACGGTTTAGATATCATCTCCTGCCCTCACAGTGGAATCTTGCTAGGAGTTGGTCTGCATTAAACTGAAAAAATAAAATAAATGGACATTTCTTACACATTTGGTATTGTGTGTACCCTTCTTTGTGTGTCTGAGCCTCTATTTCTTCATCAGATCCTGGAGGGCAAAACACTTCTCTCACAGGTCACTGAGGGGATTAAGGAAGGTTAACACGTGAGGCCTGGGCGAACACTCTGGCATATTTACTAAGTGCTCCCTTGCTGCTGATTCTCTGAAATAGTTTTTTTACTTCTTTCTCACCAAGATGGGACTGCTAGTACAAATGGCAGAAGTTGGTACCAGGACTTCTAGAAGGCCTGGGGCGGGGGAAGGTCAAGAGGTAAGGTTTTTAATAGTAGTAATAATGATGGCTACCATTTATTAAGAACCTATTATAGGTCAGATACCCCTGGACTATAAATCATGTCAGTGGTTTTTAACCTGTTCTGCAGAATTGTAAGATTCCCTGGAAGGTTCGGGAACTGCAGTGGAGAGTAAAAAGGAGACCAGTGAGTTCACATTCACAGTCGCTTTCTCTACTTCAACTAGATCAGTTTTGCTTTTACCTGTTTAATAGACTGATCCTCTACAAATGATTTTATTTGAAATGTAGTATGTTTGTTAAACATGTTTGAGAACTTCCACAATGATGTTGGGTCCAGGTGGCAGTAAAAACAAACACATGTTCTTTAGACTACCTCTCCTGGTCTAAACCCTAAAGCTAACCTAAAGTGTATGTGTATGTATATATATATATATATATATATATATATACACACACATATATACATACATACACAGATATCTGAAGATGATGCTGACTTATAAGATGAATTACTCTAAATGAACCAAATATTCTGGGGGAACTGCTGAAGGACAGAAAGTTGAACTGGGATGACACGGGAGGGAACCATTGTCTGACCTTAATGAAGAGGACATCTATAAATCATGAGAGAGGCTTCAGTACTGCTACAAGCTTGGGGTTAGTGGATATAGGGAGCAGGAGGCAGTCCCGATCTAACATTTAGTGTGATCTGTGTAACATTACACCAGAAGGAACCATCTGTTTCCTCCTTCCACCTGTGTGATGCAGCAAACAGCAAAGACAATTCCTGTGAAAAGGACCACTTGGACATTACCAGCAGGGTAGTACCCAAGAGGCGTGTATACCCCAAAAGAAAATGGGAGTTCCCAGGTCCAGAGAAAATGCTAATGACTTACCCAATCTGGTAGTGTGTCCTACCTCTTCCCTAGAACCACAGGAAGCAGAAAGTAATAAATAGGTAAGTACTCAGACATGTAGGCAGGCTAAGAGGCAATTGAAAATGCAAACATAACACAACCAAGAATCCCCAAACATTTGAAGAAAAGCAAAGAGGAGTTCAGAAGGAGAGAATAGAGGGAGTGGAGGAGAGGATATATTAAAGAAAAACAGAAGGATGAAATATCTCATTGTCAATGAAAGACATGAAACTTTCAATGAAAGGGCCTGCTTAGAATGAACAGAAAAACAAAAAAACCTCAGACCACACCTAGACATTCGATGGTAACACTTTAGAAAACAAAGGATAGATGATATTTTTACTTACTATCACTAGATAAGTTAACAGCTAATGTAAAGCATATTATTTGGGAGAGGAAGGAGAATACTATCTTTCATTAGAATATTGTAAAAATGACAGGAAAAACCTGATATAGGAATATGGTCCACAAATTTAATCACATAAGCTTAGTTCCTAGGGTCTGGCTCCCAATACAAAGTTTAATGTTTTCTGGTGGCTTCTATGTCAATGGGGCAGACTTTTAATCATGAAAGCACATGGTTCCTACCCTCACAAGGTTCACGATTTAGGACAACAAATAAGTTTGAAAGGAAACCAACATTAAGAGTGATTGTCACTGGTTTTCAGATTACAGGTGATTTTATTTTCTTTTTATAAAGTATAAGTAATATTTTGCATATATTCTGCATGGTTATTATATGTCTTTTATAATGAAAGCAATAAATCTTATAGACACTGCAAATTTACAAAGCAAACTTTACTTATAAAACAAAATGCCAGTTTTATTTATTTAGCTCCGTTCAAGGTTTGGCCATAGCAGCTGAGGGTATACACAGAGGATTAAGAATAAATCCTTGCTCACAAGGAAGATTAAATCATTGTTTATGGGGTGCTTGTGGCAGAGGGAGCTGATGAAATGGTTAGCAGGCAGATAAGCAATTATGTTTCTTTGTTGCAGAAAATAAAGGCTAACTGGAGGTAGATGTATTTTATAAAGCACAGTGTAGCTTGTTGTAGCAGAACGCTTTTCTATTCTCTAATTGGGAAATGCTTCCATCTTTTGGCTGAAGATTTACGAGATACTCTAGTCCGTATCAGCAGCATATGGGCAAAGGATCTCTTAGGGTGGTAAATTTTGAGACACGCTTATTATTATCTATGCAAGGTCAACTTATTAATTTCAAAGAGACATTGTCCTACATTTTCCTCTTAAGAGTAGGGCAATGGAGGGCGCCTGGGTGGCTCAGTGGGTTGAGCCGCTGCCTTCAGCTCAGGTCGTGATCTCGGAGTCCTGAGATCGAGTCCCGCATCGGGCTCTCTGCTCAGCAGGGAGCCTGCTTCCTCCTGTCTCTCTGCCTGCCTCTCTGCCTGCCTCTCTGCCTGCTTGTGATCTCTGTCTGTCAAATAAATAAATAAAATCTAAAAAAAAAAAAAAAGAGTAGGGCAATGGAATAGTAATAACATCAATTACTCTGTTTGATGAGCATTTACTCTGTGCCAGGCATTTTACATTAATTATCTTATCGGGTCTTCACAACAAATCTCTAAGGTAGGTATTACAGGCCCACATTCTCTTATCCAAACCCCTGGGGCCAGATGTATTTTGGAAATGTGAATTTTTTTGGAATTTAAAAAGCAATTTGCCATATGGTGCAAATACTAGTAACTTTGTAACATCCCAAATTGTTATGGAACACAATATTTCTACAGAGAAATGTATGAAAATTCGCACTAAATGGAATAAAGTCCATAAATAATGTTACAATTTATTTACATAAATAAACTTACTGGCAAATGAAATTTCTTGGTAAATAAATTTTACTAGGATATAGGATATATATATAGGATATATATATATATGATATCTATATAGGATATATGAATACAGGCCATAAGGACTTAAACTTATTTATTTTCTTGATTATGATAAATATTTTTTAATGAAATTTTAAATTTATATCAATGAAAAACTAATCTAAACACATGCAAGAAATAATCATCACACTTCTGGATGTTTGAGAATCTTGAACCAGGGGTTAGTATTGTCTGTGAAACTAGGTTGGAGCTGGACATCTGATGAGCCACAAATGGGCTTCTCAAGGGACAAAGAGGCATCACTACAAGGGGCCTTTCTACAGATTTTCCCTGGTGTTACTGGTCTCCTTAGCATAGGTTTCAGTCTAAGCAGTTTCTCTCTAATTGAATAAACTGCCGTGATCTCTTGCTCACTGACGGATGCACATTGTTCAAGGCTAGGAATTAATCAGTCACACATTTTCACCATATGCTCTATAGAGACTTTTTAAAGCTGTGCTCATGTCATCATTATCATTATTACTACTATCTTCATAGTGATCTGCACTTAACACCATCTCAGCAATTTCCCCATCACTGAAAGAACGCATGATGGGTACATCATTATCAGTGTTCAGCATTTCCTCAGTGTCAGCTTCTTCCAATTTATTGTAACTTCTAACTTCTCCCACCTTACTTTAGGCTGATAAGACTTTTGACATAAGTAATGACTTAAAAAAAAAAAGATTTTATTTATTTATTTGACAGAGAGAGAGCACATGCACAAGCAGGGGGAGCAGCAGGCAGAGGGAGAAGCAGGCTCCCCACTGAGCATGGATCCTGACATGGCGCTCGATCCCAGGACCTGAGCTAAAGGCAGACACTTAACTGACTGAGCTATCCAGGCACCCCAGTAATGAGTTTTGGTAATATCTTCTCATTGCAATCTCTGAATCTTTAAAAATCTTCATCAGTGAGGTCATTTTTTTTTTAAATTTATTTATTTGAGAGAAAGAGAGAGAGATCACAAGTAGGCAGAGAGGCAGGCAGAGAGAGAGGGGGAAGCAGGCTCCCTGCAGAGCAGAAAGCCCGATATGGGGCTCGATCCCAGGACCCTGAGATCATGATCTGGGCCAAAGGCAGAGGTTTTAACCCACTGAGCCACCCAGGCACTCCTCATTTTCAAACATCATTGGAGCCCAGTGCAGTGCCAAACATTAACATTGACTTATCAACATCATTCCAAGCATTAGCAACTGCATTGATGGCATTTTTTTTTTTAAGATTTTATTTATTTGACTGACAGAAATCACAAGTAGGCAGAGAGGCAGGCACAGAGAGAGGGGGAGGCAGGCTCCCTGCCAAGAGCCCGATGCAGGGCTTGATCCCAGGACTCTGGGATCATGACCTGAGCCAAAGGCAGAGGCTTTAACCCACTGAGCCACCCAGGCGCCCCAATTGATGGCATTTTTAAGACTAAATTTTTATAAAGAAAGTCTTGGATTTTCAAATATCTGTTAACTGACACAAACATGGTGTTTAGGAAAAATAAGTATTTATAGTTGCTCTTCATAAATATTTTTTAAAGATTTATTTATTTGAGAAGCGGGGAGAGAGAGAGAGAGAAAGATCACGAGCAGTAGGGGAGGGTAGAGGGAGAAGCAGGCTCCCCTCTGAGCAAGGAGCCCAACATGGGGTTCTATCCCAGGACCCTGGCCTGAGCTGAAGGCAGATGCTTAACCAACTGAGCCACCGGGAACCCTATACTTGCTTTTCATAGAGTATAGAATTCCTGGGTCACAAGGCTGTATTTTGAAAGTCACACTGAGGGAAAAGCAAATGCTGAAAACATTACTTTTCACAAGAATTTCAGGAGGGGGATGTGAAGAACAGTTGTCTAGGAATAATAATAATTTGCATCTGTCTTGCAGTCCAGATTGCTTGTAGTGAGCTTGTGCTGCTGGCACAAGGTGCTTATGGAACCAATGAGAAAAGATTCCTCTTGTTACCAATGTCTTCCTGTTTACATAATAATGCATAGGTAAGTGCATTATTCCCCCTCTCTCTCCTCAGTAAAGGAGCCTAAGGTGGGGCTGGATCCCAGGACCCTGGGATCATGGCCTGAGTCAAAGGTAGATGCTTAACCGACTGAACCACCCAGGTGCCCCTGCACATACCTTTTAAACACCTTGGATATTGGGATGCCTGGGTGGCTCAGTGGGTTAAGGGTATGTCTTGGCTCTTGGGTCATGATCCCAGGTCCTGGGATCAAGTCCTGCATGGGGCTCCTTGCACAGCAGGAAGCTTGTTTCTCCCTCTGCCTGCCACTCCTCCTGCTTGTGTTCTCTCTCTGACAAATAAATAAATAAAAATCTTAAAAAAAAAAAATAAACACCTTGGATATAGGTTTTCCCAGTCATTGCTGATTTCGTTTTGTGTATGCCTACAGCGTTAGCACACCCAATAGTCAAACTTTGTTTGGCATCCTTGAAATCCTTCGGTGCCCTTTTGTCAGCCGTTGTTAAGATTTTTCTAGGAAAATAGCACCAGGACAGAACTGTTTCATCAGCATTGTCAATTTGTTCTGGGCTAAGGTTTTAGTCAGGTATTATCTTAGCAAATTCATCAGTGGTTTTATAATCAGTAGGAGCTTTTACAGATTTTAAGATACTTGATACGACCACCCTTTTTACATTTCTGCAGCCAGCCTTCTGAATATTCACTTTCAACACTCAGTTCTTCATGCCATATTCTAGGTTGTTTCAGACCAACAAACTAGTCATTGGCATATCTTTACTTCTTTGTTGTCGAATCTGTTCAATCAACACGTGGTCAAGATCTTTGTTTTTGGCCTTGTGCAATGTTTCTCTGTTTTTCATCAGTTCTTGGTTACGACTGTTACTACACAAGTTTAACAGCTCATCTTTCTGTCTCTTGAAGTCACAGATGGTGGTTGTTTCCAGAGCAGTCTTCAGTAAGATGTCTCACAGACATACTACTGTTATCTTCTGTAATAACTCTATTTTCTGAGCTGTGCATAAAGACCTATGTTTCCTTTTCTTCTTCTCACTGTTACTCACAGGCATGTCTTTAAGTCTTTTGGGCATTTGCACAGTAAAGTTAATCCCCAAGTCACAAAGTGTTAGCAAACAGCAGAGGGTGTGTGTGATGAATAGGAGTGGTAAGACATAAATAAGTGCTAATTTTGTTTGTCCACAGTTGGGCTTTGCTGCCAAATCATCCTGGGGCCAGACTTAAAAAGATAGTTGCGGGTTTCAGAGAGTTTTTGCTTTTTTGTTTTTTATCCTATTTTGGGATTGTGGAGTAGAGGTTATGGACTCGTATTAAAATATATCATCTTTATGATGAAAAGACTGAGGCTCAATTAGCAACTTGCCCAAGGTAATGAAGCTATTATTTATCTTTTTCTGCCTCTGTTCAATCTCCTCAAATTCGGTCACTTTGCTGAACAAAGACTTCTTATTTCGGTATCATTGTATGCCAAGATGATTTGAGCTGAAATATTTTTAGCAAAGGAACCTGATACTCTTGGCTGTTTGACTGGTATAGTCAGAAGCTGACCCCCAAGCTGGATAATGTGAAGATGTCTTGGCAAGAAGTGGCTGGAGATGCTAAATTTATAGTCATTGAATATAGATGTTTCTTTTTGTACCAAATTATCTGTTTGGTACTTATCTGCCTAGTTATTTATTGTCCCACAATGAGCAATCAGGAAAACTGAAAGAAAACCACTCATTTCTGATTATGTCCCAAACACTCCCACAAATTTCCTTTAAATATCCACTCATTTGAAAGGTTTTTGGTTTGTTTTTTTAACTGTTCCACAAATTATATATCCCCAAGTGGGACTCAGAATTATTGTTAATCAAGCTCAGAATTAAAACACATTTTAGACACTCTACTAATAAATTTCTTTCAACTTAGAATTCATGAGAATTTTGAAAGTAACCTCTTCTAGGCTTTTCTAATACCTTGGGACACAGCGAACAAATATACAAAATAAATCTAGATGGAGTGCAGATGCTCAGGGACACACACTTCGAAGCTATGGCAACTGGATCCTGAGACACCGAGTGTAGTTCCTGGAGAAGGAGCTTCGTGGCACCACCCTCATTGCTGGGCCCCATGCTACTCCTGTAAGGACTAGCTCTGAAACACATGCTGAACTCTGTTTTCATGTTTTCTCATGACAGCAAAAGCCCTCTTTGGATTTCTTTTGGTTAGAGAAAACAGATGCTAATATAGCTCTTTGGTAAAAGTGAAGCGGAAAAATGTGAACTTTCAGGGGCGTCTGGGTGGCTCAGTCGTTTAAGTGTCTGCCTTCGGCTCAGGTCACCATCCCCGGAGTCCTGGGATGGAGGCCCCCCAGCTTCAGAATCTGACTCCCAGCTCAGTGGGGAGTCTGCTTCTTCCTTTCCCTATGCCCCTCCCTCTTGCTTGTGTGTTCTCTCTTTCTCTCAAATAAATAAAATCTTTTAAAAAAATGTGAACTTTCAAGAAGTGAGGGGTGCCTGTATTGTAGAAGACTGAAGACTGTTGATTCAGTCCCAAGTCCTTCCCCCTTTTCCCAGAAGGTGCAAGAGGAGTCCAAGAGCTGAGGGGTTTATAAAATGAGTAGAGCACAGGTGCTGTAATCACAGAAAAGCTTAAAATTTAGTAAGTAAATATGAGAAATGAATAAAATCCAATGAGGATTCTCTCCCTTAGGAGAGGAAGAGATCATATCTGTCAGGTAGGGCAAGATTGCTCTCACATTACTTTTCAGCACTGGTCTCTCCCATTTGACTATACTAATAAGTACCATTTACTGGGTATCTTCTGTGTGCCAGGCTGGCACACAGGGAAGCTGGTATTTAAGAAGCATCAGATTCAGAAAGGTCTGTTGACCTTGCCTAGTGTCACAAACTTCTAACTCACGAAGCCTGGGATCTACCTCTTTGACTCTAACGCCCTATTTTTTTCCTTCAACATACTCTTTTTTCCTTTTTCCTGAGCAAACAGTCTGCATTCTTGCCTCTGCCTTCACTATAGTCTAATCTACTTTATGGTGTGTTGTTCCAAGGAGTAAAAATCTCCTGGTTGCCCAACAAAAGAACAATTCTAATGACTGGTTTGGGGGAGATCTCCTTGAACAATTAATCAAAGCACAGAGAAACTTGCTTGAGGCTTGTCCTTCTTAGACATATTTCTTCTAAGAGCAAGGTGTTGCTTTGGAACCAGAGTATTTTGGCCAGTGTTGGGATGCTCTGAATTAAATGAGAATGAGCAGTGGGGTGACTATGTTTTTGGCTGTTTTTGGACTACTATCAAAGAATGCAATGCTCTTGAGAGAGAGTTCTATGATAGCAAAGAAAAGAGCTTTAAAAAAAAAAACCTTTTTAAATGTAAGCAATTCTTTCCAGCTATTTAAAAAAATACACACCTTGGCACTTGTCTTTAGCTGGAAAGAAAAGCACCTCCAAATAGCCTGAATAGTAGTGGTAGCAATGCTGACTATCTCTTAGTGTAACTGAAATGTTTTTTCAGAAATACCAACTTTTATTTTTTTTATTTTTTTATTTTTTTAAAGATTTTATTTATTTATTTGTCAGAGAGAGAGAGGGAGAGAGAGCGAGCACAGGCAGACAGAATGGCAGGCAGAGGCAGAGGGAGAAGCAGGTTCCCTGACGAGCAAGGAGCCCGATGTGGGACTTGATCCCAGGACGCTGGGATCATGACCTGAGCCGAAGGCAGCTGCTTAACCAACTGAGCCACCCAGGCGTCCCAGAAATACCAACTTTTTTTTTTTTTTAAAGATTTTATTTATTTATTTGACAGACAGAGATCACAAGTAGGCAGAGAGGCAGGCAGAGAGAGAGGAAGGGAAACAGGCTCCCTGCTGAGCAGAGAGCCCGATGCGGGACTCGATCCCAGGACCCTGAGATCATGACCTGAGCCGAAGGCAGCGGCCCAACCCACTGAGCCACCCAGGCGCCCAGAAATACCAACTTTTAAAAGAGACATTGATTAATACTCACAGATCAAATTTTTACAAGATTTCTCACAGATTAGTTATATATCATCCAATAAAGTAATTAAACCTATTTTATCAAAGCAGATCATGGGATATTTATTCTGATTATAGTCAATTCCCATTTTATTTCATCTTCTGAATTATTTAATTTTTACTATCTCCCAATAACAACACATGAATTCGCTAGCTGCTGGACAAATTAGTTAACAGCTTTGTGAGAGAGATTGGCCATATGCTCATCAACTGGGTTTCCTCTTCCTGAATGTGTAGGGAAACCACATTTCCCACTCTCCCCTGCAGTTAGATTGGGTTCCTTCCAACGGAATATGAGCAGCAGTAACATACATCACTTCCAGACCCAGTAAGAAATCCTTCTGGCACCCTTATTCAAGTTCTGTTTCCCCTCTGTTAAGTCCATGGAGGTCAATACTGCAGATCACCGACTGAAAGGATTCAAGGCAGTATTTTGAAGGCAGTTGCCCAGGGTAGTACTCACAATGGTAGTATATCAGAAATGAATGAGAAACAAAACAGTGTGGAGTTGTTTTTTACAGCAGCTGGCTTTAATTAGTCTAATTATTATATACCTTTATCTTTCATTAAACACATAAGAAAAGTTTGGTTGTGATGTCTAATGCAATTAATGACTTTATCTCTGATTTTTTTTTAAGATTTTATTTATTTATTTATTTGTCGGAGAGAGTGAGCACAGGCAGACAGAGTGGCAGGCAGAGGCAGAGGGAGAAGCAGGCTCCCTGCGGAGCAGGGAGCCCGATGTGGGACTCGATCCCAGGACGCTGGGATCATGACCTGAGCCGAAGGCAGCCGCTTAACCAACTGAGCCACCCAGGCGTCCCTTTTATCTCTGATTTTTAAGCATGCTTTCTATTATGTTAAGAAATTTAACATCAGAATTCAAATTATGCATATGTACATTTCTTAAAGAATATAATACCTACTCTCATAGGTCTTGCTACATCAGTAACTTCTAGTTTTAGCTGGATACCACTTTGCATTACCACTAGTTAAGCAATAAAAAAAGTATTACTTTGTTTTAATTAACTAATGTAAAATGATTTATATTAGATCTGTGTGATTTTAATCTTTTTAAAAAAGATTTATTTATTTATTTTAGAGAGACACAGAGAGAGAGAGAATGAGCACGAGTTGGGGGAGGGGCAGAGGGTAAGAAAGAATCCTCAGACTCCCCGCTGAGCACAGAGTTGGACTTGGGGTTCAATCTCACAACCCTGTGTTAATGACCTGAGCCGAAATTGAATTAGCCATTTAACCAATTGAGCCACCCAGGTGCTTGTGTATCACTTAAATCTTGACTGCTTTTGGAAATACATTGTACAACACAGATTCTATAACTCAGCTCTCAGTGTTTTTGATATTATTCCTTAAAACAGACATTAACAGGGCGCCTGGGTGGCTCAGTGGGTTAAGCCTCTGCCTTCGGCTCAGGTCATGATCTCAGGGTCCTGGGATCGAGTCCTGCATCGGGCTCTCTGCTCAGTGGAGAGCCTGCTTCCCCCTCTCTTTCTGTCTGCCTCTCTGCCTACTTGTGATCTCTCTCTCTGTGTGTCAAATAAATAAAATCTTAGCTCTCTGCTAAGCAGAGAGCTTGATGTGGCACTCAATCCCAGGACCCTGGGATCACGACCTGAGCTGAAGGCAGAGGCTTAACCCACTGAGCCACCCAGGTGCCCTACTTGTTGATTTCTGATAAATCCTTTTTGGTGTAGTTTAAGAGTTTGAGACTCTAATGTCTGTGTAATAAAGCTCTTTCTAATTTATAGCTTTCAAGAAAATTAAAGAAGACCTAATTGAACTGTTAGGTGATAAGTCTTTAAAAATAATTTCAGATAATAAGTCACTCTTGTTTTTGGCATCTAATTTGAAAGCTGCTTAAAGAATTGGGTGATGTTGTCATAAAGTCTTTCTGTTCCTACATTATTTTCTGTATAAGCCAATTTTACTTATTTATTTTTAGATTTTATTTATTTATTTGACAGAGAGTGGGAGAATGAGGGAAAGCACAAGCAGGGGGAGCAGCAGAAGGAGAGGGAGAAGCAGGCTCCCCACTGAGCAGGGAGCCTGAGGTGGGTCTTGATGTGGGGCTTGATCCCAAGATGCTAAGACCATGACCAGAGCCAAAGGCAGACGCCTTTGGCTCTGGTCATGGTCTTTGCACCCCTATTAGGCAACTATATGCTTACACATATAAAAATGAAAAACAGCAACAGAAATGATAATCTGTCCCATTTTAGATATAATATTCTTCCATGAGCACATGAATTAATGGAAAAATAAATCCCCATTAATCTCAATAAATGGTATGTTTCTGAAAATTTCTACTTAAATGTTGGTAATTATAAAAAATATTTAATATATTTATATTGTTTTAACTTCCTGTAAAATAATAATAATTGTCATGATAACTACAGAACTGTGCTTTTAACTTGGAATAAAAAATAACATCTATATAAGGATTTTTGTTTGAGAGACATGATAAGGTGATTAATAAAAGCCCTATTTGACACAAACACTTCATTAGGGTAAAAAATTTATATTAGGGTAAAATTCTGGGGGAGTTGGGATGAAAGGAATTTGGGAAATAAAACCAATGCTAGTTTTCTGACTGTTAGAGAGGAGCTTGTTCATGCAGTTTTTAAAAATGTGTGTCATCCTCAAAATTGCTAATATGAGATCATACTATACTAATTATTCATACCTTGGTATTTTTTTCTTGTTTATCTATTTTTTAAGAAATGGGTTATGCTTGGGCATGTCACTTAATTTTTCAGAACCTTGTTTTATTCCCCGCCCCCCATAAAATAAAAAAGTTGAACCAGACTATCAGGTCCATTATATGTTCCTAATATTCTACACCTCTGTGACCAAAGACTCAAATATATTCTTTTAGATAACTGAAAATGAACAGTATGTAAATATGTATTTCTTTTTTCTTCTTCCTCATTTCCCCTCTTCTTCTTCTTCTTCTTCCCCTTCTTCCCTCCCTTCCTCCTCATCACAAAGGTCCTATTGGCATACAGCAAAGATTGCATTTTTTGAGGGATTTATTGAAACTAATCTCACTATTTATCAATTAATCACAGTAATTCAATGGCTTTAACGAAAAATGGCCATGCTATTCGTGCCATCATTATATTCCCTAGTAACTAAAATCCAAAAAGTGCAATATTTTCTACAATAAAAAGATCATGTTGGCACAATCCTAGTTCCTCTTTCTGAGGAAGCTAGAATCTTAAAATAGGTCATCAGAAATAGAACTCTTTGGAATAGATAAATGCAGCAGAAAGTCTATAATTGTTGTTGAATATGTATGTGAGGTCCACTAGCACTGCCCTGTGTATTTTGAAAGCAATGCAAGACATGATCTATAAATAGGACCATTTTGATTTTAAGTAGTTCCATTTTGGCAATGGAATGTTGTTGTTTTTCTTATTTGTTATGTTGTGAGCAGTGACAAAAGGTCTTGAAATGTTAGTGCTGAGCTTTTCTTTCCTGCCCAACACTTCCATGGGGTTAGATCTTTCTGTGTGGATTTGTGGAGAACTGAGATTGTTAGATTAGGGATACAAAGAGAAAGAAACAGTTAATATCCAATTGACTGACTTCCAAAAAAGGGCATACAGAGAGAGACCCCATGAGAAGTGATGGTTGCTGGTCAGTGACTGCAGACCACCCCCAACATTTGAATGAGCATGCCACTCTGTGTAGAGAAGCCATACATGCTGTTGTCGTCACCAGGAGGCCCTTATAGCACCTGCACTTGGCTTCTTGCACCAACCAGGTGAAGGATGTCCACCTGTGCCCTAAGACTTTGCTAGACTCCCACTTGACCTGCTCTCTATGGAATTCACCCTTGCCAATTGGACACACTTTTCAGAATAATCTGAGTTCCTTCACCACCAGAGAAAACTGAAGATGGAGTAGAATCAGAAGCCCCAGCTTTGGCACTTGGAAGGGTCTAGACAGTGGGAAACCCATTCCAGGTTAAGTGTGTATATATTTTTATTAGGAAATACTAAGGTGTTAAGGATAATGAAATAGCATATAAGAAAGTATACAGCATTAATTTATTTATACATTCAAATAATAAACTTTTATTGAATACCTAATGAAAACTTACAATAGCTCATATTCTGAACCAGGCCCTATGCCTAGGTACTAGGGACACCAAAAAAAATTTTAAAAAAATGCTACACCATCAGAGTCTTCAAGGACATTATCCTTGGATGTTAGAAGTCCATAGCACACCTGCAAGACTTCATTCACTGAACAAATATTTATTGAGCATCTACTATTTACCAGTCACTGTTGTGAATACTAGGGATATAGTGGTGAACAAGATGGATGAGATCCTGGTCTTGTAAGCTTACGTTGTGGTTGGGAAGATATAGTGTAAACAAATCAGGTAATTTCAATTGTTCTAAGTGCTATGAAGAAGGTAAAATAGGCCAATGTGATAGAAAGTAACCGGTTGGGGGGTGAAGGGAACAAGTTCAGGTAGTGTGGGCAAGATAGTCTCATTGGGGAAGGTGTTTGAAATGAACATTGAATAATAAGGAGTTAGTAACACCAAGACACTTGGAAAGCAGAGATGGAACGGAAAGCACAGGAGCTCTCAGACAAGTACTAGTCTAGTGTGTTCTAGAAAGGTAGTCAATGGTACAGTCTCTGCCGGCTCACAGGAGCAGGGAGCCTCATTCAGTAAGGAGGTGATGGGATCTTTACGGCTTAACATACAATGAGTGCTTAATAAAAGAGTGGTATTTTTCCTTCTTTCCTCTGATGAACTACTTTAAAAAATGTTTACTACAAATGTAAGAAGAGCTTAAATATCCTCCCCTATTCCACATCTCTAGTCCTGCTTCCCAGAGGCAACCACTCTTACAATTTTAGTTCTTTTGGCATATCTTTGAATAGCATGCTCCTAGTCTTATTTCTTCTCATATCAATTATAGATATCATCTATTTACTTCCTATAATGACAAGCATTTAGCTAAAGAGCCTTATGGTTATATTTTCTTCCTCTACTGGCTATCTCTGCACCTCTACAAAATAAACTTCGACATCCCGATCCTTCATCTCTTGGCTCCCACATTGTAAGACTGACAGGTTATAGACCCAGTTCTCCCCATTGCTTCTCTTCCTCCACGTCTCTGCAGCCTCCTATGGCTCATAGAATGTAATTCCCACTCTCTTTAGCATGTCATACCGGGCCCTCTAGGGTCTAGGCCCAGCCTACTTTTTTCATTTCCTGTCGTCATCCATGTTAGCAATACTCACAGTCACAGTGAACTACGTACTCACAGTAGTACATGGTTTTGGAAACTCTGGCATGCTCTTGTCTTGTTCTCATTGCCTGAAACTGCCTCCCTTGGCAGTTCCCTGCCACTTACTCATTTTAGCCCACATGGCACTTTAAGAAATAATGTCATAAATCATGACATTTATGAAATTGAAAAATATTTACTGAGCGGCTGTTTCATGCAAGGCACTGTTTCAGGTGTCAGGGCTCTAGTGGCCCAAGACACACACTCATGAGCTCACATTCTAGCAACTTAAGAAGTAGATCTAATAAAAATAATCATAAAATCCACTATGTGTCAGGACTGTATTAAATGACTCACATGTGCTATTTTAATCTTTACAACTTCATAAGACTTGAAAAAGTAAAATATTCTTCCTGAGGTCACTTCCTATAATGAGCTTATATTCAAACTCAAGTCTGTCTGACTTCAGAGCTCTTACTCTTAAGCTATACTCACTCTGCCCCTATTATTCCTTGTACACGTCTACCATAACATTAGCCAAATTGTTTTGAAATTGTACATGGGGTTCCCCATATAAACCACAAGGCATACAAAATTATTTGTGTTGATTATTTTCTCAATGTTCTCAGATGCTACAGAAGTAGTACCACTCTAGATGCACAGGAGAGAAATGAATGCATTACACATATTGGGTACCTTCAGAAATTAGAGATTAATTCTTTCTTGAAATCTCATTCTGAGAAGGGTTTGCTTTAGACCGAAGGCTTCTTTTTTTTTTTTTTTTTTTTAAAGATTTTATTTATTTATTTGACAGAGAGAGAGATCACAGGTAGGCAGAGAGGCAGGCAGAGAGAGAGAGGAGGAAGCAGGCTCCCCGCTGAGCAGAGAGCCCGATGCGGGGCTCGATCCCAGGACCCTGAGATCATGACCCGAGCCGAAGGCAAAGGCTTTAACCCACTGAGCCACCCAGGCGCCCCAAGACCGAAGGCTTCTTAAGGGTAGAAACATTTGGTGCATATTGGGTGCTTGACAAATTTTTGTTGAATCTGCCATTGAAACCTTTGTAATCAATATATAATCAGTTTCAGGGCTGAAAAACTATGTCAGTCCCACTTTTGGAGGTGGCTTTGCACAGAAGGTAGGCACTTGGTCTTCTTTTAATAGAATTACAGGGGTGTTGGGTTTAACCTTTGAGAGGCCATAGAATGCAGTGGTTAACTGTACACCCTATAGAGCCAGATTACCCAGATTCCAATTCCATTGTTTACTATGTACACACATTTAAGAGGTGACTATGAAACATGCGTCAGGCACTTTCATAAGTACTTTACAAATATTACCTGAATGAAACTTCTTAACACTTCCATGTTAATCTCTGTGGTAGCTTTACTACTCTTTACTAGTTCCATGCCTCAGGTTTCTTTTCTAAAATATTTTATTTATTTATTTGACAGAGATCACAAGTGGGCAGAGAGGCAGGCAGAGAGAGAGGGAGAAGCAGGCTCCCCACTGAGCAGAGAGCCTGATGCGGGGCTCGATGCCAGGACCCTGGGATCATGACCTGAGCTGAAGGCAGAGGCTTTAACCCACTGAGCCACCCAGGCGCCCCCTCAGTTTTCTTTTCTGTTCAAGGGGGATAATAACAACAAAACACCTCACAGGGTTTACCATTAAGATTGAGTGAATATAAAGTGCTTAGTCTCTGGCACATGGCAAGTTAGCTGTGACTGGTAAAGTACCAGAAGAGGCTGTGAGGAGAGAAGGAAATCAGCTTAATGTAATTTAACAATTTCTTCATCTTATGCTAATGCTCATTTCAAGGGGACAGATGGAATTATTTGGAATGGGGACGATATTTGAAGCATCTCTGTCAAGTTGGCTCTGTTTCTAAGGGAAAACCCAGTGGCTGGTGCTGAAATGGAAAATATAGGGAAAAAGTACCTCTGAAACCTGTCCACTTTTCTGTATCTGCGAATCCACGTTATCATCTCTTGCCAGGATGGCTGCTGTCGTCTCCTAACCGGTTCAGCAACTCTTCTTTGGCTGCCTTCATTCTCTGCTCCAGGAGATTAACCTTTTCAAAACACAGAGGAAAAATTAGATTGTATTGTGCTCATGCTTAAAACAGTCCACTGGTTTCTCATTGTCCTTAGATGAAGGACGTAAATCAGTGCTTAGTTGACTGAGTCTTGTAGGATCCAGTCTTGGCCTGTCCCTGCAAACTTGGTTTGGGCCATCCCTCCCCACAGTCTTCACCCCAGCCACATCTGCCTTCATTAATTGTTCAACAAATATTTATTTCATCACCATGGATTTATACAGTCACAGTGACCAGGAGAAACACAGTTCTTGTACTCAAAGAACTTATATTTGAGGAGGTGGGGGAACAACAAACACAACAAAAATCAGATGAATATAATAACTGCTGGTGGTAAATAAG
The DNA here is from genome assembly GCF_002288905.1 of Enhydra lutris kenyoni. Lineage (NCBI taxonomy): Eukaryota > Metazoa > Chordata > Mammalia > Carnivora > Mustelidae > Enhydra > Enhydra lutris. Next base: position 43,857,961 of record NW_019154096.1, read on the forward strand.
TATGAAAATAGAATTGAGCTCACAAATTTAAAAAAAGGGGGCCCATTGGGATAAGGTAGACAGGAAGTCTTCTCTTAGAAGTTACTATTATAGGGGCGCCTGGGTGGCTCAGTGGGTTGAACCTCTGCCTTTGGCTCAGATCATGATCCCAGGGTCCTGGAATTGAGCCCCGTACCGGGCTCTCTGCTCAGTGGGGAGTCTGTTTCCCACTCTCTCTCTGTCTGCTGCTCTGCCTACTTGTGATCTCTCTCTCTCTCTGTCAAATAAATAAATAAATAAAATCCTAAAAAAAAAAAAAAAAAAGAAGTTACTATTATAGAGAGATCTAAAGGGGAAAGAACAGTGAGCCACATGACGAATGGGGAGGAGGGAACAACCAATGCAAAGGTTCATATATGCGAGAGAGAACCTGGTCAAGTACCCAGAGCAGACACCCTCATTGCATAAAAGGAAGAGGGAAGTGAGGTTGGCCAGTGGGTGATCCTACAAGGCCTGACAGATCATGGTAAAGAATTAGAAAATTTTTTTTCCTTTTTACTTTAGAAAATCTCAAAAATTGTTTTTAAAAATTAGAAGTGTAGCACAATGTACATTGTTTCATGTAGAGATGATGATCCACCTAGATCCACCTGTTATTACCTTTTTACCACATTTGCTTTTTTGTTCCTATTTTCCCTGTTCTATTTTCTTGTTCCCTCTCATTTCTCTTTTGTTTTTGCTTCATTTTTCGGCCAAATCTTTTGAAGGTAAGTTGCTGAATAGTGAAGCAAGTTATCTTCCCCAAACAATCTTCTACATAGTCACAGATTATCACATGCCAAAACATTTAATATTGGTCCAGTATTATCTTATAGTCCGTATTTAAATTTCTCCAACTGTCCACAAAATGTTTTTCTGTAGTTACTTCTTAAAAAAAATAAAACAATTATGGACCAAGATTTATGAATTTCGTTTGTAATATCTGTCTCCTGACTAATGCAATCCTCCACCTAATTTTTTTTTTCCCTTGACGCTGACACTATTTCCCTTGACATTTTTTGAAGAACCTAGGACTGTTGTCTTTTACAGTGTTCTATATTGTTTTTGTTTTGTTTTGTTTCTTCATAGTTAGATTTAGGTTAAACATTTCTGGCACAGATATCATCAGGTGATAAATTGCTCCATTGTTGGTGATGCTGTTTCCTCATTTGGCTAAGGTATATCTAATAAATAAATCTCTATGTTGTAATATTACCCTTTCCCTTTATGATTGTGAAATCATCTCTAGGACGCTCTTTGAGATAGTGTTAAAGTCCTCTTCCCCAACAACCTTTCAGCCAATGATTTTAGCATTTCATTTCATTTCAGCCACTGTTTCAGCATGTATCTATAAGATTTTATTTATTTGCCAGACGGAGAGAGAGAGAGAGATTGAGTGAGCACACACGCATGGGTAGCAGCAGGCAGAGGGAGAAGCAGGACTCAATCCCAGGACCCAGGGATCATGACCTGAGCTGAAGACTGATGCTTAAACACCTGAACCATCCAGGCATCCCTACCCATATTAATTTTTATATTGGAAAGTGCAAAATGGGGATTTTCTATTTATTGTTTCATTTGTATTCATTAACTGGCATTCCTGTGTAAAGAAGAACTTTTCATTTTTATTTCATTTCTCCTTTTCATGGAGACAACTTAAAAAAAATTAAATCTGTTTTGGTTTCTCACCACATTATTACTCTTTTCAATGCTCAAATTGCTTCAAGTGTGGTCAACAGCAGCTCTGTTAATCCAGGTCCAATATCCTTTGAAATGTCCCTGTTAATCTCTAAGAACTTCTTTGGTTTCTGAGAAGAATGTTCTAGGCTCATTTTGCAATTTCTTTGCTCCAGGTATGAATTAGCCTTCTCTCCAAGGAGCACTATTTCATTTTAGTGATGAATGGTATTTAGCAACTGTGTGGGTGGCTTGATGCTAGGTGTGCTTCTTCTCACTGGGGAGTTGGGGTTTCTATGCCTCTAGGTCCTGTTAATGGACCAATTGAGATTAAAAAAAAAAATCATAACTTGATTTTACTACCACCAATTCAAATCCAGCAATGTGGGATTCTTCCTTAGCCTCTATCATTCTGTATTTGTTATCTTCTTCTCCTACTGTGAGAACCTCAGTTCTAAGCAACATGAATCTATTTCCTCATTTGCATTGTCCTATAACTCATGCATAGTAGTTTCAAAATTGCTACACCAATACCCCTTTCAACATCAAACCTACTAGGTGAAGTTATTGATTTCTTTGCACTGTACAACTCCTAATTCCAGTTGATAGAGTACTGTGCTCAGTTAATTGACTGAATGCTTTTTCTCTGTATAGTTATGCTGGCAAATTGATATTCAAGTATGTTCATTTCTTTCTTTGTATTAAATTTTAGGGCTTGGTTTTATTTCCAGGGCTTTAGATTTAACGTTTTTCTTTTTAAAAGTTTTTTTTAAAAAAGATTATTTATTTATTTATTTGACAGAGAGATCACAAGTAGAAAGAGAGGCAGGCAGAGAGAGGGGGGAAGCAGGCTGCCCGCCGAGCAGAGAGCCCGATGTGGGGCTTGATCCCAGGACCCTGAGATCATGACCTAAGCTGAAGGCAGAGGCTTAACCGAGCCACGCAGACGCCCCTAGATTTAATGTTTTGAAAAGGCAAAAAAAATTTATATATATACGTGTATGTATACACACACACACACACACACACACACATGTATATATACATATATTTATATAGGTTATTCAGAGAAGCCACACTGCCATCACTAGTCCCTGCAAAACATTCCTACCCCCACAGGGAACTATTTTCAGCTAATTTTCTGATTTAGAGTTTTTGAATTTATTTCTTAAAAAACAGGTCCAACATGTGTGTAGAATGTATGTATGTATACTTTCATTTCTTCTTTCTTACACAAAACTTAGTGTATTTTTAAATTCTTTTATCTATTTTCTTCCCTTAAAAACATAAATATGAATTTTTTCTGAAATCACTGAAGAGCTTTAAGACAGGGAGTGACTTGATCATTACACCTTGAAATTAGTTTGGTTGCTCTACGAAGAATGTTGTGGAGGAGAGCAGGATCTTAAGCAGGAAGACAAGTTGGGAGGCTATGGTGGTCTGGGCAATGAAAAGGGAAATAGGTGTTTATTTTACTTATAACACAAAAGCACAACAGATAAATTTGTTTATGAACTGAGTGAAGCTGCTGAGGGAAAAGGAGGACCTAAGGATGATTCTTTTATTTGTCTTGAGTAACTGGGCAGGGACATGGTGGTGTCATTCACTGAGATGGAGATTGGGAAGGAGAGAAGTTGGGGTTTGGAGTGAAAAATCACCGTCCCATATTGAATAGAGTAGAGATGTTAAGTGGGTACTCAGGTATTTGCATCTGTCTGGCGTTCAGAGGAGAGGTCTGGAAAGGACGAGGAATTTGGAAGTCACCAGTAAGGATAAAGATACTTAAAACCACGGGAGTTGATGAGGTTGCCAAAAGGACGACTATAGTGGAGAGAAAAAGGTGGGTTCAGGACCAAGCTCTGAGGATGCCCATAATTTAGAGGTTAGATAGAAAAGATAGAAAAGGAGATTAAGACAGGTGGTTAGTAAGGTTGGGAGTAAACAAGGACAAAATGACTTTTTGCTGACCCAGAAGACAAATGAGGTGGCAAGGCTCAAACATTTAACTGTGTGGCTGCTTCTGGGAGCAAGATAAAAATAAGAGAATCCATTGGATTTTTTTTTTTTTTTGCTTCCCCTGTATCTGGTATTATTTTTCCTATGCTTGGAATGCTTACTCCTTTCTCTCTTTTTAAAACCTGGTTAATTTCCTAATGAGCTGTGGAGATGCAGATCAAACATTATTTTCTCAGATTCCCCGTGACATAGTCTTACAGCTCTTAGAATACTTTCCTTGAAACCACTCAGTACAGTTGTAATTTCTCAATTATTTGTATTTTTAAACTTGATTGGTTCTCCCATTAGAAAGTAAGCTCCTTGAGGGTAAGTGTCTATTTTGCTCACTCTCCTCCACTGTTTCCCTAACTTCCAGCCTAGCATTTGGCACATAGCAAGCAGGATTTCAATAAGTATTTGTCAAATAATAAATAAACAGAACCCCTGGAGGGTTCAGGAGGCAGGACTCAGTAACAGCTGGTAAAAGAAAGAAAGGCAGGGGTGCCTGGGTAGCTTAGTTGCATAGGATCTCCCTTCCCCTCGGGCTCTGGTAATGATTTCCCGGTCCTGGGTTGGGCTCCCTGCTCAGCAGGGGAGTCTGCTTCTCCCTCTCCCTCTGCCCCCCCCCCCCCCCCACCGTTGTGCACTCGCGCGCGCTCGCGCTCTCTCTCCCCCCGCCAAATAAATAAATAAATAAATCTTAAAATAAAAGCAATAAAGATGTTGTGAGGTATGACAAGAAACACAGATTTAGGGGTAGACCTGCCTGAAAGAGCAAAGGAGACTTTGACACTGAGTTCACCAAAGACTTTCGTCCCAGCCTGGAGAGGAGGACATAGCTTTTATTTTATCTTTCCTCGTGTCTTCCCCTTTACATTGACTTTCTCTGTTCATTTTTTTAAAAAAATTTTATTTATTTGACAGAGATCACAAGTAGGCAGAGAGACAGCGGGAGGGAGAGGAAGGGAAGCAGGCTCCTGGCCAAGCGGAGAGCCCGATGCGTGGCTGGATCGCAGGACCCTGGGATCATGACCTGAGCGGAAGGCAGAGGCTTTAACCCACTGAGCCACCCAGGCGCCCCTTCTCTGTTCATTTTAACTCTTGGCCTTGCATCCTCTCCTCTACTCCAAAATGGCTCACTTTAAATGATTATCTTGTGGGGAAAGAAGATGAACTGAAGGAGGAGACAGTGGGAAGTTAGTTAGAGAAGAGGTAAGTGGAGGGAGATACATAGAATGATAAGGTAAGGAAGACTTGAAGTTCATCAAAGTAGGTATTCTAAAACTGCTCCTAATCAAGCAAAATAGTAAAAAATAAGACCCTATGTAAGAGGGTGGGTCTATGAAATCATTCCGCTGACTTCAATTCCCAATTCCTCCCTTAATAGCCATAGGTTTTTTAGCAAATTACTTAACCATATGAACTCAGTTTCCTCGGAATCGATAAAATGGGGTTAATAATAGTACCTACCTCAAAGGGCTGTTCTCAGGATTATTAAAACGATCCACTTTATATGCTTAATTTCAAGACTGCCACAAGGTAAAATTTCAATTAACCTTAGCAGTTATTTTTCTTTAAAATCAAGCACAGCAGGGAGAGGCGGCCTAAGTAATAAATGCTTGTCGTGAATATTATAGCAACACACAAAAGAACAGGATCACTTTAAAAGAAGCAGATAAGGCTGTACTGGCACTTACGTTTTGAGCAAAGACCTTGCCTACGCATGGGATTTTTAGACTGTCACAGCACAGCGCCTGGCAGCGGTAGGTGCTTTATATTTTCGGAATGGCAAGAAAGATTAAAAAAGAAAAAAGAAAAGAAAAGAAAATGCCTATAAAAGTTTATTCTGGGAGAAACTTATTTCGTCCGACCAGGAGGGTCACTGGGGATGACAGGTGGGGTCAGGCAGCGATAGAAGTCTCCCTTTGGGTGCGGACTGCCCTAGTTCTAAGCGACTCTCGGGGAGGCGAAGCCTGCTCCCGCCTGCGGGGACGCGTCAGGGCAGAGGCTAACTCTCCGTTCCTCCGCCGGTCCCTGGGGGAGTCACGGGGCCAAGTGCGGTGGCAGCGGCCTCACCTCCAGGCCTTTGCTACGTCTCATCTGCAGGACTGTATCCGAGACTTGGCGTCCACGCCAACAGAGGTGGTAGCCATCGCAGCAACCATGCAGCGCCCCAGCCCGCTCTGCACACCTGACTCGGCGCAGAGCTCCAGCCCTCCTCCCGCCCGCGGCCCACCAGCCCCTCCGCCCAGTGACTAGCGGCGTCCTGAGATCCGCCCCAGATTTGAAAGCTTCTTCCGGGAGCGGGTGGGAAACCCACCGCGCGAGTCTCCGCGGTCCCGGAGGTCGTTCCGGAAGCTCCGCCCACTCCCAGCGTTCCGTGCGCTAACTTCGCCGCCATTGTTTGAATTTGAAAACGAAAACACCGCGGTGCTGCGCGTAGATTGGGCGGCCCAGACAATTTTTGCAGGTGAAGCGGTGCGTCCAGGTGAGGGTGCGAAGAAGGAGGTGGGGTGACTGCGCATATACGAGGCCTGAGGCTGGGAAACGCGCTGGCGGTGTGAGTGCCTTCCGACGGGGATCGCGATGCCCGTGAGGATTCTTTCAGGAACTGGGTTGTAGGGCGATGGGTGCTCCTGGGGACAGTGGGCGCCGCCTGCGCATCGTAGGGTTGAGCCATGCTACTTGGGTTGGAGCTTAAATCTTGTCTCCACCGCATATTCGCTGAGGGAGGCAAGGCAACATATTTAATCTCTCTGGGTCATCTGTTAAAAGGGCTACTAATAATAGTACTTGTTTTCGGTCCTTGTGAAGATAATATAGTATGGAAAGTTGTTAGAAACAGTGCTAGTATATATTAGGCACCAGGTGTTTGCAGTCATTAATGTTTTTACTATTGCTTTGCTGCTGCTGCTGTTGAGGCGCAGGTCTCCATTGCCAAGCCTAGTTTTCTGAATCCCCGAGGTGAGCAGTTTGCTTGGCAGGTGCTATGACCTCTTTTTGTAGGGAGCCCTGTCGCGGCCATCTGTGCGTTAATTTCCAGGCTGCCGCAGGTGCCTGGGGCTTGCCCTCTTAGGCTTTGCAGTACCAAGTGGAAGGGAGTGTGTGTGGCGAATTCAATTATTGCTCTCATCCCCCTCTTTAGAATGTTTCCCTCCATGTTGTTCCACTACCTGCTTCAGTGATTCTTGCCTGACACACCGTCTAATAGTCTTTGCTGAATGATTAGTTGACACAAGTTCGTGCCTTAAGCAATTCTTGCTTAAAGTGACCAGATTCAGGTTTGCTTTTGTTGGTTTTAAAACCAAGTAGCATGTTTACCCAGAAGCAGAGATAGTGCTCTCTCTCTCTCTCTCTATATATATATATATATTTAGATGTCCAAGACCCAAGACTTCGATTTGAAAAATCATATAAAGGATTCATCAGTTAGATGATAGATATTTGAGACTGCATTTTGTGGATGACATTCAGAAACCTCATTGAGTAGCAGATTTGTTATCTGTCACCAGTGTTCAACCATGGACTCTCACTGGAGAGAAGATAAAAGATGCAATTTTCAGTCATGGGAACAGCCTTCTGAAATGAGAAATGAAGTCTTGAACACTGCTGCTGCTAAAGATAATTATCACTGAAAGAGTAGTACCAATTTTTATATTTCTTTGGTTTAGAGGATTTTATTATTACTATTTAAGTCATCAGACAGGTAGTTTTTATCACTCATGCATCTCTGAATGAGTTGTAGGGGATACAGAGTAGTATAAGACAAAGAAAGTTCTTGCTGTCAAGAGATCTGTAGTCTAGTTAGGGAGAAGTTAACTTCTCACATGCAAGTAGAAGTTAACCAAAAGTACAAGATGTGACAGTACGTCTCAACAATTTTATAAATGTTAAGAGGCAGTTTATTGAAACTAAACATGAACAAGAACAAATACTGTAACCTTACTTTTTAAAAGAGATATAGTTATTCTTTTTTTTTTTTTTTAAAGATTTTATTTATTTATTTGACAGAGATCACAAGTAGGCAGAGAGGCAGGCAGAGAGAGAGGGGGAAGCAGGCTCCCTGCTGAGCAGAGAGCCCGATGTGGGGCCCGATCCCAAGACCCTGGGATCACGGCCTGAGCTGAAGGCAGAGGCTTAACCCACTGACCCACCCAGGCGCCCCTAGTTATTCTTTTTAATTCAGTAATTTAATAAAAGATTTATCTGTTTTTTAAACCAGAAATTAATTGAAGACAAAGTGAAATTTATCTTCCAAGTTCATGGGCATTTCCATAAAATTTGATTTATGTGATGTCAAGCCATTGCTTTAATGTTTTTGCAAACTTTTCCTCTATGTTGTAGATCAGTGGTTATTTTTACTCTATCACATACCCTTTTTCTTAATATTCATCCGTACATTGCATGTTTGAAATATTCTATTAAACTACATTTAAGTAATTATCCCATTTTTATTATGTCACTGATTTAATACAATAAAGACAAAAGCAGTCAAGGTACTAAACTTGTTTAAGTGTATGTTTGGTTGATCGTGTAGTTTGCTGGGCTTTGTGCACAGTAAATAATTTCCTTTGTCTTTTGGAGATTTAGGAAAAACAAAAACACAACCCTGTTGTATTGAGTTTGTGGGTTTCAGGGCTGATCAAGGAGAAAGCTATGACCACGGTATGGTGGTATCACACACAAGGAGGTTTACTGGGGTAGCACTTTGACAGGATTGCATGCAAGGGAAGTCCCCCACAGCATGAGACCTTCCAGAAAGTAGAGTGAAGGACCACTAGAAGGGTAAAAAGGCAAGGGAACTAGGAGTTTGGGAGGGGAAGGAGAGGAAGAATTAGAATTGGGGGCTTATGGTCTTAAGTGATTTTTCTCTGCAGCACATTGGGGAGTCCCAGGGTCAGAGAACTCCAAAAGGCATTAGTGGTTTCAGTCTTTTGGTCCTGAATTTGTTTGTGGTATTATTCATCTAGTAGATTGTCAATAACTATTAGAATGTTAAAATTTTTTAGTTAAAGTTTAATTTAGTTGTAACATTTTGATGCATTATTCCATATTCACCTTAATTTTTAAGCCTTACAGTGTGTCAGGATGCATTATTCCATATTCACCTTAATTTTTAAGCCTACAGTGTGTCAGGATGCATTATTCCATATTCACCTTAATTTTTAAGCCTATTTTATTTATTTATTTGACAGAGATCACAAGTAGGCAGAGAGGCAGGCAGAGAGAGAGGGGGAAGCAGGCTCCCTGCTGAGCAGAGAGCCCGATGTGGGGCCCGATCCCAAGACCCTGGGATCACGGCCTGAGCTGAAGGCAGAGGCTTAACCCACTGACCCACCCAGGCGCCCCTAGTTATTCTTTTTAATTCAATAATTTAATAAAAGATTTATCTGTTTTTTAAACCAGAAATTAATTGAAGACAAAGTGAAATTTATCTTCCAAGTTCATGGGCATTTCCATAAAATTTGATTTATGTGATGTCAAGCCATTGCTTTAATGTTTTTGCAAACTTTTCCTCTATGTTGTAGATCAGTGGTTATTTTTACTCTATCACATACCCTTTTTCTTAATATTCATCCGTACATTGCATGTTTGAAATATTCTATTAAACTACATTTAAGTAATTATCCCATTTTTATTATGTCACTGATTTAATACAATAAAGACAAAAGCAGTCAAGGTACTAAACTTGTTTAAGTGTATGTTTGGTTGATCGTGTAGTTTGCTGGGCTTTGTGCACAGTAAATAATTTCCTTTGTCTTTTGGAGATTTAGGAAAAACAAAAACACAACCCTGTTGTATTGAGTTTGTGGGTTTCAGGGCTGATCAAGGAGAAAGCTATGACCACGGTATGGTGGTATCACACACAAGGAGGTTTACTGGGGTAGCACTTTGACAGGATTGCATGCAAGGGAAGTCCCCCACAGCATGAGACCTTCCAGAAAGTAGAGTGAAGGACCACTAGAAGGGTAAAAAGGCAAGGGAACTAGGAGTTTGGGAGGGGAAGGAGAGGAAGAATTAGAATTGGGGGCTTATGGTCTTAAGTGATTTTTCTCTGCAGCACATTGGGGAGTCCCAGGGTCAGAGAACTCCAAAAGGCATTAGTGGTTTCAGTCTTTTGGTCCTGAATTTGTTTGTGGTATTATTCATCTAGTAGATTGTCAATAACTATTAGAATGTTAAAATTTTTTAGTTAAAGTTTAATTTAGTTGTAACATTTTGATGCATTATTCCATATTCACCTTAATTTTTAAGCCTTACAGTGTGTCAGGATGCATTATTCCATATTCACCTTAATTTTTAAGCCTACAGTGTGTCAGGATGCATTATTCCATATTCACCTTAATTTTTAAGCCTTTACAGAGTATCACACATTACTTCACTTTTCACTTGCATTATTTGGAAGAATTCAGTAGAAAGAGTTCAATTGTGCACATAACCGAGTTTAGCTCTTAAATGCTAAAACGTTACAGAGTTTATAGGTAACATTCTCAGAAGACATTAAATAACTAAAATAACACAAGATTATAAATTACTCTTTTTTGATTTCTGAGAGGATTTCAGGCAGAGATTGAATGTTTTATACTGTTTTATGTAATGGGCTACCTTTGTTCATGAAATCTCTTTGGATGAATCTACCTATAGGTTGGGTCATATGAGTAGTAGTGGTAGGCTGTGGCCATTATTATTTGATTCAGAGTCTGTAAATACTTTGATCATTGTCTTTTCCCTGGGTCATCATGTTACAGATGAGGCAGTCTAATGTTTTCCTTCTTTGGAAATCTAGTTATATGGGGGTTAGTAGTGGACTGGACTCAATTCTTAAACCATGGGTGGCTTAGATGCTAATTTATTAAGATTATCTGAAGTTACTGTTATTTTTGCAGAATGGAATCTAATTTAAATCAAGATGGAGTGCCTAGACCATCTTATGTTGTTAGTGCTGACCCAATTGCAAGGCCTTCGGAAATAAATTTTGATGGCGTTAAGCTTAATCTCTCTCGTGAATTTTCCTTAGTTGCTTCAAGCACTGAGGTAAGTACAAGAAAAGTTTTATGTTGATTATCGTGATTGAGTGGAAATGTGTGTGTCACACACACACTTGCCGACAGGTATGACCAGAGCTTTCTAGACTTTGTGGGTTTGAGGCAACCTTCTATCTCAGTAATTTTTTCGTGGCACCCTAAATATATCAGTTCTTCTAAGTAGTAGGTCCAAACTACTTAATATATAACTATCTATACTTAACCAAGAGCCATTTGAAAAAATTAATGTAAATTAAAAAGATTACTTTAAGAATTACCACAGTTATTTAATGTAAAGGTAATAACCTTTTGAGGGCACCTGGGTGGCTCAGTTGGTTAAGTATCTGCCTTTGGCTGAGGTCATGGTTGCAGGGTCCTGGGATTAAGCCCTGCATCAGACTTCTGTTCTTTGGGAAGCCTGCTTCTCCCTCTCCTACACCCCGTGCCTGTGTTCCTGCTCTCGCTCTCTCTCTCTGTCAAATAAATAAATAAAATCTTAAAAAAAAAAAAAAAAGATAATACCTTCTGGCCACTTCATAACTTTTCAAGATTTGGAATCAGATTAGGTATTGCCAACTTTATTTCCTATTCGTCTTTGTTTTCGGGTAGTACTTTTTATTTTATTTTTTTTAATCACAGCAACCATTGAAAATCTAGCTTCACTGAGATATGACAACAAAAGAAATAGTATGATCTAACATTGAAACTGTGAGCTACTTGAAGCTAATCGTTCGTGGTGTTCAACATATGTCAAGTATGTTCAACTATGCCTGTGATTCCCTCAAAAATGTAAAATATTCCACTATTCCCTAGGAATTGCAGGCCTTAGTTAAATTAAAATAACTCAATAGTGTTTAAAAAGTAAAAGTCCTTCTTTCTACCACCCTACCTACTACCACTGTTGTGTGTCTCTGTAGACGTTATTCCTTTTTTTAAAAAAAAAGATTTATTTATTTGTTATTTAAGAGATAGAGGGAGAAAGGAGGAGAGAGAGAGTTCCAGCAGGGTGAGCTGTAGACTCCCCCACTGAACCTGCAGCCTGATGCAGGCTTCATTCTAGGACCCTGAGATCCTGACCTGAACCAAAATCACAAGAGTCCGCCATTTCACCGACTGAGCCACCCAGCTGCCGCTAGAGTTTATTTCTTACACATTTACTTTTCAATCCATTTATATCCTCTTTGTTATATTTTCTATTGTTAATTTTGATGCCTTAGAGAGATGGACTATTTTAAAGAATGATGGGAGGGGAACATAAACAAAAAATAATACTTATTAAATATCCATCATATGCCAGGGTTTTTTACTTGAGCTCATTTAATCATAAATCAAGAAAGAGGGGTGCCTGGGTGTCTCAGTTGGTTGAGCATCCAATTCTTAACTTCAGCTCAAGTCACAATCTCAGGGTCATGGGATGAAGCCTCATGTCTGGGCTGTGCACTCGGGGAGCCCACTTGGGGTTCGCTCTCTCCCTCTTTCTGCCCCTCCCCACCTCTTGCATTCTCTTTTTCTCTCTATAAAATAAATAAATAAATAAATCTTAAAAAAAAAATCAAGAAAGAAGGTAAAAAGGGAGGAAGGGATAAGTGCCTCTTGGTATTTACGTGGAGCCATGCATCATGTAGTCTTTTATGTCTGCCTTCTTTCACTTAACACAAGGGGCTATAAGCAATGGACTGTTTTTGTATTGCTCACAAGCTAAGAATGCCTTTTGTGTTGAATCTAAAACGTCATAGCGAAACCCAAGGTCATCTGGATTTTCTAGGACTTTAATAGTTTTGTGTTTTACATTTAGGGTTGTATCCATTTTGAATTCATTTTTGTGAAGGGTATAAGATTAATTTTCCTAGATTAAGTTTACTGTATGTGGATGTTTAGTTGTTGCAGCACCACTTGTTGAAAAGACTTGTTTTTGCTCCATTGTATTGCCTTTGCTTCTTTGTTAAAGATGAGTAGACTGTATTCATGGGCATCTATTTCTGGGCTCTATGTTCTGTTCCATTGATGGATTCTGTTCTTTTGCCAGTTCTTTTGCTGTCTTGAGTACTGTAGCTTTATAGTATGTCTTGAAGTTGTGTACTGTCAGTCCTTCAACTTTGATATACTCCTTTAATTTTATATTGGCTTTTCTGGGCAGTCTTTATTTTAAGCCATTCTAATAGATGTAATGGTATCACATTGGTATTTGCATTTAACTTAATAACTGAAGATACTGAACATGTTTTCATGTGATTATTTTTCATTAGTGTTTTTTTAGTGAAGTGTCAATTTAAATCTTTGCCCATTTAAAAAAATTGGGTTGTTTGTTTTTATATTATTATTTAATTTTAAGTATCCTTTATATTTTTCAGATGCATTGGTTTGTCACGTATATACTTTATAAATATTTTTTCCCAGTTTATGGCTTGCCTGTTATCCCTTACTAGTGTTTTTTTTGAAGAACAGAAGTTTTTAATTTAATTTTTTTTTCTATTATGGATGGTCCTTTTGGTGTCATATTTAAGAAATCTTTGCCTGCGGGCACCTGCATGGCTCAGTTGGTTAAGCGTCTGCCTTCAGCTCAGGTCATGATTTCAGGGTCCTGGGATTGAGTCCCATGTTAGGCTTTTTGTTCAGCAGGGGAGCCTGCTTCTCCCTCTCCTTCTCCCCCTGCATGCCGCTCCCCCTGCTTGTGTTCTCTGTCAAATAAGTAGATAAAATCTTTACAAAAAAAAAAAAAAAAAAGAAAAGAAAAGAAAAGAAATTTTTGCCTAACTCAAGTCCACAAAGATTTTCTTCTGTGTGTTCTTTTTAGAAGTTTTACAGGTTTAATTTTACATTTAGGATATGATCCATTTTAAATTAATTTTTAAATACAATGTGAACTGTGTATCCAGATTTTTTTTTTTTTTTTTTAATGTATAGGTATCCAGTTGTTCTAGCCTGATTTGTTGAAAAAGCTGTGCTTTCTGTACTCCATTTCTTTTCCACCTTTATCATCAGATGTCCTGTGTAGGGGTTTATTTCTAAATATTGTTTCATTTATTTGTCTTTCTGCCAGTACCCCACTGTTTTGATCATTGTAGTGTTGAAATCAGGTAGTCTTGTTCTGTTAGCCCACAAAATTTTTTTCATAGTTGTTTTGACTATTCTAGGTACTTTGCATTTCTTTCTTTCTTTCTTTCTTTTTTTTTTTTTTTTAAGATTTTATTTATTTATTTGACAGAGATCACAAGTAGGCAGAGAGGCAAGCGGGGGGCGGCAGGAGGGTGGCAGGGGAGAAGCAAGCTTCCTGCTGAGCAGAGAGCTGGATGCGGGGCTCCATCCCAGGACCCTGAGATCGTGACCTGAGCCTACTGCAGAGGCTTAACCCACTGAGCCACCCAGGCGCTCCTCTACGTGAATTTTAAAATGAGCTTGTCAGTTGCCACAACAAAAGCCTCTTGGGATTTTGATTGCCGTTGTATTGAATCTATAGATCAGTCTTGGAAGAATTGACATCTTAACAATATTGAGTTTACCAAAACGATGAGCAAGTTTTATCTCAATTTCTTTTGGTCTCCTTTATTTCTCTGAACATTGTTTTGTAGTTTCCAAGGAATAGCCCTTTCACATCTTTTGTCAGATTTATCCCTTAAGTATTTCATGATTTTTGATGCAATTCCAAATGGCATTGCTTTTTAAAATCAATTTCTGACTTTTTCCCCAGTATATAAAAGAATAATTGATTTTGCATATTGGTCTTATATCCTGTTACATTGCTAAACTCATTTAATAGTTCAAGTAACGTTTTGGTAGATTTTATTTGATTTTTGCATATAGATATTAATGTTGTCAGTGAATGAAGACAATTTTATTTCTTCCTGATCTGGATGCCCTTCTTTTCTTTTCGGGATGCCCTTCTTTCCTTTCCTTTCCTTTTCCATTTCCTTTCTTTTCTTTTTCCTAATTACATTTACTGGATCCTCTAGTACAGAGCTGAATAAAAATGATGAAAGCAGAAATCCTCATATTGTTATTTATCTTGCTATTCATCTTAGATTCAGTCTTTCACCATTAAATGTGATGTTAGCTGTAGGTTTTTGTAAATGTCCTTTGTCAGGTGAAGGAAGTTTCTGTCTATTCCACTTTGCTGAGAATTATTATGAATGGATGTTGATACTTATGTCAATTTCATGTCATCATTCAAATGCTTTTTTTTTTAATATTTATTAGAGAGAGAGAGAGAAAGCACGAGCAGGTGTGAGGCTAAGGGAGAGGGACAAGTAGACTCCCCGCTGATCAGGGAATTCTACCTGGGGCTCCATCCCAGGACTCTGGGATCATTCCCTGAGCTGAAGGCAGTTGCTTAACCAACTGAGCCACCCAGGCGCCCTTAGAGATAAACATTGCTTTATTCTTTTAGTGTG
This sequence comes from Enhydra lutris kenyoni, assembly GCF_002288905.1. Classification (NCBI taxonomy): domain Eukaryota; kingdom Metazoa; phylum Chordata; class Mammalia; order Carnivora; family Mustelidae; genus Enhydra; species Enhydra lutris. Next base: position 43,873,064 of record NW_019154096.1, read on the forward strand.
GTTATTTACCCAGATTGATTTTTCAATGCTAAATTGACCTTGTATTCCTGAGATAAAACAGTTTTGGTCAGGATGTATTATCTTATTTTATATATTGGCTAATACTTTATTAGGGAATTTTTCCATCTATCTTAATTAGGGATATTTTTCTGTAATTTCTTCTGGGGATATCTTTGTCATATTGTGGTACCAGGGTTATGTCATACTCAAAATTAGTTGAAAAGTGTTCTTTTTATTTTCTTAAAGGCTTCTCTATGATTGGTATGATTATATCCTAAAGTGTTTGAGAGAATTGACTAATAAATTACCAGGGACTGGAGTTTTTTTGTGAGATTATTTTGTTTATTTGAATATAAGTTGAATTTCTTTAATAGATATAGAACTGTTCAGATTTTCTAGTTTCTGGGTACTTTTTTTTTTTTTTAGTAAGGTATATTTAAGTAGTTATTTCCTTTTTATTAAAAAAAACCACATTTCTTTAGAATTATTTTAAGAAATGAACTAAACTTATTTCTTCCCCAAATGAAGGAGTAAAGAGAATGCTGTATAGCAAAAAAATTTGAGATGGAATTGAGCATTTCGGTTAATAGACTATTCTGTTGCATGTAATTTATTCTAGAGTACTGTGTTTTAGTGACTTAGAGACCTATTTTTATTTAGTTATAAAGGTGAGGATTTTATGGAAAAGAGGCATATTGTAAGCTTCAAGTATAAATATAGAAGGTAGAGGAAACAGTCTTTTGTGGTGTTTTTTTAAAGTAGATTTGCTTCTCTTTAGACATAAAAGTGATTACAAACAGAAGAATCACGGTTTGCTTAGGGGTTCTCTGTAGTCTCAGTTAGTTATAGTAATAGCCACTTAAAGAAAGGTGATTTCTGAAAAGCCATATTTTGCATTTTTAAAATACAGTTATTTTGTTCTTCTTTTTTAAGGCAAATAGTTTGGAATCCAAAGATTATCTCCAGGTTTGTCTTCGAATAAGACCGTTTACACAGTCAGAAAAAGAACATGAGTCTGAGGTTTGTGGTGACTTTAATTGGGTTTTACTTTCATTAAATGGACAAAATGTCATTGTTTTTATTTATTGTGGGATTATTTATGTTTATTTATGTGTTCTAGGGCTGTGTGTATATGCTGGACTCACAGACCATTCTGCTGAAAGATCCTCAAAGCATCCTTGGTCGGTTAAGTGAGAAAAGCTCTGGACAGATGGCACAGAAATTCAGTTTTTCCAAGGTAAGTACTTATGTGAAACTGGAGATTTTTCTTTTAAGTAGAAGCAATTTGACTTAGGCTACATAGCTACATAATTGTATATAATGAACTATACATATCATGTGCTTATGGAACTTAGGTGTTAGGCACTGGTATTTTTTTTCTGAAGAGTAGGACTCAAATTTCAGGTTTATAAATATATAATTGGAAGTGAATAGATTATAGTTTTTTAAACTTTTTTTGTTTTAAGAAATGTTCTTTTCAAAATTTAGATGAAAACTTGATTGACTAGATCAGATTTCTATCCTGAAAACTTTCTGACAGTAATTAAAATATCATGTGTATTTGTGAGAGTTGGGGATATGGCACCTATCCTAAATATATGAATCTTGTAAGAGATCTTTTAAGTTTTTGAAGCATGAGGGGTGCCTGGCGGGCTCAGTCAGGGGAGCCCATAACTCTTGGTATCAGGGTCATGAGTTTGAGCCCCATGTTGGCTGTAGAGATTACTTAAATAAATAAATAAGCTTAAAAAATAAAATTTTAAAACATGAGTTATGGGGGTAGAACTGATTGTAAAAATTTACTTGAATTTTCTAAAAAAGCTTGTTTTAAAAATGCTTATTAGGTTTTTGGCCCAGAAACTACACAGAAGGAATTCTTCCAGGGTTGCATTATGCAGCCAGTAAAAGACCTCTTGAAAGGACAGAGTCGGCTGATTTTTACTTACGGGCTAACCAATTCAGGAAAAACATATACATTTCAAGGTAAACTTAATATTTTTGCTGGAAAGGATTAAAGCACTAATATACCCTCATTCTCATAATACTTGCATGTAGTTATGTTTCCATTACCTAATACATTTGCTCCATTTTTAATACTAATAGCATTTTGAATGTGTATTGCTGATGGGTTTTGATTCAGATTGATTTAATTCGTTTGTGAAATTGCTTTACCCATATGATAGAGAATGAGATGATAAAAATTCAGAAAAAAGATTTATGTGACATAGTGAATTAAGCATGGATAACCAAGGAAGCATTTTGTTTACTTTTATACTTTGTGATTATGGGTGATTGCAAATGTTATGGCTGATCTGAATGGAAATTTTCAGATTTTGCACCAGTAGAATAGTTGATAAAATGTCCCATTATACAATGAAGAGCAAAGTGATGGAAAACTGAGTAATCCTTCAGCTTCTTTTGCTTTTGTCATAGCTGTTTACTCTTGCCTATTGGTTGTATAAAAGGAACCTTGGTAATCCAGGAATGTTTTCCAATTTCCTAATACTCTAAGAGAGTATAAAACAAAAATTCTTTCTCACAGGCACAGAAGAAAATATTGGTATTCTGCCACGAACTTTGAATGTATTATTTGATAGTCTTCAGGAAAGGCTATACACAAAGATGAACCTTAAACCACATAGATCTAGAGAATATTTACGGTTATCACCACATCAAGAGAAAGAAGAGGTTGCTAGCAAAAGTGCATTGCTTCGGCAAATTAAAGAGGTATGGGAGTAGTCTAGTATGTGAAAAATATATACATTATGATCTTCTATAAGCTCTTTGTTTCAGCTTATATTAAAATATTTTGTGATGGTGGTGGTGATGGTGATCATTGTCTTTTCTTTTTGAGAAAAGTATAAACTTGTTTTGAATGCCTCTCTTCTTACTTTATATTGTACAAATAACAGAAATGTTTAAACAGTACACATGTGAATGGTTCTGAAATTTTTTTTGGTTGTTGCAGGGACTACTATATGTAATGATTAAAAATTTTTGAATTGTAGAAGTAATTTGTACATACAAAATCTAATCAAGGGAATGTGAGAAATAAAAAGTGATAATTTCTTATAACATTTATCTGTTAGGTTATATTGGCCTCTTTTCTTTCTTTCCTCAATCAGTTTTTCACAGAAAGGTTTTTTTTCTTTAAAGATTTTATTTATTTATTTGACAGACAGAGATAACAAGTAGGCAGAGAGGCAGGCAGAGAGAGGAGGAAGCAGGCTCTCTGCAGAGCAGAGAGCCTGACATGGGGCTCCATCCCAGGATCCTGGGATCATGACCTGAGCCGAAGGCAGAGGCTTTAACCCACTGAGCCACTCAGGCGCTCCACATAGAAAGTTTTTTGTAAAGGAATATTTGCTTATTCCTGTTTCTTACAGATTTTATGTCCATTTTCAGACATTTATCCTATTCAAGGTGGTTAAAACCAGTAACAGTTTTTATAGATAGTTGCATAATATTGATGGGGTTCTTTTTTTTTTTTTTTTTTTTTAAAAGATTTTATTTATTTATTTGTTAGAGAGAGAGAGAGAGCATGAGCACAGGCAGACAGAGTGGTAGGCAGAGGCAGAGGGAGAAGCAGGCTCCCCGCTGAGCAAGGAGCCCGACGTGGGACTCGATCCCAGGACGCTGGGATCATGACCTGAGCCGAAGGTATCCGCTTAACCAACTGAACCACCCAGGCGTCCCTCTTTTTTTTTTTTTTTTAAGACATTTAGAAATCAGGGATTCAATTTAATAAAATATTTTTTGCTCAGCGAGTTCAGAATTTAGAGTCCATGATTAAGATCTCTGAAAGTAAAATAGTGAGTATAAATAAAAATTATGGAAATTGGTACAGAATAGCGAAGAAAATTCTTGGAGGAAGTGGAAGTCATTAATAATGAAAAAACTTCCCTCACAAGTTATCCAGTTAAAACATAGTCTATGAAGTTATTAAAATATTAGAAAAATGAAATCACGCTTTCATATATTTGTAAAATGTGTTTTTAGAAAATGGTTTGGCAATACTGTGAGTGAGAACTTAAAAATTTTTCATATCTTTTCATCCACTAATTCACATTTAGGGATATATCCTAAGGAACTAATTAGAGTGCAGGAGAGATAAATGATAAAGATATATATCTTAGTATTATTTTTACTGACATAACTTTGTAGATGATCTAAATGGTTAGTAATAGGGGAATAATTAATGTATTTCACATCTTTTCGATTACACAGCCACCATTACTTGTTTATAAATAATTTTTAAACATAGTAAGTAAAAGTAAAAGCTGTCAGTGTAATAAGTGTGGAGAATAGAAAGGAATATATTGAAATATTACTAGTAATTGTGAGTGGCAGGGATCATATGTGATGATATTTTTTTAAGATTTTATTTATTTATTTGACAGATAGAGATCACAAGTAGGCAGAGAGGCAGGCAGAGAGAGAGAGGAGTAAGCAGGCTCCCTGCTGAGCAGAGAGCCTGATGTGGGGCTCGATCCCAGGACCCTGGGACCCTGGGACCATGACCTGAGCCGAAGGCAGGGGCTTTAACCCCCTGAGCCACCCAGGCGCCCCTCTTTTTTTTTTTTTTTTTTTTAAAGATTTTATTTATTTACTTGACAGAGATAGAGAGCACAAGTAAGCTGAGCAGCAGGCAGAGGGAGAGAGAGAAGCAAGCTGTCTGCTAAGCAGGGAGCCTGATGCAGGGCTCGATCCTAGGACCCTGGGATCATGACCTGAGCCGAAGGCAGCTGCTTAACCAATTGAGCCACCCAGGTGTCCCTGATATTCTTTTTAATATTCTTTTGTGGTTTCCCAGATTTCTTTTTATTTATTTATTTATTTATTTATTTATTTGACAGACAGAGATCACAAGTAGGCAGAGAGGCAGGCAGAGAGAGAGAGAGAGAGAGAGAGAGAGGAGGAAGCAGTTTCACCGCTGAGCAGAGCGCCAATGTGGGGCTTGATCCCAGGACCCTGGGATCATGACCTCGGCTGAAGGCAGAGGCTTTAACCTACTGAGCCACCCAGGCGCTCCTCCCAGATTTCTTACTTTGAGACCCTGTTATTTAACTAGGGGAAAGAATTAATAGTGGTCGTTGAAATTGAGTAGATGAAAGGTTGTGATTTGGATGGTGACTTATTCAGATAGATAATCAATGTACTGGTTATTTAACCTTAACTAAAAATGGTTTTTAACTTAAATTGTTCCTTTTTAGGTTGTGATGCAGAATGATAGTTATGATACTCTTTATGGTAAGGTTTCCTTTCTCACTTACTTTTCAAATGTTTATTATATGAAATACATTTGAATAGCTTTTAATTTTTGAATCACTCCTAGTGACTTAATTTTTTTTAATAACAATAATTATAAGAAAATGGTACATACTATATGAAATATCAATCACTGTAAAGTTTTATTTGGATTTAATATCACAAGGAATCCCTTTCACTTGTAACTTTCATGTAGAATTCAAAAGAGATATTATTTTTTCTTTGTCCTTTACAGGTAATTTCAATTTGATTCATTGGAATTCTTTCAAAAAGAAAAGAAAGATAAAAAAGCAGCCAAGCTTTAGTTAATACAGATTTTTTTTTTTAACATCTGTTTTGGTCCAAAAAGTATTTAACCTTGCTGAAAGATTAAGGTTACTTAGTTTTTCAGGTTCTTGATCTGTCTTATGTCAGTTTTAGCCAGTTTTTAAATTTTGTGATTATCCTTTTCTATTTTTTGTAGGAAGTTTAACCAGCTCTTTGAATATCCCAGAGTTTGAAGAATCCATGAAAGACTGTGAACAAGCTAGCTTGAATATGGATAATAATATAAAATTTTCTGTGTGGGTTTCTTTCTTTGAGATTTACAATGAATGTATTTATGACTTGTTTGTTCCCGTATTATCTAAGTTCCAAAAGAGAAAGATGCTACGCCTTTCACAAGATGTAAAGGGCTATTCTTTTATAAAAGGTATAGTAAAGAATGCTTTTTATTTAACTGCTCTGAAGTTCCTTTCTAGGCTTTGTTACAGCAAGCTGGAGATAGAAAATTTTTATATTAATCATTAACATCAACATAGTAAGAGAAGTTTGTGCTTTGGAGGTATGTTTTGGTATGTTAATTAAACCTGAGTGTAAAGGGGTCAGGGTTGATACTGTTTTGCTTGAGTATCATTGGTAGGATTTTGGGAGGTGGGAAAAGCTGTGTGTGTTGATATTCACATTATTCTGCTGCTTTGTAGCAGCTATGAAGCTATGGATATGTATCTGCTCTTCCACAGTGGTGTTTTTCCAACTTTATAAAATCACTACTTAAAGTAGAAGTACATACATATATTAACATTATCTAGTAATTAACTAGATAACTAGATACTAGATACTAGATAATTAACATTATCTAGTATTTGCATGTGTGTATATACGCATATATATTTACAACTCAGAAGTTTCATTAATTATACTTACCCTTAGTAAGTACTAAGTACTACTAAGTACTACTCAAAGTAGAAAGTACATACATATATTAACATTATCTAGTAATTAACTAGATAACTAGATACTAGATAGAGAGAGAGAGAGAGAGAGAGAGAGAGGAGGAAGCAGTTTCACCGCTGAGCAGAGCGCCAATGTGGGGCTTGATCCCAGGACCCTGGGATCATGACCTCGGCTGAAGGCAGAGGCTTTAACCTACTGAGCCACCCAGGCGCTCCTCCCAGATTTCTTACTTTGAGACCCTGTTATTTAACTAGGGGAAAGAATTAATAGTGGTCGTTGAAATTGAGTAGATGAAAGGTTGTGATTTGGATGGTGACTTATTCAGATAGATAATCAATGTACTGGTTATTTAACCTTAACTAAAAATGGTTTTTAACTTAAATTGTTCCTTTTTAGGTTGTGATGCAGAATGATAGTTATGATACTCTTTATGGTAAGGTTTCCTTTCTCACTTACTTTTCAAATGTTTATTATATGAAATACATTTGAATAGCTTTTAATTTTTGAATCACTCCTAGTGACTTAATTTTTTTTAATAACAATAATTATAAGAAAATGGTACATACTATATGAAATATCAATCACTGTAAAGTTTTATTTGGATTTAATATCACAAGGAATCCCTTTCACTTGTAACTTTCATGTAGAATTCAAAAGAGATATTATTTTTTCTTTGTCCTTTACAGGTAATTTCAATTTGATTCATTGGAATTCTTTCAAAAAGAAAAGAAAGATAAAAAGCAGCCAAGCTTTAGTTAATACAGATTTTTTTTTTTAACATCTGTTTTGGTCCAAAAAGTATTTAACCTTGCTGAAAGATTAAGGTTACTTAGTTTTTCAGGTTCTTGATCTGTCTTATGTCAGTTTTAGCCAGTTTTTAAATTTTGTGATTATCCTTTTCTATTTTTTGTAGGAAGTTTAACCAGCTCTTTGAATATCCCAGAGTTTGAAGAATCCATGAAAGACTGTGAACAAGCTAGCTTGAATATGGATAATAATATAAAATTTTCTGTGTGGGTTTCTTTCTTTGAGATTTACAATGAATGTATTTATGACTTGTTTGTTCCCGTATTATCTAAGTTCCAAAAGAGAAAGATGCTACGCCTTTCACAAGATGTAAAGGGCTATTCTTTTATAAAAGGTATAGTAAAGAATGCTTTTTATTTAACTGCTCTGAAGTTCCTTTCTAGGCTTTGTTACAGCAAGCTGGAGATAGAAAATTTTTATATTAATCATTAACATCAACATAGTAAGAGAAGTTTGTGCTTTGGAGGTATGTTTTGGTATGTTAATTAAACCTGAGTGTAAAGGGGTCAGGGTTGATACTGTTTTGCTTGAGTATCATTGGTAGGATTTTGGGAGGTGGGAAAAGCTGTGTGTGTTGATATTCACATTATTCTGCTGCTTTGTAGCAGCTATGAAGCTATGGATATGTATCTGCTCTTCCACAGTGGTGTTTTTCCAACTTTATAAAATCACTACTTAAAGTAGAAGTACATACATATATTAACATTATCTAGTAATTAACTAGATAACTAGATACTAGATACTAGATAATTAACATTATCTAGTATTTGCATGTGTGTATATACGCATATATATTTACAACTCAGAAGTTTCATTAATTATACTTACCCTTAGTAAGTACTAAGTACTACTAAGTACTACTCAAAGTAGAAAGTACATACATATATTAACATTATCTAGTAATTAACTAGATAACTAGATACTAGATAAATTAACATTATCTAGTATTTGCATGTGTGTATATATGCATATGTATTTACAACTCAGAAGTTTCATTAATTATACTTACCCTTAGTACAAGGAATATACTTTGATATTTTTCTGTATTTTGTTTCATTTTTATAAAATGCTGTTTATGACTCTGAATTTGACTTCATGATTGACTAATGAATTGCAATCTGCAGTGTCTCACATCTAGGTAATTTTGTAGGTTTAATCTATAATATGCTTTGTCTTCTTTTTTTTTTTTTTTTTTTCTGGATGTTTAATTCTACGGAGTTTCTTTTATTTTCAATTTTCCCTTTGGCCTACTGTTGAAAAACATCTGTGTTTGTATAACTTAAATATTGGAAAATAATTATAGTATCCTCCTCATGTGTATCTCTTCTAGTGGAATATAGAATGTCTGAGAGGATTCCACCTAGGCATTGTTATTAAAAGATTTCATTATATGTCTTTGGGAAAAGAGGTTACAAATCTCTAAAGAGATTACATTGTATAACAAATGCTGTTTTTATAAAGTGATATGTGTCCTCTTTACTTTTCAAAGATCTACAATGGATTCAAGTATCTGATTCCAAAGAAGCGTATAGACTCTTAAAACTAGGAATAAAGCACCAGAGTGTTGCCTTCACCAAACTGAACAATGCTTCTAGTAGAAGGTAAAGAGGAAGCCCTGCTGTGTGAGCTTGAAGTACCCAGGGTATTCTGTGCTATTATAAATACAACTAAGATTAAAGTGGGCAGTAGGTTCTCTGATATATTAAATGAATTCATGGGCATAAAAAATATTTTATTAAGAGCAATGAACACAAAAGATTATCAGGACTGTTTATTGTTCTAACAAAATTTACTAATTTGCATGAAGTCTCTTAGCTATTTTTATTCTTTATGTGAATATCTAAGCTCAATATTTTAAGAGTTACCTACAGTATGCATCTCAAGGGGTTAAGGGATGATGTTTTTAAAGGAAGGGATTGAGGCTTGAGAGACAAAAGGAAATAAGTTTAAGCAGTGAAATATTTAAAACAGGTTGTCTCTTAAGGGGGAAAAAGCCCTGTCCCCCATACTCAGTATGGCATGAAGATAGTATATGATCCAGATAAGCCTGTATTTGGGCCTAATGTATGCTTTAAGTGTATATTAAAAGAAAATTAGAATATATACCATTTTAACTAATAGTATAATCTTTGCAAGTAAATTGAGATTTTATTATAAATGATTTCACTAATAGAAGTTTGAATGTTAAGAGAAGGAGAGGGTTCAAAGAATTTGGGGCTTAATGAAAGATAAGATATTTAGTTTTAGGGAATTAGGTATGTAGGTGACAGTGGAACACTGGATTGAAATATCTGGCAACTAGTTGGAAAGTGCAGTGCTGGAGGTATGGCTAGTATTAGGATATAAACGTTGATTTAGATACTTACGTTGTCTGTTTAGAATACAGAAATTAAAAATGAAAGATAACATTTGATTTTTCTATATTTCTTTTAGTCATAGCATATTCACTATTAGAATATTACAGATTGAAGATTCTGAAATGCCTCGTGTAATACGAGTCAGTGAGTAAGTTGAGCATTCTTTAAATTGTAATTATTTTGGGGGCGCCTGGGTGGCTCACTTGGTTAAATGCCCGACTCTTGATTTCGGCTCAGGTCATGATTTTAGGATTGTGAGATTGAGTCCAGTATTAGACTCTTCACTAAGCATGGAGCCTGCTCAAGATTCTCTTTCTCCCTCTCCTCCTCAAGCCCCACTAAGGCTCTCTCTCTCTCTCACTTAAAAAAAAAAAATTGTAATTATTTTGAATTGTTTTGTTTTGAAGAACTTTTTATAGGTTTTTTTTTTTTTTTTTTTTTTTGGTTAATTCAGATTGTGTTTATGTGATCTTGCTGGTTCAGAAAGAAGCATGAAGACACAGAATGAAGGGGAAAGGTTAAGAGAGACTGGGAATATCAACACTTCTTTATTGACTCTGGGAAAGTGTATCAATGTTTTGAAAAACAGTGAAAAGTCAAAGTAAGTTGCTGGAAGTGCTATGTGTATATTAAGTATTAATAATATTTAAACTTTCAAATCTTATTTTAGAAAGTTCTTTTTTGTTTTTAACCTGCTTTTATGTAATGTGTATATATGAAATATGAAAGAAATACTTAGAGTTCTTGGATTAAAAAAACTGAAATAAAAAAACAATGTCAGTCAATGCCATTGACTCATCAAGTAAACATAATATTTTCCATCGCAAGTATATGTCAATAGACACTAGAGATAATAAGCTTCTCATGATCCTGGCTTAGCATCTATAACCACTTTATTCTTACTAATCATTTTGTTCTTCTAGATGTGATAGATTTCTGCATTAATTAGCATTTTAAGCTGAATAAGTTGTAATTAACCTTTATCATTTTTAGTAAAGGTGTTTCATGGCATATATTGTAACATTTCTTAACATTAGAAAACACAACCCACTTTAATTTGGTTTTCTTAACATTTGTCTAGTGAGTTATTGTTATTTTTAGTATTATTATCAGCAGTATTTAAAGAAAATAGTAGGAATAAACAGAAAATGACTTTTCTGTTTTATATGCTAATCACTAACCTAGAAGTCCATGATAGCTAGATCAATTATTTCTTTGTAAAATTTATTAGCGTTCTGACTTCATGAGATTTGTTTTAACTTAGAGTTTTTTGAAAAATTTTTCCATAGGTTTCAACAGCACGTGCCTTTCCGGGAAAGCAAACTGACCCACTATTTTCAAAGTTTTTTTAATGGTAAAGGGAAAATATGCATGATTGTCAACATCAGCCAATGTTATTTTGCCTATGATGAAACGCTCAATGTGTTGAAATTCTCAGCCATTGCACAAAAAGTAAATATATTCAAATTTCTGCAGAATTTATTAAGTCTCTTATTAGGATATGATCTATTTTTTCTCAGCATGGCTAGTACATTTTGCACTTAACAACTGTAAACCTAGGAAATAATTGAAGATTAAAAATGTAAATGTTTGACCAAGTAAGAGGACATGTGACAAGATTGAAAGTTATCCCTTGTGTAATTACTTTTTCTTAAAGATTTATTTATTTTATTTTAGAAAATGACAGAGGGGAGAGAGAGAAAGAAAGCATGGGAGGGAGAGGAGCAGAGAGACAGGGAGAGAGAAACCCAAACTGACTCTGAGCCCCAACATGGGGCTCGATCCCACAACCCCAAGATCATGACCTGAGCTGAAACTGGGAGTTGGATGCTCAGCCAACAGAGCCACCCAGGCACCCCCAAATTATAAGTATTCTTGTAATGGATTGACTGCTCCACCACCCATCTAGTTCACTAAGTGGCTAATCAGGAAACCCTTCTGCTAGGAGCCCTTCTTGTATGTTTGTTTGCATAGGTCTTTTTTTTAAATGCTAGAGTTGTGATTTGACTTAAATTTACGAAATTATTTTTTCGTCGACAGTTTTTCCTTTTCTGTTTTAAAAGTCACATTGGATATTTTAACAGGTTTGTGTTCCAGACACTTTAAATTCTTCGCAAGAGAAATCATTTGGACCTGTCAAGTCTCAAGATATATTATTGGACATTAATAATTCAGTTAATAAAATATTAAATGTAAAAAGATCCACAATTTCATGGGAAAGTGGTCTAGAAGATGTGGTGGAAGATGAAGATCTAATTGAGGATTTAGAAAAAGGTGAAGAAAACCAAAGTGTGGAAACTGAACTTACTGATGAAGATCTAGATAAAACACTGGAGGAAGATAAGGCTTTCATTAGCTACGAGGAGAAGAGAGTATGTATTAAGAACTTGTACTTCTAAGCTTGGCTTATTATTATTGTGAAGTTAGATTTAATAATACTTAAGCCTCCCTGTCTTCTAATTTTTTTCAAGAATGTGCTAAATTTTTTATATATCTCAGCTTTATATTTTGTAAGAAAGTAACTTTTTAAAAGATTTTATTTTATTTATTTTTTTAAAAAAATTTTTATTTATTTATTTGACAGAGAGAGAGAGAGATCACAAGTAGGCAGAGAGGCAGGCAGAGAGAGAGGGGGAAGCAGGCTCCCCCTGAGCAGAGAGCCTGATGCGGGGCTCGATCCCAGGCCCCTGAGATCATGACCTGAGCCAAAGGCAGAGGCTTAACCCACTGAGCCACCCAGGCACCCCTAAAGATTTTATTTTTAAGTAATCTTTTCAACATGCGGCTTGCACTCACAACTCCATGATCAAGAGTTGCACACTGTACCGACTAGGCCAGCCAGGTGCTCCTATAATTTGAAAAATTTTAAACGCACAGAAAGACTAGTACAGTGAAAACCCATTGGATTTGTTAGTTAACATTTTACCATGTTCAATTCTTTATGTTTGTGAATACACATTTTTTGCCTGTACCATTTGAAAATAAGGTATAGACATAATGAATGATACCTTACAACTACTTCAGTGTGTTTCCTAATACTGTAGACATAGTCCTTATGATCACAAGACCATTTTCACACCTAAGCAATTTAATATTGATAGAATAATATAATCTGTTATACTGTCCATAGTGAGATTTCTTCAGTGATCCCACTATGTCCTTTATAGGCACTTTGTTTTTGATCTACAACTGAAGTTAAAAAATTGCTTTTGATTGTCATGTTTCTTATGTTTCTTTAGTTATTTGTAATCTAACAAAGATATTTTTGAGAAGTTAAGGCTAGTTGTCTTGTAGAATACCCCCAATCTGGATTTCTCTGATTTTTCTTCATGATTCAGGTATTACACTATCATCTAGGTCAAGTTGTGAATTTCATATTGCGTCCTATCTGGAGACACATGATACCTGATTTCCCCATTCTTGGTGATGCTAGGTTTTGCTCATATGGTTAAGGTATTGTGTTTCAGATCTCTTTTCATTGTGAAATTGTATCACCTGTGTGATGATACTTTTGAGACCAGGTGGATGCCTTCTTCTGCAGTATCCTTTCACACAATGATTCTGGCATACTCCACCAAACTTAGTTTGCAGTCTTAAGTACAAGCACTCAAAATGGCCACCCAGTACCAATTAGTCTTCAAAAACAGGAATTGGTTGGTCATCTATATATTTATAGTAAATAAATAAGATTGAATGGTGGTAATTTTAGACTCTGTTCAGATACAGTTCACACATTTATTTACATTGTATTAATCCTGAGATTTAGCTCATGTTCATATTACTGGTTCCCCTCATTAATTGGCCATAACTACATCTATATATATGGAGTCTTCTTAACCATTGTCCTAGGAACCCTGATAACCATATGCTCATGGGTGTGCTTTAAAAGTGTTGACAAGGGGCACCTGGGTGGCTCAGTGGGTTAAAGCCTCTGCCTTCGGCTCAGGTCATGATTCCAGGGTCCTGGAATGGAGCCCTGCTCAGCAGGGAGCCTGCTTCCTCCTCTCTCTCTGCCTGCTTCTCTGCCTACTTGTGATCTCTGTCAAATAAATAAACAAAATCTTTAAAATAAAATAAAATAAAATAAAAGTGTTGACAAATCTCACATCCTAGTACCCTTGGACTATAGAACTCAAAGTAGATGGATGATATATTGGTTTAAATATTCTCGTTTTAATAATTTAGTTCATTGTCCCTGAAGACCATTATTGCACCTGTGTTGTTTGGAAATGAGAATGAAAGCTTCAGATGCTAGTCCCAATCTATCTGGTCAATATGTGATGGGATCTTGTTTACCGTGGACCTCTGTAATGTAATGCTTTACCTCAGTGATAAAAGGAGTGATCAGTAGGCCTAGTTTAGTTTGTATTAATTTTCTCAAAGCTGAAGTTTATATATGATGTTGATTAAAGTTGAAATGTTAGTAAAATTTCTGAATTTACCAGAGGAAACTAATGCTACAGTTTATAATTGATTATATCATATAAGTGCCTATCTCTCTATAACATTGATAAAATAAAAATTTCATCAAAACGTATTATAATATTTAACTTTTATTTTATTTTTTTATTTTTATTTTTTATTTTTATTTTTTTGACAGACAGAGATCACAAGTAGGCAGAGAGGCAGGCAGAGAGGAAGAAGCAGGCTCCCCACTGAGCAGAGAGCCCTATGTGAGGCTATATCCCAGGACCCTGGAATCATGACCTGAGCTGAAGGCAGAGGCTTTAACCCACTGAGCCACCCAGGCGCCCCTATAATATTTAACTTTTAAAAATGAAACTGATTAGACTGCTTGCTTTATATTATTAGCATTTTTTTTTTTTAAAGATTTTATTTATTTATTTGACAGAGAGAGATCACAAGCAGGCAGAGAGGCAGGCAGAGAGAGAGGAGGAAGCAGGCTCCCTGCTGAGCAGAGAGCCCGATGCGGGGCTCGATCCCAGGACCCTGAGATCATGACCTGAGCCGAAGGCAGCGGCTTAACCCACTGAGCCACCCAGGCGCCCCTATATTATTAGCATTTTAATTGGCATTAAAAATCATTATGAGATACATAGATATTGGCATATTGATGCTTATGGTTCATTTAGCCAGAAAGACTAGATTTTTTTTTAGCAAAAACTTTATCATGCACTAACAATGATAAAAACATAAATTGTTGAGAATTATTAAAATAAGGCAATTTCCCAAGCTATTCCCACATTCATGCATATTTCTTTAGGTCTCCTACATTTCTTCTTTAATCATTATAGTTTATTGTCTTATTATATATTTATATTTTATATATAAATATATAATATATATTATATATTTATTCCCTATGATACCTTTTTGTTTCTTAAATTCCACATATGAGTGAAATGATATGATGATTGTCTTTCGCTGACTTATTTCACTTAGCATAATACCCTGTAGTTTTATCCACATTGTTGCAAATGGCAAGATTTCATTTTTTTGATGGCTGAGCAGTATTCCCGCGTGTGTGTGTGTGTGTGTGTGTGCGCGCGCGCGCACACACCAAATCTTATTTATCCATTCTCTGTTGATGGCCATCTGGGTTCTTTCTATAGTTTGGCTATTGTGGATATTGCTGCTAAAAAAATAGGGACACCTAAGTGGCTCACTCAGTTAAGCTTCTTACTCTTGATCTCAGCTCAGGTCTCATTACAGCTTATTGTTTTAAACAGTGGGAAAATGTGGTTGTTTGAAATTATAAAAGTATTATTTAATCATGGTGGAGTCTGGAAAAAGAAAAAGAGGGAAACAAATTAAATATAAAAATCTCTTGGGGCACCTGGGAGGCTCAGTGGGTTAAGCCTCTGCCTTCGGCTCAGGTCATGATCTCAGGGTCCTGGGATCGAGCCCTGCATCAGGCTCTCTGCTCGGTGGGGAGCCTGCTTCCCCCTCTCTCTCTGCCTGCCTCTCTGCCTACTTGTGACCTCTCTCTCTCTCTGTGTGTGTCAAATAAATAAATAATCTTAAAAAAAAAAAAATCTCTTTACATACCAGTCATGTTAATGGGTTTTTACTCTACATTACACTTTTGTAACCTGATTTTCTTCACTTGAAAGTGCAAATTGTGCAAAATTGTGCAAAGTATGAATTAATATGTCATCATTGTTCATTACAGTAGGTTACTGTGTGATTACACCATAATTGAACCAATCTTTTTTATGTTTGACTTTTGAATTAGGTTTCACTTTTCCTTAATTAAATATAATCACTACCACAAAACAATACTCTGATAACAATTTTCACAGCCAAAACACTGGGTCCTGTTATATAAGTATTTACTCGGTATAGTTTCATAGGAGAATTTCAAAGTCAAAATATCTATAGAAAATATTTTCAGATACAAAATTAAGACATTGAAAGACCTGTAGCTTCGAGAGAGTTTATTGATTTATTATTGAGAAACTTTAAATAGAAATCTTACGGAATGTGAGGTTATTATATGATGCTCTAATTTATTTTGTCATAGATCTGTACTGGCCATGTCAAGTGTTAATTGCTTTATTTATCCCTTGTCCATATTATATGATTATGTATGCGTTTTCCAAAGTCTTGGAGTTGTTGTTTACATTTGGATAGTTATAAAAGCCAAATAAGATAAGTTTGTGTAACATCTCTTTTTGACATTTTGGAAAGTGTTTTGGGATTCTTAGTAACTTCTTTATGTAACACTTAGGCTTTAGATCTTGACTAATTTAAAATCCAACCTTCAGCATTTTCCACAGACCTGGTCTTTACTTTCTTCACCTTTGAAGTATGGATGCTGCTCCCAAGCTCACAGAGGTTGTGTGGATTGAAAAGCATCAAATATGAACTCTTTAGAGTAGTTCCCGGTAGATAATAGATTTTTAGATTTTTTTCTTTTTTTTTCCTTTCTTTGTGTAGCCTCATGGTAATACATATGAGTTACTGTAAGTGTATTTTTAAAATACAGAGAGGTCCACTTGATATTTCAGATTAATGAATTTCTGCAATATGTAATTTTCAGTGAGAATATTACCATTATTGAAAGAATGCATAAGTATAGTCACTAAATGAAGAGTTATTTTTGAATGCTCAGACTGTAATATTTCTTTGGGGATATATTTATTCTTAGGATTTTCATATTTATGTTTTAGAAACTATTAGATTTAATAGAAGACTTGAAAAAAAAACTGATAAATGAAAGAAAAGAAAAGTTAACACTGGAATTTAAAATTCGTGATGAAGTTACACAGGAGTTTACTCAATATTTAGCTCAACGGGAAGCTGACTTTAAGTAAGTTATTTCTTTATGTCCTAGTAAAAATTGAAAATTTTATTTGTTCAGAATCTTAAAAAAGTTATTTATTTATATTAAGTGGCTTCTGAATTCTGACCTTTCTGTGGGCTTGAAAGTAACTTGCTAATCCTCACAGTGTTTCAGAGTTGTACATGAATGATTTAGAATCTGCTTTTAGTTTATAATATACTTAATCTTAGAAATTTATTTTTATTGGGGCGCCTGGGTGGCTCAGTGGGTTAAGCCTCTGCCTTCGGCTCAGGTCATGATCTCAGGGTCCTGGGATCGAGCCCCTCATTGGGCTCTCTGCTCAGCAGGGAGCCTGCTTCCTCCTCTCTCTGCCTGTTTATGATCTCTGTCTGTCAAATAAATAAATAAAATCTTTAAAAAAAATTTATTTTTATTATTTTATTTATTTTTTTCATCGTGGTAAGTGTACTTTTTAATCTCCATCACCCATATGACCCATCCCCCTACACATTTACCCTGATAACCTTAAGTTTGTTCTCTGTGGTTAAGAGTCTGTTTCTTGGTTTGTCTCTCTTTTTTTCCCTTTGTTCATTTGTTTTGTTTCTTAAATTTCACATATTAGTGAGATCATGTAGTATTTGTCTTTCTTAGACTTGTTTTGCTTAGTGTTAAAATCTCTAACACCATCCATTTTGTTGTAAATGGCAGTATTTCATTCCTTTTTATGGCTAAATAATATTCCATTGTGATGTGTGTATGTGTGTGTGTGTGTACATATGTGTGTGTGTATATATATATGTATATATATACACCACATTTTTGTGCATTTGTCTATTGATAGACACTTGGGCTGCTTCTGTAGTTTGGCTATTGTAAATAATGCTGCAGTAAACATAGGGGTGCATGTGTCCTTAACCTTGGAAATTAAAAAAAACACAAAGTGTTGCTTTTTCTTAATGGGATTAATTTGTGTTATGAAGGGAAACTCTCCTTCAGGAACGAGAGATACTTGAAGAAAATGCTGAATGTCGTTTGGCTATCTTCAAGGATTTGGTTGGTAAATGTGATACTCAAGAAGAACCAGCAAATCAAGATTGTGCCATGGAAGTTGAAACCAAAGTATGTTAACTGAAATGTTAAGTCCAGTGATATTTTTGGTGCCAGCATGTAGTGTACCACATCAATAATGAAAAAACATTAAAATACTTCAGAGTTTTCAGAATATTTTACTGTGATGAAAGCAAAAGTATTATATGTAAAAAGGATTGCTCTTGCTGGCTGACTGACCATTCCCTGCTGTTGAGGAAACATTATCTTTTTCTGTTGCTTCCACTGAAATTGATGTCTTTTGGGCGTTGTTTGATTTTTCTTTTTCTTTTTTTTTTTTTTTACTTACTCAGTTTAGGGGCCTGGGATGCTTATGTCCTGGCTCTTGCTGTCAAATCATCTTTATATGTCCCAGACATGGTTTGGCTCTTGGACTGAGTTGTGATAATGGAAGTTTGTTTCCTCAGCTGTCCCAACAGAGACTTAGGAGACTTATAAGTGAAAGTATACCTGAACTGATGTCATAATTGTTCTATAATGACATAAAGAGTGGAACCATGTCTCCCATTCCATAAAACAGAAAATACGTAATGGGACACAGCTTTTTCATAATTGGAGATACTTTAATATACTTTATTGAAAAACATTTTAAGTTGTGAATTTTTTGCTATGTGTTAAAACTGTCTAAATCAGATAGTGCCACATTCTAAGAGTGAAAGCCACTGTTAACAATAGGCATGTGGTTTTTGCTATTTTTAGGAAGCACATAATCATGTAGGAATTGAAGATATTATTGATTCTCTTCAAGATGATGTCACTGATATTAAGAAACAGGCTGAAATTGCTCACTTATATATTGCATCTCTTGCTGACCCCCAGGAAGCTATTGCTTGTTTAGAAATAAAATTTAATCAAGTTAAGGCTGAATTAACTAAAACCAAAGAAGAATTAATCAAAACCCAGGAAGAGTTAAAAAAGAGAGAAAATGGTAAGTAGATGTATCTTACCATATTAGATGTTGCAAATGTATACAAAGATAGTTGGTGAGTATAAGAGATTTATGTAGCTTATTTACTATAGTGACTAGAAGATTCTTTGATCTAGGTAACATTTAAAGTTTAACATTTTAGTGGCTTTATAGTACTTTACTATTAAAAACTTTTTTTGCCTTTATTTACTTTCAGACTAATATTAGTAGAAAATGGACTTCTCAAAAAAAGCAAAACAAAACCAAAGAACAACCACCACCAAACTAAGCATTAGTTTTATGAGCAAATAAAGAAATCTTACAGGAAATTGTAATGCTATGAATTTTATTCTGTATTTTTTATGAATTGTCATAGTGTAGTAGATTCTGCTCTGGGCTTATAAGTTTGGGATAAACTGACTCCTCTGGAGTGCTCTTAAGTTTGTTGGTGCTCCATGACAGCTCTGAGCTATATATGTGTATGCGTGTATATATATATATATTTTAAATTTACACATATATATTTATAATGTCATACCTGATTTTTAAGTGTTAGATGAAATACTCTGCCCTTTTCTTTGTGAAACAAAATGGTTAGAAAATAGCAGGTAAGTGGTATTTCTACATAATTAAGTGGACTAGAAAGGTACTATTTTTCTCTCTTCTCTGAAATTATACCAGAAATTTTTTACAATTTAGTGTATGTCATTCATTTTTACCCTGCATGGGATGTTGAATGTGGCTTTTTCAGAAACATTGCCCTCTGGGGGTAGAATTAGTAGCTGAATGCCGTGTGCTTCTAGGGCTATCAAAATCATTTTTCCCAAATGTAACACATGTTTCGTGATTATTCAGTGATATATTTTTTAGATGCTTATTTATTTTCAATATTCTTATTTTTTCAGAATCAGAAATTAATTTAAATTCATTGGTTCAAGAACTTGAGAAATCTAATAAGGTAATACTTCTAGTTTTATTTTGTCTTGATAAGGAACTTAATAAAGTAATTGAAGGAACATGAATTACGACAAGGTACTTTTATTTTTAAAATAATTAAAGAAAAAGTAATAATTGATAGAAGATTGAAAATTATGTTTCCAATGATAGCCCCTGGAAAGCTTCTTCAGTTTTTCCAGAAGATATTTTATTTATATATAGAGAACATATACACGCATCTTTTTTCTATGTAAAAGAGAAGATAAGAAAGCCCCCCATAATCTTCCTCCTGAATGAAAATAAGAGAGAAAACCAAGTTGGTTGATAGCTTGTTTTTTAGATGTTTACCTTATTTATTTATTTGAAAGATTTTATTTATTTATTTAAGAGATAGAGTACACTGGACCAGGGGTGAGGGGCAGAGGGAGAGCGAGAGAGAGAATCTCAAACTCCCCACTGAATGCAGAACCTGCCACAGGGCTTGATTCCAAGACCCTGAGATCATGACCTGAGCTGAAATGAGTGGGATGCTTAACTGACTGAGCCATCCAGGCACCCCATATGTATTTATTTTTATAGAACACTTAACTATGTATCCTCTAAAATGTTCTACATATATTAACTCATTTAGATCTCAGAACAACTTTATGATGATGTAGATACTGTTATTTTTTATTTTTGCAGAGACATAAAATAACTTTCCCGGGGCCATACAACTTCAGAAAAGTTTAGGATTCATCCCTGGACAATCTAATTCCAGATTCCTCTTACCCAATATGTTATATTGCTTTTCTTTCCTTTATTTAAATAAACATATATTATTTTTTAAACAAAAATAAGGTCATACTATGCATACAGATATTTTTACTTAGTCTTAAAATGTGAAGGAATTCTAAAATTGCATCAGACTTGCATTTTATCTACCCTAAAATATATTTATTAAACATTGCTATTTTTCTTCTTTCCAAAGAAAATACTTATGCAGAATCAAAGAATTTAGGAGTTGGTAGATATAATTGATCAAAAAGAGGATAAAACAACAAATTTCAAAATGTAAAATTTCATACAGAAAACACATTTGCAAGCAGTATAAGAATTTAACTTTGTCTGCCTTACAAATTACACTAAAAAGTCTATGTTTTGGTTCAAAATAAAGTAATTTAAAATAACTTATATAGCCTAGATTAATTTACTAAGAATGTTGAATTGCTTGTTTTGGTGTGGAATTTAGTTTACCATTGTGCAAATCTGAGTTTTTGAGAACATGCAAAAGGGCATTTGACCTCTTTGTACATAATATCCCACAAACTATGCTGGCAGTGCTTTACGTATGTGAAAGAAAAGAATATGTAGCTCTTGGAAGTCTAAGCCTTAGCTAGTTGGAAGGGGAGGTCTGGGCAAAAGGAACTTAATGTGCTCAGATAGCTGGAGGTCATAAAGATTTCTGTCTCTCTTTGTTTCTATCACTGTATCTATCTGTATTTCTATGTCTTTATATAGAACTATAAATGAAATTCAGTGGAGTTAGGGTTTTTTTGGTTAGAGGCTTATTTTAATTAAATGCATTTTTTGCTAATGTTCATATGCTTAATGGCAAGGATATTTTATTTTAAAAATTGCATCATGTACTATGCCATGTAAAGTGTTTAAGGGTTTTAGAAGTACAAGTTTAGGTAATTTCATATTTAGTTAGTTTAGCATAATCAGCCTGCCTTTTAATCCTTTTTTTTTTTTAAACAATGGTTTTGGTTTTCCTTTATGTTTTTTTATTGTAAACTCCTTTATATTGTTGTTTGAATTAAAGAAGACAGAATATATATATAACATAATAGCCTGAGTAAACTAATAACCAAACCTCTCTGCTTTGTTTGGAGGTACTTTTTTATGTCTTTTCTCTGACCAGATGAGGCAAAATTGACATTGTAAAAAGTGCTGTTGACTATCGTTTCTCTCTTTAAAGTCAGGGTCCAGTATTCACCAGTATTCTCAGAATCATCTAAGCATTAGGGGGGCTTTTGATACTATAGGAGTAAATAAGAAGCATTCTAGAATAGCTTACCTTTGGTCTAATCTCTGGTAGCAGACCTTTATTTTGGTATTCTTTAGAAGCATTATTCAGTCTGTCTAACTTTTTTTTTTTTTTTTTTTTGGGTAACAAAACTGGGAGAGACCCCTTTTTAGTAAGGAAAAGAGAAAGAAGAGAAACATAAAATGATTTATTTCAATCAAAAAAAAAAAAAAAAAACCAACAAAACGAACAACAAAAACACTTGTTGAATGTCTACTATGTTCCGGGTACTGTATTAGATTTTGAGAATTATATAGATGACTAAAAACGAGTCCCCTTAATGACTCCTCCGTGAGAGAAACCACGTAAACAGAATTATAATGAAATGTGCAGTGAGCTGAGAATAGGTGGAGGTTTAGGGAATACTTTCTGGAGATGAAAATGATTAAGTTGAGCCATGAAGGATGATTAAAATTCAATCAGTTGAAAGTATGGGGAAGGGGCAGTCCATACCTGGGAGGGACAAGAAAATAGGCTGGCCTTCCAGGTGTAGGATTCAGGAAATGAGAAATCTTTCAGTCAATGTAGGAAAGCACAAGCATTGTTCAAGAAAAAGTTTGAAGCAAGGAGAGGTGAGAAGTGAGGCAGGAAGCAGTGGGTTGGGGTAAGGTGGTTGAAGTTCTTAAATTCTGCATTAAAGAGTTTGAGTTTTATTCCATGGGCAATGAGAAGCCATTAATTTTAAGGAGAGGAGTAGTAAAGTTGATTTTTTATTTTGAGTTTGATGTATTTGGAAATTTGGAGGATGGGATTGAGATGGAGTTAGACTGGAGGCATAGAGACCAGAAAAGCCTCCTTGGAAGAGTCAGGTGATAGTTGATGAGGCCTCTGATTAAGGGTATTTGGATGGTGGCGGTAGAAATTAAGAGAGGATATTGACTTGTGAAATAAGGGGAGATAAGACCTTTTGGGACTGGGAGCTTGACTTTTTATAGTATGAACTGCTGGGCCTTCAGACTCTTAGTACTTTTGTTTGGCTGTTCAGCACATGGTTTTGCTCTGATCACTTGATTTGGATTGTAAGTCTTGTTTGGTTTGGTGAAGGAAAATAAAAACAAGAAAAAAAAAGCCAGAGACATCACTCTGGCAACTATATCTTTGAAGAAAATTATTGGAAATTTAAGTTGGAATTCTATTTATTTCTATAGAATGTTTATATACTGCAGTGTGTTAGTCATGTTTAAGTAATAGTAAAAAAACAATTTAAAATAGCAATGTTTGGGCACCTGGATGGCTCAGTCATTGGGCATTCGCCTTTGGCTCAGGTCATGATCCCAGGGTCCTGGGATCGAGTCCCACATCGGGCTTCCTGCTCCTCGGGAAGCCTTCTTCTCCCTCTCCCTCTACCCTTCTTGTGTTCCCTCTCTCACTGTGTCTTTCTCTGTCAAATAAATAAATAAAATCTTTAAAAAAAAATAACTTAGCAATGTTCCTATTTTAATAGTCCTTGCCTATAAATAGACTTTTTAGATTGGTTGTAGATTCTGTTACCAGCTAGGTTTAAATAGTATGTGAAATTTTTCATGTAAATACATAAACAAATGTGAAGTAATTTGGAACTTCACCTGATGTGCTATTTAATTGTTGATCTAGGTCACTGTTCCAAAGCTTGTCTTGAAAGCAGACTCTTCCTAATGATAAACTTTATTTTGAATGGTAGTTCTTGATCATTTAACATCCACACATACTCTAGGGGCAGAAAAGACTCCTTTCAATAACAGTTGTGTAGGGGCACCTGGGTGGCTCAGTAGGTTAAAGCCTCTCCCTTCAGCTTGGGTCACGATCCCAGGGTCCTGGGATCGAGCCCCGCATTGGGCTCTCTGCTCAGCACGGAGCCTGTTTCCTCCTCTCTCTCTCTGCCTACCTCTCTGCCTACTTGTCTGTCAAATAAATAAATAAATAATCTTAAAAAAAAATAACAGTTGTGGAGGATAGATTTTTTTTTTGGAGAAGTTGTGTAACTTGAAGGAGGGAAAAAATGATCAGATCATTTCCCAAGAGTGAGGGAAGAGACAACTTGACCTGTCATGCAGTGTTTGAAAACTCTTAGGCTCTGTCACAAGTGTGATCTTTCTATTCCAGGATTTTGTTATTTCTCAGTGCTACCAGGGGACTAATTGTGAGAGTAGCGGTTTTTCATCATGAGATCCTCTTATCTAAAAAAACTGCTTTAAAAAACCTCATTACTTTATAATTTAAAAAAAGGCATCTAATCTCCTGAATAAAATGTTTGATTTTATGATGGAAAATGACTTTTTGTTTTTCATGCACTTTTTTTTTTTTACCCCTAAAAATGGTTTGCTACCAGCAGAAGGGATTTAAATAATTTTTGCATTTAAAAAAAAAAAATCCCTGGCTTTACTATACCTTTGATTATTTTATAGACTTGTCCTTAACTGCTGAGTTTCACCCTTCCTTTTTCCAGATAACAGTATATAGTATCTTTTTCTGCTAGCCTTTTAGGGAGGCATAATATTTGCTTTAAAAAAATAGAAGTCTAAGTGATTTTTATTGTTTAGATAAATAAGCAGCTCAGTTTTAAGGCTGTCTGTAGACTGTATATCTTTAAATATACATAGGCTATATATTTAAAGCTAAGGCCAAAATTATTTTTCTGGGAGTTGTTAAAGTATAAAAAAATGCTGCCTATCTTTCAGAGGCTTTGGTAACAAAACAGTTGTTGAGTTTCTAGAGTGGAACCTCAAGATTTTAAGTTCAAGTATATATAAGAAACAATTTTGTCATAGTGTTTTGTATTTTTCTTTTCAAAACACATTTTGAATGTGACCGGGGGTAAGTATTTTAGGGTTTTCCAGTTATCCCCAGAATAATATCTAGTCCATTAACAATGAATTTGCTTGTAGATATCAGGATAAAACTATATGCTTAACTGACTTTAAGATAAGTGTTTTTGTTTTCCTTACTGAATGTACAAGTTAGTTAATATCACTCTCTTGCCAGAGCCATCAGTTATTTAGGGTGAGACTTAAGAAGTAATTTAGAAAATGTTTCAACAAATTTGAAAATAAAATTTTTACAATATACTACTGAAACATAATTCCTATAGCTTTTGTTTCTTATAGCTTTGTATATGCCAACTAATCTTTATTTTATTTTAGCCTAAGGATGGTACATTTTCTTTAATAATAAACAATAAATTGGCTTCTAATGAAACCACTGAAGTGCCTGAGGACAACAAAACCAAAACTGATTTGGGAAGAAAAAGAATAAATAAAAATGAACTTCAACTAGAAGAGCCACCAGCAAAGAAAGGTACTACTTAACTTGCCATTAGGAGGGTTTTAAGAAAGTTAGTTCCTAAACTGGTAATGGGAAAAGTTGCAAATAGAAGGAAATTTTTATCTAAAAAAAACCCAAGAAAATGTATAGGTCACTGATTTTTTGCTAACATGTTATAGACTGCTTGGAGGATGGGTGTATGTATTTATAGCTGTCCTTTATTTTAATAAAATATTTTTAGATACTGTGTTTTTATCCCATTTTGCATACGTATGATTCTTTTTACTTCTGTGTCTATGGTAGTTAAAACATCATTTCTATTTTCATAATTATAGTATTTTCTTATACCCAAATCTCCCCACATTCTTTTTTCCATCTATGAAAAGACATTTGCCAGTAAGACTTCAAGCTGAGCATTATGAAAGACGTATGTGCTCAAGTTATTGTATTTACTAGGGAATTACTAAAAAAGTAGGTACATGCTTACTGTATAGTACATGTCCCTATTTATGTGGAAGATGGATCAATTTTAAAGTTCTCTCTAAGCTATTTGTTACCTCTCTTTTTTTAATTTAATTTTTTAAAAAGATTTATTTTTTTGACAGAGAGATAGAGAGCACAAGTAGGCAGAGCAGCAGGCAGAGGGAGAGGGAGAAGCAAGCTCTCCACTGAGCAGGAAGTCCGATGTGGGGCTCGATCCCAGGACCCTGGGATCATGACCTGAGCTGAAGGCAGCCGCATAACTGACTGAGCAACCCAGGCGCCCCTGTTGTCTCTTTTAGAAAACTGTTGTAATATGATACAGGGAGTAAGGGCTTTCTAAGAGTTTTAGAAACATAGCTTTAGAAACCTTCCTAGCTGCTTCATCCTGAGAAAAATGGGTAAGTTAAGTCTTACTTTTGTTATTAGTAAAGTAAAATAAGTACCACCTGCCTACTGGGTTGTCAACGATGAAAACAGTGGGGTAGTACACCAACTTAATAAACACCTCATAGAGCCGCAGTAAAATGAATGTTTTCAAAAGTAGATGCCTTAGAGGATAATATTAGATATATGGTTTATGGGATGTACAGTGCTGTGTGAGCTAATAGATCGAGACTAATATGCATATGCCTTCTGTTATCCATTGCTACTGGGAGGACAAGTTTGCTATGATTTTTTCCTCCTTTCCTCCTTTCACTTTGGTCAGTGCCATAGAATAGCTGAGAATGTAGGATCTGTAGGTCACTAGGAAGTAGAAGTGGCGGGGCACCTGGGTGGCTCAGTGGGTTAAAGCCTCTGCCTTCAGCTCAGGTCATGATCCCAGGGTCCTGGGATCGAGCCCCGCATTGGGCTCTCTGCTCCGCGGGGAGCCTGCTCTCCCCTGCCCCCCCCGGCTGCCTCTCTGCCTACTTGTGATCTCTGCCTGTCAAATAAATAAATAAATAAATCTTAAAAAAAAAAAAAAAAAAGAAGTAGAAGTGGCCAGGGACAAGTGAAACACACAGTGGGACTAATCCTAAAGGTAA
This sequence comes from Enhydra lutris kenyoni, assembly GCF_002288905.1. Taxonomy (NCBI): domain Eukaryota; kingdom Metazoa; phylum Chordata; class Mammalia; order Carnivora; family Mustelidae; genus Enhydra; species Enhydra lutris. The sequence goes on from NW_019154096.1 coordinate 43,899,723, forward strand.
CCCATTCATGAAGAAGCATACTTAAGAACTATAGTTGTTAGCTATAAGTAATTTTGATGCAGGTAGATTTAAATAAGTTTAGGTAACATGACAAAAGACTTTTTTTCTCCTTAAAGTCACAACCACTTTGACTATTTCTCAATTATTTGTGTTATTAGAGACTACAGGGATTACATAAGGTGTCCTATGAAAATCGTAGCTGTAACCACCCTCCTCCCCTTTACCTCATACTAAAAAATGGTCTAGAATAAAATCTGTGACTCCTGTAACCACTAGGATAAGATCAGGGGGTTGATAGTTTCATGGGATGCTTATGTTCTCTTCTTAAAAGGAAATGCAAAGCCATTTCCCCATGGAAGTGAATTTGCTTGTTTGAGGTCATTGTATCTGTAATTTGGGAAAGTTGGTAGCCATGTGAACAGTCCAAGAAATAAGGCTTCAGATAGCAATAAAAGAGACAAACCGGAGACATGATGTAGTCTGCTTACTTGTGATTTTTCAATCAAACTGTAATTGTTTTAACAGAATACAAGCAGGAGAAGTATAAGTTGAATGTAGTATAAATACTGAATTAAAGTGTCAACTACATTCTTTTTTTTTTTTAAAGATTTTATTTATTTATTTGACAGAGAGAGATCACAAGTAGGCAGAGAGGCAGGCAGAGAGAGAGGAAGGGAAGCAGGCTCCCTGCTGAGCAGAGAGCCCGATGCGGGACTCGATCCCAGGACCCTGAGATCATGACCTGAGCTGAAGGCAGCGGCTTAACCCACTGAGCCACCCAGGCACCCTGTCAACTGCATTCTTGTTGTTTGTGTTTAGTTTTTATAAGTTAGCAATGGATACTTAAGAGTTATCCCATCTCTATTGCTGGACTAATACTTTAATTTTTTCCTAAGAAGGCTGTCCTGAATATGTTCTATAAATCTTTGGATATAAAACATTTAAAGTTTTCTCCCATCCAAGTACTAGCCAGGCCCGACCCTGCTTAGCTTCTGAGATCAGATGAGATCGGGCGCGTTCAGGGTGGTATGGCTGTAGACAATTTAAAGTTTTCTGAAAGAGTAGTGTGATTATCTGAAAAAAAATTAGGTACTAAACAAATTAGTTTGATTTACCTTATGTAATTATCCTAGTTCTTAAAATATGGTAAAATTAAAAGAACATTACTTGATCACAAAAGTTTCACTGAGCTTTCTGTATGCACTCTAGGGTTTAAGGACTATATGTATCCATATGGTATGCATGACTCAAATCTCTTGACTCAGGATAGATAGGATCTATTTGTGAGTTCTGAATTTCTGATTGTTGTCATTTTAAACTTGCTTAGATCCTTTCTCTCTCTCTCCTGATGAATGGTTCAGATAGTTTTATAACTTGTTTTTTTAAAGAGCATGGTATTCTTAAAAAACCATTTCTAAGTTATGAAAAAAAAATCCATCCTCATTTAGTTTTCCTAATTAGTCATTTCCACTGATGAAGTCAGAGGTATAAAAATAGCATCAAAAGTAGAGAATTACAGGGGTGCCTGGGTGGCTCAGTGGGTTAAGCCGCTGCCTTCGGCTCAGGTCATGATCTCAGGGTCCTGGGATCGAGTCCCGCATCGGGCTGTCTGCTCAGCAGGGAGCCTGCTTCCCTCTCTCTCTCTCTCTCTGCTTGCCTCTCCGTCTACTTGTGATCTCTCTCTGTCAAATAAATAAATAAAAATCTTAAAAAAAAAAAGTAGAGAATTACATTAAATGGAAAGTAGAATAGAAGTCTGAACCAGTGGAGAAGATGGAGTCATTCCACTTTGGGATGACTTGCCATAACTGTAAGATGATAGGAGACAATCTGATGGAAAAAGGATATATTGGCTGAAAATTATTAAAAAAAGAAAAAATCCGTAAGAGTAAGTTGGCAAGTTTGTTATAAAAATAGTGTAAATCTTTAAGATTTCAGAGTAGCTGGAATACTTAGAATAAATCATGAATCTTAAGGCAGTAAATTGGGAAAATGTAACTACATACATAAGAAAAGCTTCAGAAATACACTCATCAAGCTTTGATGAAAGTGACGCTCTACCACAAGGGTAATGCCATGTTTTCCCTACACTCTTTGAGGCAGAGGAGACAAAGTAATTTTATTATCTATAACAATGTAAGTTATAGATAATAAATCCTTATTCACTGAGCTTTTAAAATTAGTCCATATTAAAGAAAAGAGATCTTGGGATTGCATAATGGGATTGCACAGTTACGGCTGTATAGTAGCATCTAGATGGTTGGGTGAAGGAAACTAATGTGGATTGTATTCAAAGAATGAAAACTGAACTAATAAAGCTTGTTTTTGCATAAATACTATGGAAACTGAGATAGATGATAGTATTTTTGTTTTCCTTTGAGGAAGTGATCATAGGGTTAAGGAGTTTGACAGTTATACAGCTAGTTATGCGTAAGGCTGCATGAGAGTTCCCAGAATTTCAACCATTTCCCCCCTAATTTTAGCTATGAAAATATAAGGTACTCAGTTTTCAAGTCATTCATTTAGTAGATATGTAATACAGTTGTGCTTTTAAATTATCTTTAGGATTTGGAATGTCTGTGTTGGGGTGTCTCATGTGATTTCCTTCCCTCCGTCCCATATTATAATGATAACAAATATTTGTAGTAGATAATTGAAAGAATATTGAAAGTTATAAAAAGAAAATTGGGTAGTTTGCGTCAATTTTGGTGTACTTCTTTTGCTCTTTCTGCATTAATTAAAGGAACTATCGTTTTTAATGGGCTTATATTGGTGTGTTTTGCAACCTGTTTTTTTTTTTTTTCACTCAGTGGCTTACTTTTGTTTTCATTAGAAGTTTGCTTCCATTTTTTTTTTTTAACATTTAAATATTGGCTTATATGGTAACTTTTTGGTTTTCTTAAGATTTACCTGATTAATAGCAATTTTCTTATTTTTAAAGGATCTATTCATGCTAGTCCAACTATCACTGAAGATGAAAAGAAAAGTGAAGAAATGCAAAAGCGCATTTCAGAAGATGGGGAAGGCATTAGAATTTTACAAGAAAATAATGAAGAGATGAAAACATGTTTACTTTCCGCTGAAAATGAACTTAAAAATGAAAAGGCAGAAAAAGCAGAATTAAATAAAAAGATTATTAGTTTGCAGCAGGAACTTTCTCTTTCTGAAAAAAAGAGTTTTATTTTAAGTATAGAGGTCCAACAAATTCAGTCAAATTATGATAATGCAATTTCTGAATTACATGTGCAGAGAGGTATAAATCAAGAACAAGAGGAAAAGATTGTGAGATTGTCAGAGGAGATAGAAACCGCTAGGAAAAACATCACAAATAATGTTTCCCAAATTAAATTAATGCAAGCAAAAATAGATGAACTGCGAATGCTTGATTCAGTTGCTCAGATCTCAAACATAGATTTACTCAATCTCAGGGATCTGTCAAGTGGTTCTCAAGAGGATAATTTGCCAAATACACAGTTACGCCTTTTAGAGAATGATAATTTGGTAAGTAAGCGGATTAAAGAATATCATATTCAAGAACTCAGTAGGGAAAGTTCTTTTCATTCTAGTATTGAGGCCATTTGGGAAGAATGTAAGGAAATTGTAAAGGTCTCTTCCAAAAAAAGTCATCAGATCCAGGAACTGGAACAACAGATTGAAAAGTTACAGGCAGAATTAAAAGGTTGCATGGATGAAAACAATAGATTAAAAACAGAGGAGAAGGAGAATAAAAATCAAGGTGACCTACTAAAAGAAAAAGAAAATCTTATACAGCAGCTGCAACAAGAATTGCAAGAAAAAAATATTTCTCTTGATATTCAAGTACAACATGTAGTTGAAGGGAAGAGAGCACTTTCAGAACTTACACAAGATGTTACTTGCTATAAGATGAGAATAAAAGAACTTGAAGCAATTTTAGAAACTCAAAAAGATGAATGCAATCATTCAGCCAAGTTAAAACAAGAAATTTTGGAAAAGGAATCTGTCATCTTAGAGCTAGAAAGAAATCTGAAGGAATTTCAAGCAAATCTTCAGGATTCTATCAAAAACAACAGAGATTTAAGTGAAAGGGAAGTCAAGTTGAAAGAAGAAATCTCACAATTAACAAGTAATTTGCAAGATGCAAAGCATTCACTTCAGTTAAAGGAAGAAGAAAAGGAAACCAACTGGCAAAAAGCAGAAAAGTAAGATAATAAAATATTTAAAAATGTACAAAGGGTTTATTTTATCAGTTTTCCTCTATCTTTTAAATTATTTAGTTGGGTATAACTTAATCTAGCATAGTGTGTTTGAAGAGTAAAGAACTTGAACTTAGTTCAACTAAGTCTTTGGAACCAAAAGTTATATGCAAAAATCTGTTCATAAAATCACATGAAATCTTCTATGAAGGACTCAGTCATTGATTGGACAGTCTGGGTTTCTGAAAATTTAGAATTGTATAGGTTGTTACTAGCTCACATGTATGATCCTGTGTGGTTTGTGGTGTGTCACTATAGAAAAATGATTTGTGTTCTTTAGGTTGAAAGAGGAGCTATCTGCAAGCTCTGCCCTTACACAGACTCTGAAAGCAGATCTTCAGAGGAAGGAAGAAGATTATGCTGAGCTGAAAGAGAAACTCGCTGATGCCAAAAAACAGATTGAGCAAGTTCAGAAAGAGGTAGGTTATTTGAAAAGTTGTGTGGCCAATTTAAATAACAAAGATTGTTTTCATTATAGAGCACATTTTTTAGACACTAATTTTAGAATAAAACATTTATCAACTCAATTTTTTTTTTCAAATGAGGAGAACACTTATTTCACAAAAGAAAGCTTAAAGTGAAGAATGTCCAACATTAGGAAGAAATATGAGGGGGAGATCTTGGGGGAAGGGTAAAAGAGATGGTGGGGATTAAGAGCACACTACGTTAATGATGAGCACTGAGTAATGTATAGGATTGTTGAACCACTGAAACTAATATAACACTCTGTTAGCTTTGCTGTAATTAAAATAAAAAACTTAATAAATTTCAAAAAAGAAAAAATTGGGGGCGCCTGGGTGGCTCAGTGGGTTAGGCCGCTGCCTTTGGCTCAGGTCATGATCTCAGAGTCCTGGGATCGAGCCCCGCGTCGGGCTCTCTGCTCAGCAGGGAGCCTGCTTCCTCCTCTCTCTCTGCCCGCCTCTCTGCCTGCTTGTGAGCTCTCTGTCAAATGGATAAATAAAATCTTTAAAAAAAAAAAAAAAAAGAAAAAAATGTGCCTCATGTAGTACTAGAATCTTTTTTTCTATTAAGAACTGCCCAGTTCAATTCCCCCCAAAAAGTAAAAAGCAAACTTCTGTTTGCAGATAATATTCACGAGAGTATGCAGTATAGTTGTTACAAGTTTTTATCATAGTTTAGTTTGAAAATAGGAAATACAATCACTGATTCCAAATACAAAATATACAAATGTGCATTCAATGAGAAAATTCCCTCCCAGCTGTCCCAGTGATCAAGTTTCTCTTCAAGGCATCAAATGACACCAGTTATTTTCTTTTTCTTTGCTTCTTCCTCTTTCTATCCTTTTTTTTCTCTTTCTTTAAAAAAAGTGAAAGCATCCTGTAAACACTGTTGTAAATCTTAGTTTTTTCACTTAGTAGTGCATCTTGGCTGTTGTATCAGGGTATTATAATTATTTTATGACTACGAAATTTTATGACTACAAAATGATTACAAAATTATGACAGAAATGTTAATTGGTCCTGGATTGTTGGACAGTTCAGATGATTTCATCATCTTCTGATTGAGCTTATGAGGCAAAATCATTTGAACATTTACAAGTCATTCTTAATTAGAATTTATGGGTCACTTGTTGGTACATTGTAATTTGGTATTTATTATGCTCATTATGCCAATTTATAAGCCAGAAGTAATGTATGAGAATACGAGTATTTCTTTCACCCTTATCCACAAAGTAGTATTTTATCATACTTTTTGATATTTGACAGATAAAGAGTATATATCTGGGGATGCCTGGGTGGCTCAGTCAGTTAAGCATCAGCCTTTGGCTCGGGTTGTGATTATGGGGTCCTGGGTATGAGCCTGTGTCGGCTTCCTGCTCTGTGGGAGGCCTGCTTCTCCTTTTCCTTTTGACTACAGCTCCCCCTGCTTGTGCTCTCCCTCTCTGTCAAATAAATAAAATCTTAAAAAAAAGTATAATTCTGTTTCTAATTTTGAAAACTTTAGTTCTAAAAAACTCACTGTAATCCCAGTTTGCATTTTTCTAATTATGAGTGAGCATCGTTTTGTTTAAAAGCCATTTGTGTGTGTGTGTGTGTGTGTTTCTGTGAGCTGTGTATTCATATCTTGGGCTTTTTAAATTTGGGTTATTGATTTTTATTCTGTTTTTAAATTAGTTTTGCTTTATAGGAGCCTATAACATATTCAGGAAATTAGTCTTTTTAAGAGTATGAATTGTAGACCCCTGCCCTTATTGCTGTTTTCCTTGGTAAGGTTCTTTTTGTTTAGATCAAATTTTTTATTTTCATGAATTTAAATTTATTAATTTTTCTACTGTGACTCCTTGATTTTGTCTTGTAGTTAGACTTTTTCTAAAAGCTGAAACAGTTTTATTATTTTTATTTATTTCTTTTTTTAAAAAGCTGAGAGAATTTTAAAGAATTATATTACTTTGAGTTAGTCAAAAAGAATATTTAATGTGTAAGGTCTGAAGAAATTGATACAGCAAATGCTTATGGGTCCCATCCCTATAGGTTTCCTACCTCCATAGAAGTTATTACATTGAATGTTTTGTGTTTATCTTTTATCTTCTAAAAATATAATTTAAGTCATACCTATTTTTTATTTCTAAGCAGTATATTATATTTTTCTGAGACTCTTTATTTTTCACATATTCCTGAGGTTCATTTATGTATGGTTGTAATAACCACTTCCACCTTGTGTGACATTCTTTTTTCAATTAATTTTCTTCATTTTATGAAATCTCTAGAATTGATGTGATGGAAATGAAATTGGTGTAAAGATGTTTGTAGATTATCTTTTTTTTTTTTTTTTTTTTTTTTTGGTGAAGATTTACATACTTGTTCATATTGCTTTTGATTTCTCTAACAAGTTTGTAGAACTAGGTTACCAGTAACATAAAAGATCAATTGACCTTCACATACATGAATAACTTTTGTTCTTGTAACTGTTCCATTTTCATCCTCTGTGGGCCATTATTAGCTTTTAAAGTATTTCTTGTTTTACTGGATCACATTACTCAATAGCCGTTGGAAAACTGAGCCAGTATTTTCCTCTTAGAGTATCTTTATTGATTTCTTTGTGATAATGGTTTTGCTGTTGCAAAGTGCTGTGTTGATTCTTTTTTGAGAGCACTTACAGAGTTTGAGATTCTTAAAATATTGTGAGAAGAAAATGATCTTTTCATATGCATTCTCCTTTAGTGTATTAAGAAATTTCCTGATAATTTGAAGCCATATCATATAGTATGTTAGAATCTATAATTTTTCTAAAGTTTTTTTTTTTTTTTAAGATTTTATTTATTTATCTGAGAGACACAGGAAGAGAGATAGTGCAAGAATATGAGCGGGGGAGGAAGGAGAAGCCCCAAAGTGGGGCTTAGTCCTAGGACTCTGGGATCATGACTTGAGCCAAGGCAGATGTTTAACTGACTGAGCCACCTGGGCACCCCTCTAATGGATTTTAAAAGATACAAATCTTTGAACCACTGGCCATGAATTTTAAACAACAACAAAAACTTAGCATTTAAAAAAATATTTAATTTGTTTTATAAACATTACTTTTTAGGTATCTGTAATGCGTGATGAGGAGAAATTACTACGGATTAAAATTAATGAACTGGAGAAAAAGAAAAACCAGTGTTTGCAGGAAATAGATATGAAACAGCGAACTATTCAGCAACTCAAGGTAACAGTCTTGTTTTTAAAAATAGTTTAAGTAGATTCTCTTGGTATGTCTTAGTTTCTACTTAAATGTATGTGTTCTTTTTTTCTTTTAAAGAGTTTATTTATTTATTTATTTGAGAGAGTGAGTGCAAGTGGGGGAAGGGTACAGAGGGAGAGAAAGAAAGAGAATCTCAAGCAGTCTCCCCACTGAGCATGGAGCCCGATGCTGGCCCTGATCTCTTGATCCTGAGATCATGATGTGAGCCAAAATCGAGAGTCAGACACTTAAGCTACTGAGCCAGGCAGGCACCTCAGTGTATCAGTTCTTTATAACAGATTCTCTCTTGACTAGTTCTGGAATCTAAAAATTAATTACTTAAATAAGGCCATAGTGATTTGCTTCTAATGAATAGAGTATGGAAAGGAAAAATTTGTAACTTCACTGTAGAGAAACCTGGCAGACACCTCCTTAACCAGGTGTTCAAGAATGACATCACCAGTAGTAAATCATACTGATACCATGTGCTTCCTGATTTGACGTGTGTGACCAGAAAGGCACATCTCTTATGTGGTATTTTTTTCCCCCAAATCCATAACCTCAGTCTAATCATGAGACAACATCAAACAAATCCAAACTGAGGATGTTTGTACACAATACCCGACCAGTAAAAAGTGTCAGGGCCATTAAAGAAAGGGACTACCAAGGACTTCTTACAAATTGGAGGAGATTAAGGGGACACGATTACTAAATTCAGTTTTATATCCTATATGAGATCCTAGAAGCAAAAAACGATATCATTGGAGAAACTGGTGAAATCCAATACAGTCTATAGTGTTGTTAAAATTATTTATAGCAGTGCTAATTTCTTTTTTTCATACAAAGATGATTGTTTCCATATTTTAAATAATAGAGCATAGAGACTCAACTGCTCATATTTTGGTCCAGTGTTTCTCGATTTTTAAATAAATGTACTGTGGTAATACAAGAATTAACATTAGGGGAAGCTAAGTAGAGCTTATACAGGATATGTTTGCTATCTTTGTGACTCTTCTGTAAGTCTAAAACCGTTTCAAAATAAAAAGCAAAAAGAAAATGAAGCTCATGTCTTACAAAAAGTGTCCTTTTTTCAAAAGGACACTTAAAAAGCAAAATCCCTTTATAAGTGGTTAAATTTTGCTTGACATCAGTTAAATGGATTTGGCAACAATTATAAAATGGATTTATTGTATTCTTTGCATGTTGGCTTTTGAATGAAGCAAACTAGTGACTATTTAAGTGTAAATACATGATTTTAATTTTTAACTGAATCTAATCCTAATAAAACAGTCTGTACTTTCATAATAGGTTTCTGAAATTTCCAGGTTCTATAATGATTCATTCCAAGACTTGAAATGTAAGGAGATAGTGTTGATGTAAATGAGATAGGGAGTGAAAGTTGGATTACTAATAAGTTAAAACTAGAATTGGAGGATTTCCAGGGCCCATAATTTACTCTTGCCTCTTGTGGCTCCTGTTACTTTTTTCAAACTCCCCAGCTACTTCCTACATAGAGGGGGTGGAGGACCCTATTTTTCTGCCCCTTAAGTTTGTTGATAAGAGACTTTTTTTTTATGGCTTTCCTTGTTCCTCCTATGTTAAGTGCATAGTAAACCTCCATTTCTTCATTTCTCCTTTTTCTGGTGTGTAGGAGAACATGGTAGCTTAAAAAAATTGAGTAAATAGGGGCACCTGGGTGGCTCAGTCGTTAAGCGTCTGCCTTCGGCTCAGGTCATGATCCCAGGGTTCTGGGATCGAGCCCCGCATCAGGCTCCCGGCTTGGTGGGGAGCCTGCTTCTCCCTCTCTCACTCCCCCTGCTTGTGTTCCCTCTCTCGCTGTGTCTCTCTGTCAAATAAATAAATACAATATTTAAAAAAAAAATTGAGTAAATAAAATGACTGGGTAGTAAACTTTGTGGTGGATTAAAGGTGTCAAGTTTTTTCACCCAGCCCTTTTCTCCAGGGCAAAAGAAACTTGGAAGCATGAGACTAGTAGTCAGCCTTGTGGGAGAGAGATTTCAAACCCAACATTGAATCCTGTTTTCAGGTCCCACTGTTAAATACCACTGTGCATTTTAGTTACATTTGCATTGAATTCATGCTTTTTCATCTTGCAGGAGCAGTTAAGTAATCAAAATGTGGAAGAAGCTATGCAACAGTATGAGAGAGTGTGCAAAGGTGAGGAACAAACCTCTACTTCCAGTACTAAAATAACCGCAGAATAGGTAGTCACCATAACAATTGAGTTAGCATTTTCCTTTGAAAATTATAAAGTAAGGTCAACAAAAGATGTAACTTTATCAAAAGAGAAGAGCATTGATTTTAGCGAGTGACTTGTAAACATAAAGTTTATTCTTTTTTTTTTTTGAAGATTTTATTTGTTTACTTGACAGAGGGAGAGCGAGAGTGGGAACACAAGCAGGGGGAGTGGGAAAGGGAAAAGCAGGCTTCCCGCTGAGCAGGGAGTCCTGTTCAGTGGGGCTCAATCCCAGGACCCTGGGATCATGACCTGAGCCAAAGGCAGACACTTAATGACTCAGCCACCCAGGCCACCCAAAAAGTTTATTCTTAGAAAAATAAAACATTAAGAAACATACAGTGGAATACCATGCAGCCTTCAAAAGAAATGAAATCTTGCCATTTGCAATGATGTGGATGGAATTAGACGGTATTATGCTAAGTGAAATAAGTCAATCAGAGAAAGACGATTATCATATGATCTCTCTGATATGAGGAATTTGAGAGTCAAGGCGGGGGCTTGTTGGGGGGTAGAGAGGGTAAAAATGAAACAAGATGGGATCGGGAGGGAGACTCTTAATCTCATGAAACAAACTGAGGGTTGCTGGGGCGGGGGTAGGGATAGGTGGCTGGGTTATGGACACTGGGCAGGGTATGTGCTATGGTGAGTGCTGTGAAATGTGTAAGCCTGATAATTCACAGACCTGTACGCCTGGGGCAAATAGTACATTATATGTTAATAAAAAAACAGAAATATTCAGTTAAAGGAATATTGATTTCTAAGTAATGGCCAGTATTTTGTGAAAAACGAAGTCATTAGTTACATTGGTCACAATGAATGGAATAGATTTTTAGACAAAATCATGTAGGAATATATGTCAAGTAAAACATCTTTAAAATGAAAGTATTTTTAAAAAGTTTTATAAACCATTTAATACTTTAGCTTCAAACTTAGGTGCTGAATTATGCTTTTATTACTCAGATTTTGATTTTTTAATTTGAAATAGGAAATTACCTTTGTAGATGATACATATGTCTTTCTGTTCATAATATGCACATTCTTCTACCCCTCACTCACACATTAACCTCTTGGTTGTGTGAGTAGTAGAGCTGGGATTTGAATCTACATCTGTTTCACTCTTAAATTTCAGATTCTTTTCACTAATTTGTGCTATTTATACTTGGCCCACTAGAAAAAAAATGGTGTAGGGTGACCAGATTATTACTTGTTTAAGTGATTTGGACATCTGTGGGATTTACTTGGATCAGTTATTTCAGTGTGTGTGTGTGTGTGTGTGTGTGTGTGTGTGTGTGTGTGTGTGTATGTGTGTGTGTGTAGCTACACACTGTCCTATTTTCTCTTGCCCTTTTTTTTTTTTAAAGATTTATTTGTTTATTTGAGAGAGAGACCACAAGCAGCAGGGAGGGATAGAGGGCAGACAGAGAAGCAGTCTCCCCACTGAGCAGGGAGCCTGATGTGGGGCTTGATCCCAGGACCCTGGATCATGACCTGAGCCTGGGGCATACACTTAACTGACTCAGTCACTCAGGTGCCCCTCTCTTGCCTTTCCTTTAGGCTTTTATCCCTTAACATTTCCTATTTCCATAATCCTTTTAGGGTTTTTTTTTTTTTCACTTTGGCTTCTTTGTCATTGTTGGCAAATGTGAACAGATCTTAGCTATTCTGAAAAAGCATGTCCATGGACCAGGATAGAATTTCTAACATATTTTTTCTAACATAATTTTTCCTCTCTTTGCCAAATACTAAGAACTGTGGTACAGGCCCATTTTGACTACTTTAATCTGGCTTTCATCTTCTCCACACTCTTGAAACTTGCTCCCTAGTCACGTATAACCTACATGTTTTCATCTATTAGCTTTTAGCAATCCTTTCTTTCCTTTATTTTTTACATTATTCTGACATAATTTTCCACCCTCCTTCTTTTCCTCATTTTCATTTTTTATGTAGTATTTACTGTGTGTGAGTGTATATTTTTTTCTAAATGAAATGGTAATATGTAGCTTCCCCCCCTTTGAAACTTGTTTTAGCTGTTGTGATCTGTTCTGTACCAGTTACTGCCTGTCTCTCAGAATGAACCACAGCTACTTTGGCAGCTTTCCTGATTAAGGAGTCATCTTCTTTTTTCTCTTTGTTTTCTCACTGGAGAGTCCATTTACTCCTTTGATTTCACTTGTGTGTGAGATGTTCCCCAACAAACAAAAAAGTGCATTTTCAGTTCAGCTTCTTTATTTCCGTTTAAACACTGAATGCCATATACTTAGATATCTTAGTATAAAATTCTTTTTTAAAAAAATTGAGATATAATACATAATAATTACCTTTTAAAAGTGTACAGTTTTGTGCATTTTAGTATATTCACAAGATTGTGCAGTCACTACCTCTATCTAATTCCGGAACATTTTCATTACCCCAAAAAGAAACCTTGTACCCATCAGCTATCACTCCTCAGTCCCTGTCAACCACTAATCTGCTTTCTGTCTCTGGGTTTGCCTATTGCAGACATTTCATCTAAGTGGGTGCATACAACATACGGCCTTTCGTGTCTTATTTCTTTAACTTAGCATTATGTTTTCAAGTTTCATCTGTATTGTAGCATGTATCAGTACTAAATTCCTTTTTATGGCTGAATAATATTCCATTGTAATGAATACTACTTTTTTATGTATTAGTCGATAGATATTTGGATTGTTTCTACTTTTTGGCTTTTCTGACTATTTGTATACAAAGTTTTGGGTGAACATCTGTTTTCATTTCTCTTGGGGATCAGGTGTAGAACTGCTGGGTCCTCTGATAGTTCTATGTTTAACTATTTGAGGAACAGTTAACGTTTTCCGACAGTAGCTATACCATTTTACATTCTTATGAGCAGTAGATGAAGGCTCTACTGTCTCCACATGTTGCCAACTCTTGTTATTTTTCATCAAAAGAATTATAGCTATCTATATTAGTTTCCTAGGGCTGCTAGGCACCACAAACTCGGTGCTTATGACAACGGAAGTCTATTCTCATACAGTCCTGAAAGCTAAAAATCCAAAATAAAAACATTGATAGGGCGGGCTGTGCTTCTTTTGAAGATTCTGCCCAAGAATCTTTCCTTGTCTCTCTTAATTTCTAAAGGTTGACGGCAATCCTTTTTGTATTGCTTGGCTTATGGCAGCGTAACTCCAGTCTGTCTGTGTTAATTTCTTTTGGGTGTGTATGTGTTGGTTTCTTCTACCTATGGGTCTCTGTCCAAATTACCCTCTTCTTATAAGGAGACCAGTCATATTGGATTTAGGACCCACTCTAATCTAGGTGACCTTATTCTTAACTTGATTATATCTGCAAGTACCCTGTTTCTGAATAAGGTCATATTCATAGTGGATGGACATGAAATTTGGGAGGACACTATTTAACCTGATATACTGGTAGTTATGGTAGACATACATGTAAAGTAGTATGTCATTGTGGTTTTGATTTGCATTTCCCTTATGACTAATGATATTAAGCATCTTGTCTTGTGCTGTAGGCCATTTATATATTTTTGGAGAAATTGAAGTCCTTTGCTCATGTTTCAGTTGGGTTATCTCTCTTTATTATGGAGTTGTAAGAGTTCTTTATGTATTCTGGATACATGACTTATCAGATAGATTTGTTAATGTTTTCTCCCATTCTGTGGGGTGTTTTTCACTTCCTTGATTTTGTCCTTTGATGCATAAAAGTTTTTAATTTTCATGAAGTCCAATTTATCTGTTTTGATCGATTGTATTTTAGGTGTCATGCCTAAGAAACTATTGCTTAATCCAAAGTCATATAGGTTTTCTTCTAAGAGTTTTTAAATTTTAGCTCTTTTATCTAGATCTTTGATTCATATGGAGTTAATCCACTTGAGTGTAATTTTGTATATTGTGTGAGGTAGGTGTCTAACTTAATTATTTTACATATTGAGAATCAGTTGCTCCAGTACCATTTTTTGAAGAGACAGTTCTTTCTCTTACTGCATTCATTGTCTTTGCACTTTTGTTGAAAATCAGTTGACCATAAATGTAAAGGTTTATTTCTGGACTTTTAATGCCAGTACCACACTATATTGTTTCTGTAGTTTTATAGTAAGTTCTGAAATTGGGAAGTGTGGATTTTCCCATTTTTGTTCTTCTTTTGCAAGATTGTTTTGGCTATTTTGGATTCATTGCATTTCCACCTGAATTTTAGGACCAGCTCGTCATTTTCTGCAAAAAAGCCAGCTGGAATTTTAATGGAGATTGGGTTAAATCTGAGGATTTATTTGGGGAAATTGCCAACAAACAATATTAAGCATGGAATATCTTTTCATTTAGCTAAGCCTTTTTAAGTTTCTTTCAGTGGTATTTTTTACTTCTTAAGTGTATAAATTTTGCACATCTTTTGTTAATTAATTTCTAAGTATTTAATTCTTTGTAACGCTGTTAAAAATGGAATTGTTTCCTTAATACCATTTTTTGGATTGTTAAGTGCTAGTATATAGAAATACAGTAGATTTAATTATATTTATCTTGTGTCTTGTAAACTTAGCTGATTTTATGAACTCTAATAAGGTTTTCTTTTTCTTATATAAAGTATCATGTCATCTGCAAATAAAGATGGTTTTACTTCTTCCTTTCCATTCTGTTTGCCTTTTATTTCTTGTTTTTATCTAAATGCTCTGGCTAAAACCTCCAGAACTGTGTTGAATAGAAGTGGTGAGAATGGATGTTTTTGTCTTATTCCTGATCTTAGGGGGAAAGTTTTCATTTTTTCACCATTATGCATAATGTTAGGTGTGGGGTTTTTGTAGATGCTTTTATTAGGTTGAGGAAGTTCATTCCTTTCTGTTCCTAGTTTGTTGAATGGTTTTATCATTAAAACATGTTGAGTTTTGTCAGATGTCTTTTTGCATCCATTGGGATAATTGTGTGGTATTGTTCTTCATTAATAAGATGTATTGCATTGATTGATTTTCATATGTTGAATTAAACTTGAATTCCTAGGATAAATCCCACTTGGTCATGGTGTGTGATGGTTTTTTTAAGTTGCTGGGTTTAGTTTGCTAGTATTCTGTTGAGGCTTTGCAGCTGTTTTCATATAGGATGTTGTTAGTCTACAATTTTCTTTTCTTATGATGAGTGGTTTTGAAGTCTTATTAAATTTTGAACTTGAATGTTTCTTTCTGCTCAAACTGCCTTAACTTTCTGGATCTCTCATTCTACTACTGATGTCTACTACTTCTGTTGTTTACATCAGGAGTTAGCAAATGGCACCCTTTCACCAAAAATCCAGCTTACTGCCTAATTTTGTAAGCAAAGTTTTATTGGAACATACTAATACATTCTCTTTTGTACTGTCTGCCAGCTTTCACATTACAGTGGCAGAGGTAAATAGTTGTGATAGGACTTAAAGTAATTACTGTCTGACCCTTTGCAGAAAATAGTGCCTACTCTTGGTTTTAGACTTTAAATAATATTATTTCCCCTTACCCTCTATTGTAGTACCTAAATTCTATTATTTCTGTTTACTAGTGGCTCCCCATACTTGTCCTATCTCATTGCCAGGCTTTATGGCAAATTTACTCTCTTATATAACAACACAGCTAGATCAAATTTTTCTGAAACTCTTCTTTTATTGTGTCATTTTCCTATTAAAAGTTTTCAGTCCTTTCATACACCCTACTTAATAAACTTTCACCATCTAGCTTGGGAGTTTAGGTTATCATTTCCTAGCCTAATGTAACTTTTCTGTTCTATCCAGACTAATTTGTTTTGTTCCCTAGTTGTGACTTGCTCTATTTTGCCTCTATTACTGTGATAAAGAAGGCAAATAAGAGACCAAGAAAAAGACCCTAGGAGAAATCACTAAAACAACAATTTCTACATATTTGGAAAAATTTGAGATAATTTCTCCATATATTCACACACAGATAAACTTTATCTCCCCATGCTCTTTTTAGCTTTTCTTTTTAAAGGCTAAATAGTATTCCATTTTATTGTTATTGATCTATCATCATTTATTTAATATCTTTTTTATAAATGGGAAAATTTTGTTCCCTTAAGAGAAAGCCTTAAGTAATGCAACAAAATTGATTAGGATAGAAGAAATAAGACTGATTCCAATATACACTGTTGCAGGAAATGCAGCCCTTCATTTGGCTAAAGACATGGTATTGATCCTAAATGAAACATAGTTTCAAAGTCCAGTAGAGAGAAAACTAAATGCTAATTTAATGTACAATTTCAATTGCTTATAAAGTTAGAATGATGGTTACAATTTACCTATTTTTCTCAAATTCTAATTAAGAAGTGAACATTTGTGAATAAGTCAGAAAATCAATATAAAAATCACCTGAATACTATTAGTTTCACTGTTTTTAAGTATTTTGTCATATTTGCATCTCTTTGTCTCTCTTTCTCTAATATGTATGTATAGAACTGAGTGACTTAAAAGATACTTGCAGACATTGTTGAAACTTTATACTTAAATACTGTATGATGAAATTTGTAAGGTAAATACTTACTTTACATAATAAAATATATTATTATATATAAGAAAAATTAACAACACATTTTATCATCTATTCTCCAGTAATATGACCTCTTTTTTCTTCTTTTTTTTAATCAGTAATTACTTTAAATTTATTTTTTAAATCATTATCTTAATTTAAATTCAGTTAGTTAACATATAATGTATTATTGGTTTCAAAGGTAGGGGTCAGTGATTCATTAGTCTTACATAATACCCAATGCTCATTACGTCACGTGCCCACCCTAATGTCCACCTCCCAGTTATCCCATTCCCTCACTCTACTCCCTTCCAGCAACCCTCAGTTTGTTTCCTATGATTAAGAGTTTCTTATGATTTTTCTCCCTCTCTGATTTTGTCTTGTTTTATTTTTTCCTCTCTTCCCCTATGGTACTCTGTTTTGTTTCTTAAATTCCACATGAGTGAGATCATATAATTTTCTTTCTCTGATTGACTTCGCTTAGCATACATAATACCCTCTAGTTTCATCCACATCATTGCAAATGGCAAGATTTCTTTTTTTCTTTTTGTGGCTGAGTAGTATTCCATTGTATACCTATACCACATCTTTATCCAATCATCTAAATATGACCCTTTTGATGAAAAAAATACTTTTGGTAGTTTTTAGACACATTTTTTGTTATTATAGACATTACCATGAATGAATTTGTATGAAAGTCTTTGTGCACACATGTAAATATATTTGTAGGGAAATTCCTAGCAGTGTAATTGTTGGACCAAATGATGTATATTTAAAATTTTGATAAATATTGCTAAATTTTTCCCTAAAATTGTTGTACTAGTTTATATCACATTAAAATAGAGTATAAAATGCCCATTCTGCCCCGTATTTGTCAGTATTTGGTGTTACCAAACTTCAAATTTGTTGCCATTGTGATATGTGAAAATGGTATTACATGGTTTCAGGCTTCTGTCATTGTTTCATATACAATTGGTACGGTGATATTCTGAAATAAATCTCATCACTAAGTGAGTATTTCTCATCTGTGTTTTACATGGCATTTATATTTATTTATGTCCCTAGCTTATGAGATGTCCCTTTTTTCCACTTCCTGTTCTCAAATGTTACATGTTGGAGACGTTCCTCCTTGAAATCTTACTAGGACATGATAGCTCTCAGTGATCCTCCCCTGAATGTTAAGCGCTTGATTGCTGGTTCATTTGACATTTATTTAGCTGTAGTAGCTCATAGCTATATTTTATTTTATTTTGCTATCTTCAGATAGTAGTGAAGAGATTTGTCTCAGCTATCTTTATGTTGCTTTATTTTGTTTTTTTTTTAAAGATTTTATTTTATTTTTATTATTTTTGTTTTTCAGAAGATTTTATTTATTTATTTTTGGAGAAAGATATTGCGAGCAGGCATGAAGGAGGGCTTATGGGGGGATCAGAGCGAGAGGGACAAGCAGACTCTATGCTAAGCATGGAGCCCGAGTAGGGCTCAAATCCATAACCCTGAGATCATGACCTGAGCCAAAATCAAGAGTCAGACCCCACTCTTTTTTTTTTTTTTTCCTAGATTTTGTTTATTTATTTGACAGACAGAGATCACAAGTAGGCAGAGAGGAAGGCAGGCAGAAAGAGAAGAGGAAGCAGGCTCCCCATGGAGCAGAGAGCCCAACACAGGACTCGATCCCAGGACTCTGGAACCATGACCCGAGCCGAAGGCAGAGGCCTTAACCCATGGGACCACCCAGGCGGCACCCCCATCTTTTTAAAAAGATATTTATTTATTTATTTATCTATCAGAGAGAGAGAGAGAGAGAACAAACAGGGGGAGTGGCAGGCAAAGGGAGAAGCAGGCTCCCTTCTGTGCAAGGAGCCCAGTGCAGGACTTGATTCCAGGTCCCTGGGATCATGACCTGAGCTGAAGGCAGCCGCCTAACTGACTGAGCCACCCAGGTGTCCCCTAAAGATTTTATTTTTAATTAATCTTTACAGTTAGTATGGGACTCTAACTCACATCCCTGAGATCAAGAGTCACACACTCCACTGACTGGCCAGCCAGGCATCCTGCTTTATTTTCTGTTTTATTCGTTGAATTATTTCTGATTATTTCCTGAAATGAAATATAAATTATTGGATGCAGTGAGTGAAAAATAGTTCTCTTTCGCTTTTTGTTTTGTTTTGTTTTTGTTTTGTTTTGTTTTTGTTTTGTTTTTAACTATACCTACCTTTCAAATAATAGGTGGATAGTCATTAGTGATATTAACATTGGTGTTGTGGAACTTTCCTAATTGATAACTGGATATTTAAACTTTTTCTTTCTAACCTTCTAGTTGAGAGAAAAAAATGGGTTGGAAGAGGGACGGGATTCTTTGAATAAACTTCTATTAATTATATAATCTGAATATATTTGTAATCATGCTTTTTGAAACAAAGTTTAGATAATAAAACCAAGACTCCTTTAATCCTAGGATTAAGGGAGTCTTGGTTTTATTAGCATTCCTGGCAGGTTATATAAATGGACAGAAATAATGAAAATTACTCATATAATTTTTTCTTATTCCTTTATTCAATTTGTCTTTATTATTTTCTTAAGTTTGTTATTTATGTGCACCTTGAGGAAGGCAGTTTTTGGGATTTTTCTTATTTTTAATATTTAGTGACCTGAGGTTGAATTACATGCATTTATAGATTTATTACCACTGACACCAGTAATAGTTTTGGTTAGGTGTCTGAAATGTGCTCTGCTACAAACCTGGCCATCACCAGAGGCAATAAAATAATCTTTCCTTTTTGCCTCTTTCTAGCGGACAGCATTAAAATGGAATTGCTTATAAGTCATTATGGTAGTCATTTTTTTAAGGGCCAGAGACAATTTTGGTAAGGCTAGTAGCACAGTCATTCCTGACGAGCTGGTTTTAAAAATACTAGAAGTAGATTTTTGGCTTTGGAAATTTTTGTAGAACACATAACTACTTGAGATTAAAAAAAAAAAGTCAAATTGAGATTGAGCCCTTTTTGTTTTTCGGAGGTAAACATTTTGCTTTTGGTTTGAGAGTATTAACACTGAAAAATGTTTTGCCAAATAACATTTTTTCTAAATCCCAAGATTTGTGTTTATTAATATTACAAGTTTAATATAAAAAAAGTGTTAATGTTATCCAAAGAGATTGTTTTTCTCCATCCATCCATCCTTGCAATCATTCAGGTACCTATTTGTACGACGGATACTTATTTGGTGCTTCCTATCTGCCAGTACTGTTTTAGCCTTTGAGATGCCACAGTGAACAAGACAAAGCTTCTGTTTGCATGGGATGCAGATTCTATTATGGTTAATAAAAATGTATTTTAATTTTAGAAGAACTCAGGAAAAGTCGGGTATCTAGATATAGATGTTAGTAGTTTCTAAAATGTTCTCCCTGAATTTTTAGATCTAAATGTTAAAGAAAAAATAATTGAAGACATGCGAATGACCCTGGAAGAACAGGAACAAACTCAGGTGGAACAGGAGCGAGTGCTCGAGGCTAAGTTAGAGGAAGCTGAAAGACTGGCCATGGGTAAAACAAGACTGCTCAAATATCTCCAGACCTACTTGCCATTTTCTGTATTTCCCTAGATTTCTTTCCTTTTTAAAAATTTTTTTAGTATTTTTCTTTTAAGATTTTATTTATTGACTTGACAGAGACACAGTGAGAGAGGGAACACAAGCCGGGGGGGGGGGGAGTTTGGAGAGGAAGAAGCAGGCTCCCCACCCACCAGGGAGCCTGATGTGGGGCTCCATCGCAGGACTCTGGGATCATGACCTGAGCTGAAGGCAGATGCTTAATGACTGAGCTACCCAGGTGGCCTAAGTATTTATAATAATTCATAGTGAAAAAGTATTGGTTTGTTTTTGGAGTGTCCTATCACTTGCTGTTTTCCAGTGTGATAAAAATTGTTTTATCTAAGTAAAATCATGCATAGTAAAGAAGGAATAAGGATACTTTCATAATAACCAGATGGTAACTTACAATGTTTCCCAGACATTAAAAACAAATTTTCAACTAAGTTTCAGCTCTGTCCTGCTTCTTAGTATCATCTTGTATGTTTATCTTGGTAAATACTCTGATTCCATCCTTCAGAATACCATCACAGTTTCTTTGATTTTTTGAGAACTATGTGAGATTTCCTGTATAATGAAGATTGAGATGTGTTTATACTATATACTCTGAACACTGTTCGGTGAGCTCCTAAGAAGTCCTCATACTTACTCTTCTCTGGGCATTTTATAAGAACTCTTCAAAGTGCAGCCCTTGGAATTGTCTCAGTTCTATCTGTGTTTATGTTTTTCTTCTGGGCTCTACTGATTCTTGTCTGTATCTTATGCCGTATGTATTTCTATATGGTATAACTTTTGCATGTGCTTTAAAAAATAATTTTATGTTTTCAAATTAGAATTGGAAAAATGGAAGGAAAAGTGCAGCGATCTGGAAGCCAAAAGTAATCAAAGATCAAACAGAGAACTCGAGGATAACACAGATACACTTGGTGAAAAGCTCAGTAAGCTTCAGGATGAGTTACAGGTATGATTTGATGTATGTATGTATCTAGCCATGGTATTTCTTATGAGAGGAGAATTCAGCAAATACTTTAAAATTAATTTAAATATGGGGGAAACATTACGTGGGAAATGTTAACATACAGGTATAATTTTTCAGTATACATTGAGATGACATTGGGGCGGAAATTCCCAAGATACAAACCACTATTAGTGCCAATGAAAATATAGTGGTTGGGTCTTCTCTTTTATATTCTATATATTTAATTCTTGAATCACTATCTCTTATATGTTTGTACCTATTTTTCTACTCCTTAAACTTCTTAGTTCTCAAATTTTGCTATGGAAAAGAGGACTGTTAGGAAGAGTATTTTGTATATAATCATTTTAATTTTCAGTTATAAATTTGGAAAAGAATACAGTTGTGTATCTGGACACTGGAATATACTTGAAACTGTATTATATAAAGGATATTCTGTTTTGCATTTATATTTTTTTCCATGTTCAATTCTAAATACTGTATAGAATACAACATATGGAGAAAATATTTTTTAATGGGGTTTACCAAATACCACTTAAAATTTTATATGTTTTATTAAAAGGAACTAGTTTTGAAATTGAAGAAAGCATAATAGTGATTTTTAAAAGTTGGCTGCATCTAAATTATTTTCTTAAATTCATGCTATATGTAATCAGATACTGAACAAATAAAAAAATACTTTCTTTTGTTAACTATTAATTATATATTCTAGAATTTACCCTTTCTATTGGGAAAATCCCAAAGCAGAACAAAGTAAATACTCCATTATTTATGAAAAAATATTAGCTATATTGGGAATGTTCATATTAAGGAGTATTGGTTTATTTTATGTTCTTCTCAAATGATTAATCACATAGATTATAAACTTTGTAATTCTGGAATGGAAATTACTGATCAGCTATATCCTCAGTCTAGCCATTCCCAGTGTTCCTCAGATTCATGAATGTCCTGTTTTACAAGTTATTTTTTACTTGGCATCCCGTCTACCCAGAAATATTTTATTTTTAAAACCATACAATTAGAAATGACCATCATAAACCAAGGCTTTTTCTTTTCTGGCATTAAGAAGGCTTGGGTCTTTATAACTGTTTCAGAAATAGAAGTTGTTTATTTGTTCTTAAGGTCACTGATGAAGGAGAGTCCTTAAATGGTTTATAAAAGAAAGTCCATTTAGAAAAGGAAACAAGCAGTGTTCATTTTATAATCCGAAATGAACTCTGATCTTACAATTGTTTAAGGAAAAACACTTATTTTTAATTTTCAAAAATGTAAAAAAGTGATAGGTTATATGATATGTTTTAAAAATAAATTTGTTGACTGTTGCTTAAGTATTATTTAAGCCTGTGATAGTTACTTGTATTATTTTTATATACATAGGAATGTGAACATAAATATAAAGCCGATAGAAAGAAATGGCTAGAAGAAAAAATGATGCTTATCACTCAGGCAAAAGAAGCTGAGAATCTTCGAAACAAAGAGATGAAAAAATATGCTGAAGACAGAGAGCGTTGTTTAAAACAACAAAATGAAGTGGTTGGTAACAATTGTACTTTATCTTTGATATATTTCACCAGCTTCGTTCGTTTGTTAAGTTTATCCCTGAGATTTTTTACCAGTCTTTACATGGTTGCCTGATTTTCTCGCTCTTTTAAAAGACAGTCTGTTTGTAAGATGACTTTTCTGTCCCAATTTTGAAGTTCACTTACGTTCTTATTTTAACTTACTTCAGTCCATTTAGCAAGTTGGGAAAATGCCTAATTACATCTTAGTATCTAGATGCAGAGCTTAAACATCTCTTTCTTTTGATTGCTACAGGGTGAACTCTATTATAAAATTTTGCATTGTGAACTATAGATTCTATTAATATGGTGTATGTTATCTCATAAGCTGATTTTTTTTTTTAAAGATTTTATTTATTTATTTGACAGAGATCACAAGTAGGCAGAGAGGCAGGAGGAGAGAGAGGGGGAAGCAGGCTCCCTGCTGAGCAGAGAGCCCGATGTGGGGCTCAATCCCAGGACCCTGGGATTATGACCTGAGCCGAAGGCAGAGGCTTTAACCCACTGAGCCACCCAGGTGCCCGTCATAAGCTGATTTTATTTATTTATTTTTTTTAATTAAAAAGTCATTTATGGGTGCCTGGGTGGCTCAGTTGGTTGAGCATCTGACCCTTGGTTTTGGCTCAGGTCATGGTCTTGGGGTCATGAGATCGAGCCCTTTGTTGGTGTCCACAGTAAATATGGAGTCTGCTTGAGATTCTCTCTCCCTCTCTGTCCCTCCCCTAGCTTGTGTTCTTTTCTGTTTCTAAAATAAATTAAAAAAACATTTTTTTTTAAGATTTTTATTTATTTATTTGACAGACAGAGATCACAAGTAGGCAGAGAGAGACCGGGGAAGCAGACTCTCCATTGAGCAGGAAGCCCGATGCGGGGCTCGATCCCAGGACACTAGGATCATGACCTGAGCCAAAGGCAGAGGCTTAATCCACTGAGCCACCCAGGCACCCCTAAAATAAATAAAATCTTAAAAAAAAAAAGTCAACTAAATAGTTTCTTGAAGACGATAGGTAGAAATACCCCTCAGTTTTTATCTTCAGTAGCTATAGCTCTTAATAGCAATTCTTAGCTTGTTTTTCCTCTCCTGTTTTAATTGACTGCTTAGTCTGTTTGACACCATATGTTGCCAATAGAAAAAAGAAGTTAAAAGTTATTGTTGGTCTTAGGAAAGCTATTGTGCAACACATTGACACTATCTTTAAATGAAAAGCCTCCTTTCAGTAGTAGTAACTTGGCAGTATCACATTGTCGTTGCTGGTTATTTTTGTTTGTTTATAACAGAATTTTACAGATAATAGCTAAGCTTCCCTTTAATATCTTCAGTAAGTTAAGGGTGATTTTCCCCCTGATTTTTAAAAATAATTTTACCTTTTTATTTTGAAATCATTTTATTTACAGAAAAGTTGCCAAACTAATTCAGAGTTCCTGTGTTCTTACCACTAATTTCTGATATTAGCATCTCACATCACAATAGTACAATGATCAAAATCAACAAATTAACATTATTGTATTTCTGTTCGCTAAATTGTGGACCATATTAGAATTTCATGGATTTTACCACTGTTCTCTTTTTCTGGGTCCAGGGTCTGATCTATAATACTACATTACATTAGTTGTCTTTTTTTTGTTTTTGTGTTTTGTTTTTTTAAGATTTTATTTATTTACTTGAGAGAGAGCTAAAGAGAGAGAGCCTGAGCTGGGGAGAGGGACAGAAGGAGAGGGAGAAGCAGAGTCCCCGCTGAACAGAGAGCCCAATGTGGGGCTCAATCCGAGGACCCCAGGACCGTGACCTAAGACAAAGTCAGACGCTTAACTGAGCCACCCAGGTGCTCCCTAGTTGTCATTTCCTTAGATTCTTGACTCTTTTTGTCATAAGCTAAATCATGGAAGACTAATAACTTGTCATTACTACAGCTCTGAAATGGCAACATAGTTCATGTCCCAATTCCACATGATTGAGTATATCTTCAGAAAATGTGTTGAGCATGATTCTCTGATGCTGCATTTGTCTTAACAGGAAAGGTTGCTACTAGTTCTCTGCTCCTGTCCCACAGCCCATCATACTTTCCTAGGCAATAGTAAGAGGCAAGAAGTGGAATCAAAACTGTTGGCACTGTCCGTCACTCCAACACTAAACCATAATAGAGCTATTTTCTTTTCCCAGTCAGTGATCCCTCTAGCAGCAGTGCTAGCAAGTAAACCTACATTAAGTTGTTTTGTTTTTCTTTTTAAGAGCTAGAGAGCATGATTGAGGGGCAGGGAGGGAGGAACAGGCAAAGAGGGAGAGAGAGAATCTGAAGTAGGCTCTACACCCCATGAGGAGCCTCATGACCTGAACCAATATCAAGAGTTGGAAGCTTAACTGACTGAGCCCCTAGGTGCCCCAAAACCTACTTTCAGTTTTTAATCCTAGAGAAAGCTAGCTTCCTTCTTTCTCCCATATATTTCTTTGCAGTCATACCTAGGATATATGTCCTGCCATATTAAGGTATAAATTGTTAATTTGTAAAATTGTCACATGTAATGCAGTAAATCACAGTAAATAGAACTAACGGTAATTCCGTGAACTGTTGTAAAGTCAATGTCCCCTTAAGTACCACCCATTTCAAGAAATAGAACATTACCAGCCCCCCAGGGGTCTCCTCTTCTATTTCTTTCCTAGTGGTAATAACTATTCTGTCTTAATGTTGTACTTTAGTTTTGGCAGTTTTGACTTTTATGTAAATGGAATTATGCAGGATGCATTTGTTTGTACCTGGCTTCTTTCAGCATTATGTTTGTGAGAATTACTCATGTCACATATAGCTGGAATTAGTCCATTTTCATTACTGAATATTGCACTGTATGAATATACCATGGCCTCTTCATTTTAATACTGAGGATATGTGAATTATTTTCTGCTTTGAGATATTACATGTAAATTCTCCTATAAACATTTTTATACATTTCTCTCAGTCACATGTGCATGCATTTCTCTTGCATAGTTAGCTAAGAATGGAAGTGTTGGGTGATAGGGTATATGTGTGTCGAACTCTGGTAGAATGTCGTATTGGTTTTCAGAGTAGTTATACCCATTTATACTCTAAGTAGTATTAGAGTTGCTGTATATTTTCAAAAATGTGGTATTATTGGTCATTTTTATGGTCAATTTTATGGTTTTAACTGAGTATTAATGAGGTTGAAGATTATAGGGCCCTGTACCTTTTTCTTCTTGAACTATCTGGCTTTTTCTAGTTGATAAGTAGGAGCTTCTTACACTTTCTGGATAGGAACCCTCCTATGCTTGTCATGTGTTACAAGTACCTTTTTTCAGTTTCTAGTTTACTTTTTATTCCCTTAATGCTTTTTTATGAATTTGAGTTCTTAAATATATTTTAGTTCATTTTCCTGATCTTTTCCTTTATTAACCCTAAAGACATGAAGGTGTTCTCTTACACTTTTTCCTGTATAGGTTTTTACCTTTCATATTTTGATTCTAGTATTGAGTTTTGTGTTGGAGTGAGTTAGGCATCAAGACTAATTTTTTAATGTGGATTACTAATTTTCCTGGTAGTACTTATTGACAAAAAAACTTTCCCACTGCTCTGGCACTTTTGTCCAAGGATTGCTTTTTGTATATGGTATGAGATTGGGATTAGGGTTCTTTTTTTTTTTTTTTTTCCATTTGGCTGTTGTTCCAGCATTCTTTATTGAAAAGACTGTCCTTTCCTCCACTGGCTTATTTTGGTGTTATTATTGTAGAATGTCAGTTGACCGTGAGCTTGTAGACCTTCTTTTCTATTCCACTGATCTCTGTTCCTACCAGTATCACATTGTCTTGATTATTATAGTAGGCTTGAAATGACAGTGTATTTGTTCCTACTTTGTTCTTCATTTTCAACATAATTTTGACTATTCTAGATCGTTTGCATTTTCATATAACTTTTACAGAGAGCCTTCCCATTTCCATACACTTGCACTCTCACCTGCCTGGATTTTGATTGAGATTGTTTTGACTTTGTTTAGATCTATTTAGGGAAAACTGACATCTTAACAATATGGAGTCTTTTGATCATTGAGCACAAATTCTCTCTCCATTTATTGATGTATTTTTCTTTCAGCAGTGTTTTGTGGCTTCTCATGTTTAGGTCTGATGCATATTTTCTTTAATTCACCACTATTTCATGGTTTTAGAACTCACTGAAAATGGTACTTCAAATTTTCATTTCTCTGTTGTTTGTTCCTATTAGTTTTGTCATTTGCTTGACTGTAATTTTACCCTCTAATTTCCAAAATACTGGGGGAAATGCTAGCATTAGTTTAAAAACAATAATTGCTTTTTGAAAAAGTGACCAATAAGCTGATTTTTGGAATGAGGGTGGGATAAGGATGAATACAGCATGTGGGCAGTAAATATGTGAAGGCATTGTATATTTATTTTGTTTTACAAGTAAATATTTTATCTAGCCTTAACTATGTAGTTTGTTCCATGTCTTATTCATAGTTGTGTTATTTCTAGTAAAAATTTCAAAAAATTCTTACTTTCATAATGTTTTCTTTATTTTCTGGTTAGGAAATACTTACAGCACAACTAGCAGAGAAAGATGAGAATCTTCAGAAGTGGCGAGAAGAACGGGATCAACTGGTTGCGGCTTTAGAAGTACAGCTGAAGGAACTGATCTCCAGTAATATCCAGAAAGATAATGAAATTGAACAATTAAGAAAGATCACGTTGGAGCCTCCTAAAACCGTGAGTAGAATCTTATCCTTATCTTTCAATGCCTTTTTTTAATTGAACACAGGAATTTTTCACAATTATTTAATTGATTAACTCTCAGGAGATAAAAAAAATAAGTTTCAATAGATCACAGAGGAATCAGAGTTGGAAAAGTTATTTGGGTAGTTATTATGTATGTCATGTTTTCAGAGTTTTATCATTATGATTGATTTGCCAGTAACCACCTGAGAAATAGTACTTCCTCAAATATTTTGGTCATATCTTTCAGGTAGTGTAATTAGAAAATAAACAATTTGTGATTTAGTCCCTCATCTACCTCTCAAATGTGGAAATGTGATTCAACCTGAACTCTTGGTAATATTTAAATACTTGGGCCCACCCTAACAACTATATAGTTGACTATATAAAGATATGAATTGTTTTGAAAATGAATTGTTTTGATAGTGACTCACGATGGTGAGTCATTCAGGAGTTAGTTTTGTAATATTACATCAGGGTTGGGAACCCTGCATGGAGAGAGGATTGCATTTCACAGATAGCTACTTCCTGGTATAATTGAATCAGAGTACATCTGAAGCTAGTATTTCCAAAATAAATGATCAATGCTTAAAAATCTGCTGCCTCCAGACAATAGGAAGATAAATGTATGTGCCTGTCACAACCAAAGACTTCATGATTCTAAGAGGAAGACTGCTAAAAAAAAGAGGTAGTAGCACGTGGTATAAACAGCACAGACTAGAAACAGAAAAACTAGGTGTGTGTTGCTGTCACTGTGGTTTCGCGATCTTTGGGAAAATTACTTACTACATCTAAACTTCTCTAAAACAGAGATAGTAATGTCTTCCTAATAGAGTTGTGAAAATTGAGAACATTTGCAAAACAGCACAGTTTTTACCACAGTGGATGTCAATACATGCTAGTTGTTCCATATTGTAGATTCGGTACAACCTTTTTTATTTGGGTAGGTGACATAAAGGATATGTATGACTTCTGCTTTTGATGGCAGTTGTGAGAAGGCAGAATTTTTCAAGTGGTGGAATTGTGGAATTTATCAAGTTTATCAAGGTGGAATGGTGGAATTTATCAAGTTTAAAAATATAATCTGATACTTCTTTATAGATCCCTTAAATAGAGTATAGGAATAGAACATACCCTGACTGAGAAAAAGGGATGAGGTATGCAGCAAGAAAAGGTTTGGTTATCAATATGGTCTTTTCTACTCTGATACTGTAGTTGCATTCTCAAGACTCCTCAAGTTTTTCGGAATGGTGTTGTCAAAGCAGTTGCTGGGGTTCCAGCACTTCCAACTTAATACAGACCTTAGCCATGGGATTTTATATCTCTAGGTTTTGGTTTCCTCATCTAGAAAGTAGGAATGATGATTCTTGCCAAATCTAGCTGAGAGAGTTGGAATGAAAGTAAAATGAGAGAATACACTTAAAATTTTGAAAATTGAAAGTAGTCTTTTAGATTTCTCTTTCAATCAGGCCCAGAGGCTGGCAAGTTTCCCAGCCTTTCCTAAGTCTCTGAGAATGAGAGGAGGAAGTCTTTCATTACTTCCGTGATTTAATCCACCCAAATCTTGATTTTCTTTTCTTTAGGTGAAGTGTTTTAATACATATTTGGTTACAATGGCTTGTTTTAATATTTCTTAGGAAGAACAAAATGTCGATATCAAGCCTACACATATGAGTTCAATGGATCCTGGCAGAGTTGAAACGGAACCTCAGTCAACAAGTTTTGAAGTTTCTAGGAATGAGGTAGAGGTGGGCATTTGGTAACACAGTCCACTTTTTACCCTCTTTACTGTGACTGTTAATTAGTAAATAACATTTGCAAGTTTAATCAGTTGTTGTAAGTATCTTACTGTGCAGTTAGGTGTATGTGCTCTTGGCTTTGGGAAGGAAAACCTAAAGCCTTTTGAGAAGTGAAATTCTTTTGGAAGATTAGATCCCCAAATGGTATTAATCTCTTCTCAAAATGATACTTATTGCAAACAACCCATCTGTTATTATAAACAAACTTGATGGTCAGAAATAGGAAATCCTACAAAAGATAAAACATCGATGATATCCTCATAAGATGTCCTTTTTTTTTTTTTTTTTTTTAAAGATTTTATTTATTTATTTGACAGAGAGATCACAAGTAGGCAGAGAGAGAGAGAGAGAGAGAGGAGGAAGCAGGCTCTCTGCGGAGCAGAGAGTCTGATGCGGGACTCGATCCCAGGACCCTGAGATCATGACCTGAGCCGAAGGCAGAGGCTTAACCCACTGAGCCACCCAGGCGCCCAAGATGTCCTTTTAATATGCATTCTACTCAGTATTTTTTTTTTTTTTTAAATCGTACCCATTTAATAACTTTGTCACCATATCTCGGTAATTCACGGTGAGTTTCCTTAATCTGTAGTGGGCTTAGGGTTCTATGAATCACTTTGGATAATAGAGTCTTAGATTACATATGAAATAGATAAAAATTCTATGTCACTTAAAGTTTTAAAGACAAAATTCCTTTTTTGCATTTGTTTTTTAAACACATTTGCAAGTTTTCAGTGTTGGTTGGGAACATTGCTAAATACTGAGAGTACAAACATAAGGCATGATCGCCATCCTCAAGGAGTAAAGAATGTAGTAAGACAGATGCCTAAATGACTACTTGTTTGACTTCTTCTTGTGGGCCAAGAGTCATGAAGAGTGCTAAGAAGGAACATTGCCTGAGAGGAGGATATGATGAATTTTGCCTGAGTGGTTGTGGATGTGGATTAGAGAAGCTAACATCATAGTGGGTCTTGAGGTGAATAGATTTTACCGAGCTATGAACAGGAAGAGAGGGGTATCTTAAGCTGGAGAAATAGCAGGAGCCATTTCTTTTCTCTTGCCCTTTCTTTGATAGTTTTTGGTGGAATTTCAGATAATTAGCATTGGCCTTAGAGACTAAGATCATATCATTTGAAGAAAAGTTTGAAGTTAATTCATAAACAAGATTAATCTTGATTGCAAAGGCAGTTATATATGGAACATTTCTTTATAAATTTATATATAAATTTATGTATGTTTATACAACTATATATATGTATACATAAATTTATGTCTTAAACCTCCTGATTCCAGTTCTTACTACGAATTCCAAAAGTTACTGTGTATTCTGGGGAATGGTTTTGTTATGCTGGTTTGTATATTTTTCTTGCCTATATGAAATCAATATGCTCTGTTTTGCTTAAAGTCTAAAACGATTCATTCATAGAGCTAATAGTTGATTTCTGGGAGCTCAGCTGGACCTATATGTGGCCTCTCCCTGTGGCTTGGGATTCTCACAGCACAGTGGCTGCATTCTGAATGAGGCATTTTGAAGGGGGAGTGAAAATAACTTTTCAAAGAGGACAGGATGGCAGTTATAGCCTTCTTATGATTGAACCTCAGAACGACAGTGTTATTTCCACCACATCGTGTTGGCCGTGGAAGTCATTAAGGACCACTCAGATTCAAGGAAGGGGAATGAGACTCCATTTCTCAATGGGAAGAGTAACAAAGAATTAGAAGCCAATTTAATCTACCTTAACTAGGATGCTTATTAAAAATCCTAGACTCTTTCTTAGGAGATTGCTGATTTAGTAGGTTTGTGATGCAGGATGTCCCATAATTTATTCTTCATGGTAACCCTGGAAGTAGGTAAGCCTTCTTCAACAAGAGAAAAGAAAAAAAGTGAAGAGATTAAGGAACCTTCTCACAGTAACCCAGAGTAAGAGGTGAGCAGAACTAGTATTCAAACCAGTCATCCCTGACTCCAGTAGCAGTGCTCGCCCACATCACGGGGGCTGCCTCCTGGGGCCAGGACTAAGAGGCAGGTGGGACTGGTGAGGCTCTTTTTCCTGGGTGCAAAATAAAAATGGAGTACCAACAAACTCAGTAGTAGGTTAGTGGTAGGGTCCAAGAATCTTCTAAACAAATTGTCTAAATTATCCTTATGATCATACAAGTTTGGGAAATACTGATCTCTGTTTCCTTGGATTTTAACATATCGTGTATAAACCTGGAGAGTGTAGATCATAACTTCATCTTTCTGTCCTTGCTGTGGTTAATTTGACCCAGCACTCTTTTAACCTTTTCCAATTCATTGTCTCTGATAGGTATTTGAAAGAGTTAATTCTTGGTGATTCATGAATTCATATTCTGCAAATAAGATTTGTTTTTCTTTTTAATTCTGTTGTAGGATGGCTCTGTAGTTCTTGACTCTTGTGAAGTGTCAACAGAAAATAATCAAACCACTCGATTTCCAAAACCTGAGTTAGAGATTCAATTTACACCTTTACGGCCAAACAAAATGGCAGTGAAACACCCTGGTTGCACTTTACCCGTGACGGTTAAGATTCCCAAGGCCCGGAAGAGGAAGAGTAATGAAATGGAGGAGGTAAGTACTTAACTAATGAGTAAATTTAACAAGCAAAACTTAAGCTTAGTTATTATACATAATTAAACTTTCATACCGCCCTCTTGTTCATAAGCACTGTTATTGGAGACCAAAATAATAATTTGTGGCATATTTTGTACTCCTTAAGAATATTATTGTGGGGCACCTTAATGGTTCCATCGTTAAGCGGCTGCCTTTGGCGCATGCATGATCCCAGGGTTCTGGGATCAAGCCCTGCAGTGGGCTTCCTGCTCAGCAGGAAGCCTGCCTCTCCCTCTTTCACTCCCCCTGCTTGTGTTCCCTCTCTTGCTGTCTCTCTCTCTCTGTCAAATAAATAAATAAAATCTTGAAAAAAAAAGAATATTATTATAGTTGAATAGTCCTTAAGCAAAAAGCTTAGGGTTATTAAAACTTAGCCTTTGTTTCATTGAAGCTGTGATAGGTTGATCGGTGGTAGATTTCAGTGGAAAGCTATTTCAGTATACCAGTCCTGTTCAAACTTAGTGACTTTTCCCTCTAGTGGAAGAGAAAAGGGTTGATAAATTACAGAAACCAAATGGCTAAATTGCTCGAGTATAATCTTTGTTATTTAACTAAAATCTAGTTCCCTATGGTTATAGTAGATTTTGGAAGAGAGACTTTTTCTATCAGCTGGTGTATTAAAATGTGGACCTCTGTTTAGTGGTAGGATACAAACTCTTTACTACTTTGTACTGTAGCTCTCTGATTGTAGGGTTAGCAAATCTTCTGCCGTATCCTAGTCAAGCAGGTTTGGCCGGTCACATAAACTTTCTCATTCTCAGTTTACTCCTTTTGGAAATAAAGGATTAGAGATAATATTTTTAAAATGCTTAGCTTTTGTTCCACATTTGGTGGATACATACTAAATGGTAGTATTTATTTTAAAAAAGTAACTTGTTTTAAATTTAAAACTAATTATAAACTCTCTAGCACAATAACTTTTCTTCAACTTTTTTTTTTCTACCTCTTTAAAGAATAGTATATTTTCAAGCTGGTGGAAGAGCAGAAATAATATTAACCATACTCCTGAGGCTCTCTGTCAGGTAATAAATTTGCCAAATGAAATTTGTTTAGCATCTTCCCTGCTACACCTAGAATACTTCAGTGCTTGTTTAGTAGAGCCTTAACTTTTATTCAATATTTATTCAATTTATATTTAATAAATTTTAGATAACATTAAAATAGTATTTTAATTTCATTATGATCTATTTTGACTTTTCCTTGATTAATTTTTTTCAAGGGAAAAGGAAAAATTGGTTGTGTATTCAGGGATTTGAAAACCCATTATTTTATTCATTTTACTGTTGGTATATACTCCCCAAGTGTTTTTCAGAATAGATGTCCAGATTGGTGTAGATAAATCATGTAGAAACTTAAGGTTTTTCCTGATTTTACTAGCTCTTCACTGCTCTAGTAAACCGAGTGTTGTAAGGTCCTCATGACAACCACTTGTGTAGTGCTCTGTACGTTCTAACCCAGAGAAGACTCTAGAGCCCTCTTCATTGCACACTGCAAGTATGATGCATTACTACTGTGCATTTGTTTCCCATTGATGCCATCCGTCTTTCCCCTTTCAGGAAGTCCACTTCTTATTACCCTTATGACTTTTGCTTTGTAACTTAAATTCTGAGGTTCAGTCATAATCTTTTCTTTGTTTCTTTTCTTGCCTTTTTTTTTTTCCCCTTTTATGTTTATAATCTTTGGTACAACTACGATTTGTATGAGTTTGATTCAGTTAATATACTACAAGAGACTTTGTCCTAAGAGAAGTTATATGGGAGAAAAAAAGTAATATGTCGTACCTATTTAGTAGGGAAGATAGATTATATTTCTTGATTTTAACATTTTGCCTGTGCTTATACTGAAGATTTTTACTTGTTCTTGTTCTGTTTTGTTTTTGATGCTGCCAGATTTCAATAAGAGTTCTTAAACATAGAGACTCTGCATGATTTGGGAGTTGGGGAAAGAGTAGATATATTGCTATATTTTAGAAATGGGGTTCAAATAAAAGATGGTATCCCTTCTACTATTTCTTATTTAGCTTATGTAATTTCATTACTTATGATGTGTGTGAAAAATTTATACCTTCAGTCATGTTCCCATATACGTGTGTATTAAATCCTCACATTGTACATCTTAAACTTACCTATGTTATATGTCAATAATACTTCAATGAAGTTGGGAGAAAAAGTCATACCTTCAGTCAGGGTTTCTCAAGTTCAGCATGATTGATATTGGGTTTATACACCTCTGTTTTGGAAGGCTCTCCTATGAATTTATAAGGGTATTTAGGAGCATTGCTGGCTTCTACTACTAGTTGCCAGTAGACACCTTCCTACCCCAGCAATGACAACCCAGAATATCTCCAGACGTTGTCAGTGTCTCCTAGGGTCAAAATCGCCCTTGGTTAAAAACCATCATCTTGGGATGCCTGGGTGGCTCAGTGGGTTAAGCCTCTGCCTTCGGCTCAGGTCATGATCTCAGGGTCCTGGGATCAAGCCCCCATTGGCTCTCTGCTCAGCCGGGAGCCAGCTTCCCCCCTCTCTCTGCCTCCTGCTCTGCCTACTTATGATCTCTCTCTCTCTCTGTCAAATAAATAAATAAAATCTTCAAAAGAAAAAAAAATCATCTTTTTTAAAAGCCTAGACAAAGAAAATATTGTTAGGAATTAACTAGTACTGAAATTCATTAATTTTAGGACTTGGTGAAATGTGAAAATAAGAAGAATGCTACACCCAGACCTAATCTGAAGTCTCCTGTTTCTGAGCATAGAAATTCTTCTGTCAAAAAGGAACAAAAGGTTTGTCTTTTAATGTGTTCAGAATTGATCATTTTCTTAACTTATATTTATAAAGTAGAATATAAAAATAAAGATGTAAAAGTTGATCAGTAATTACTCAGAAATCCACTTTTGTCCAGTTATAACTCATTTATATTCCATTTCTTATTCATCTAATTTGGCTTAGAGTATAACCTTTAGCATTGGGCCAGCAGCAGGCCCTTCAATACTTCTGAGTCAGCTTGTCACACCCATCTTGCTATGCCTTGGTTCTTTTATCCTCCTCTCATTTACTTAATCCCGAGTTCCTTGCCTGTGAATTTGTGGCCTCTTTTAATTCAGCTATGGTTACAACTGTTTCCTTTTAACATTTCTCATTGACAGTAACAAAAAATGTTTGTTTTTTAGGTTTCCACACGTCCATCATCTAAGAAAACATACTCTTTACGGAGTCAGGCATCCACAGTTAGTATAGATGTGACCACTAAGAAAAAAGAAGGAACACTACAGAAATTTGGAGACTTCTTACAACATTCTCCAACAATTCTTCAATCAAAAGGTTTGCAGAAAACTAAATGACCTTTTATGTTAGATGTTTCTAATATCTGACTAGTGTGTAAACTCAACAACAGTGATTACCATTGTTCGAACAGACATTGTCTTATTTTGATTACTATGGGAGAGTATGAGAGGGTGTGATGCTTAGATGTTCACTGGAGTGGAAGAGAACGAACCATATGTGAGTACAGTTGAGCCTTGAGCAACACGGGTTTGAACAGCACAGGTCGACGTATATG
Organism: Enhydra lutris kenyoni; assembly: GCF_002288905.1. NCBI lineage: Eukaryota > Metazoa > Chordata > Mammalia > Carnivora > Mustelidae > Enhydra > Enhydra lutris. The sequence continues at coordinate 43,935,227 of NW_019154096.1, forward strand.
TGGATGGTTTTTGTTTTCTTTTGTTTTTAGAGGTGGGGGCAGAGGGAGAGGGAAAGAGAATCCTAAGCAGGCTCCATGTCCAGCGTGGAGCCGGACAGAAGGCTTAATCTCTCAGCCCTGAAATCATGACCTGAGCCAGAATCAAGATTCAAAGGCCTAACTGACTGAGTCACACAGGTGCCCCATGGATGTTTTTTGATAAGTACACTTCTGTAAATGTATTTTCTCTTATGATTTTCTTAATAACATTTTGTTTTCTCTAGTTTATTGTTAGAATTCAATATATAATACATACAAAATGTGTGTTAATCAGTAAGAGTTGTGATCAACGGTAGGCTATTAGTAGTTAAATTTTTGGAGAGTCAAAAGTTGAACTCAGATTTTTGACAATTTGCAGGGGTCAGCACCCCAAAGCTCTGTGTTGTTCAAGGATCAAATTAATTCAAAGCGGCTTGCTTAATGTACTTACAGGGTTCAAGCAAAGTGCTGTGGTAGTATTGGAGGGAAGAGAGCTATTCTGATTCAGAGGCTAAGGGAAAATTTTAATTTTTGAAAGAGATGGGATTAACTTGGGTATTGAAATCCTGGCAGGATTACACCCTCTAGAGGTAACCACTATATTATGGTATATATTCTTATAGTATTTTTTTCTATGCATTGACAAACATTATCGATTCATATATATCAAAAATATGTATTTCTGTAAATATCTATTGGGTTTAGTTGCTTCATGCTTTTTTCTTTATAATATAACATTAACCTTATTAACTACCTGTGTATAAACACATACTAAGATCTATACTTTTTCTGTACACATATACATAAACACAAACATACATGTATATGTACACACATACACCCACACACACACACATCTGCTGTAGGGGAACAGTTTTAACAGAGGCACAGTACCAGGAGAGTGTAGAGCATATGCAGGCACTTTGGGGTAACAGTACATATCTGACATGGAGAGTGTGGAGAGAGCATTGGGGAAAGGGGCAGGCAGTAGAGTAGATTTTCAGGAGATTGCCTCATTGGTAGCACTTGGATAAATTAGAGACTAGAAGTGAGGAGAATGGGGAAGGAAAGGAACTAAAGCAGGGGATAGTAGAAGTCTAAAAACACTTTTCTGTAAAAACTTAACACTGAGGTCCCCAAACTTTCTTTGTTCACAGTGCCCTTAATGTCTCAGTGAGTGATTTTTTTGTTTTGTTTTCATTGTTCCCCTGTACCCAGAGAAACACCTAATATTTTATCCATTAGTACTAAGGCCAAACAACTACTGAAAACTCAGCTTCTGAAAATCAGTGTTGCAAAGATACATCATCATCAAAAGGAATGTAATATGTTATCATTTGAAACTATGAATTATCTTGAGCTATTGTATGTCACTGTTTTCTTTGAATATTTAAAATATTTCAAGATGCTCTTGTGAGTTGGCTCTAGTCTTAGTGCACAGCTTGGGAACTTCAGACTTACCAGACCCCATTTGTATATATTTTTCAAAAAATATGTACTTTTTTAAAAGGTGTAATTAGTATAAACATAGAAGGGACAAACAGCAAACTGTTAAATGTCTGAATGTGGAGAGGCAGGACTTGTTATTTTAGATCCATAAGTATTTTATTTAAATTATATTGATTAGCACTTACATAGTAAAAGAAAATAGGTTTTCAAGGACAGGGAAGTACCCATATGGTAATTGACTTCGTTATTTGGTTGACTCAGCTCTGTAACCTCTTCCCTTCCTGTATACCTGGTGTGGGTCTTTTTTTTTTTTTTTTTTTTTTTTTCATTTCATTTATTTACTTGAAAGAGAGACAGAAGAGAGGGAACACAAGCAGGGGGAGTGGGAGAGGGAGACGCAGGCTTCCAGTTTAGCAGGAAGCCCAATGTAGGGCTTAATCTCAGGACCCTGGGATCATGACCTGAGCTGAAGGCAGACACAAGGACTGAGCTACCCAGGCGCCTGTTTTTTTTTTGCTGCTGTTGTTATTGTTGTTTTTTTGTTCTTTTGTTAAGTTTATTTATTTAATCTCTGTACCCAGCATGGGGCTTGAACTCACAACCCGGAGATCTAGAGTCAAATGCTTTTCTGACTGGGCCAACCAGGTGCCCCTCGTGTGGATTTTTTTTAAAGTTATTTCTAGGAGTAGAAGATACCCCTATTTGCATTGTAACTACACTGTGTCTGTTGTTGATCACTTGGAAATGTAGGGGGAAAAAACAGATATTAATTTTAAAAATCTGTTCTAGATAATCACCGTTATTTCATTCCTTCATTCACTGGTTTTCCAACTTTTTCCTCTTATCTATCTCCTGTCCATCCAGTGCGTGGCCGCCCGTGATCTTTTCAAAGTGCAAATTGAATTAGTTAAGCTATGATTTTTGTTTTCTGACTTTTTGCACTATTGTATAAGCTTCATAAGCGCAGCGTGTCTGTATGGTTCCCATTCTCAGCTCTTAGTATCGGGCTGGCACACTGTAATGAGTTTGGTGGTACTGGCCAAAATCTTCTTTTTAGGCTGACCATAGGCATTTACAAAGGCTTTACCTGTTAGGCCTCATGGGGAAAACTGCCCTCTCCACAGCAAAGGTGAGCAGTTTCTGAAAGGAGTCAAGGACTCAGGACCCTGGCCAGCAATGCCCTGATGCATATCTGTAGTTCTAGCCACGGTGCCTTCATTGAGAGCCTCTTTACCAGGGCCCTTCAGCAGAGAAATTCCTCAGGCACTTCTGCCTAAGACCTTCTTATGGCAGGAAAGGGGAGAGAAGCTTGAAGACACTTTCTCCTCTGACTTTACTTTTCCATTCGTAGCCCTTCCTCTGGCCTCCAGTCCCAAGATCCATAAAACTGCTGTGCAAGAGCTTTTGTTCAGTGCTCCCTCGGCAGGGGGTGACCTCCCATTTCTGTTCTGATCTTTCTGACCTGGACCACACTTGGGGAAAGACAGAAGGTGGGGGTGGGAGTTGGCACTTTCTCACGTTTTGCCTCTTGCTTATTCTATTATTGCAGTAAGTAGTTAAAGGTTTAAGTATTACTTTCATTGTGGCTTATTGACTTAATTGGCTGCTCTGACATTGGGCAGCTCAGTTCTTTCAAGGACAAATCAACACTTTACAAGTAGATTTTCAATTTAGCATATTTCCTTCAATATTTTTTCTATTTAAAAAAAATATACTTGATATTATATGTACAAGGATTTTCTACCCAGGAGGTTTCCCAGATGGAAATATGTTTTCTATTAAAATTAATACGTACCTGTTGAAAGACAAATGTACAAAGTAAGAATTGGAAATTTTTATTCCACTTCCCAGAAGCAATCAACTATTAAGAATTTGATTTACACTGGCGCCTGGGTGGCTCAGTGGGTTAAGCCGCTGCCTTCGGCTCAGGTCATGATCTCAGGGTCCTGGGATCGAGCCCCGCATTGGGCTCTCTGCTCAGCAGGAAGCCTGCTTTCCTCTCTCTCTCTGCCTGCCTCTCTGCCTACTTGTGATCTCTCTCTGTCAAATAAATAAATAAAATCTTAAAAAAAAAATTTAAGAATTTGATTTACTCTATGTGTGTGTGTATGTGTGTATTAGTGATAAGCAAAGGGCTCACAATTCTAAACTACTTTCACTTAACATTTATTGTGGATATCTTTACATATGTGTACTGCTGCATGGTCCAGGCTTTTTTGCATAACAGCATAAGCCTTTCCAAGTCATTAAAAACACCTGAATTTTATTGGCTGTACTCTAATTTACCAGACCTTTTTTTGACATTAGCCAAATGATGTTTTGTTTGTTTTTTTGTTTTTGCTGTTCATCATTATTCATGTGTTTATGAGACAGTTAATTTTTTTCTTTGTGAGTTGACTAGTCATGTCCTTTCACAGTGCTTTTTCTCTTTAATTTGCTATGTTTTTCTTTATTAAGGATCATACCTTTTCAGTTAGAAAGTTATTTGTTTCAGGATTTAAATAATTTACATATATATATATATATATATATATATGTGCATATACACACACACATGTATACACACACACACACACACACACACACTCTCTTTTTTTTTAGATCCAAACAAGATTTTTAAATTTTTTTAAATTAACATGTAATGTATTATTTGCCACAAGGGTACAGGTCTGTGAATCAGTAAGCTTACACATTTCACAGCATTCACCATAGCAGATACCCTCCCCAGTGTCCATAACCCAGCCACCGTATCTCTAACCGCCCCACCCCCCAGCAACCTTCAGTTTGTTTTATGAGATTAAGAGTCTCTTATGGTTTTCTCCCTCCTGATCCCATCTTGTTTCATTTTTTCCTTCACAGCAAAGAAGATAATTGAAACAATGAGCTCTTCAAAGCTCTCAAATGTGGAAGTAAGTAAAGAAAACATGTCTCGACCAAAACGGGCCAAACGGAAATTATACACAAATGAAATTTCATCTCCTATTGATATATCTGGGCAAGTGGTAAGCTACTCTTTTTGGTTTTCTTAAAAATAAAACTGTTCATGTTCTTTTTAATTTGGGAGTATTCATAACAATCTGAATTTTATAATGGTTTGAATTTTTATTCTTTAGATCAGATCTCTTGGAATATGCTTTAAATGTTATACTTTTGCTATCTGATGTATTAACTTTATGATAATTGTAAGTACTGCATTAATGTATACAAGTGTCACCTATTTACATTTGTAAATTAATCAGAGAAATTTTAATCCCATCAATAGAATTATCACTGTTCAGTCATTTATTTGCTTCTAACAGCTATTTTTTTTTTTTGTTAACTTTGTTACAAGAGTTGTACAAATCTGGCCTAAGTGGGCCTGGTAAAAATATAGAATTGACATTCAGTCATTTCCTCCCACCTTTCCTCTAAGCCTTCCAGGTTCTTTTAAGAAAAGGCTGTAGTTTGTCATCCTGACTCGATGACTCATCTCTTCACTCAGAACAATCTGTGCTATTACAGGGAAAGTTCTAATTTTCCATCATGCTTGCATTTGCCTAGTGGATGAAAGGGATGGTAGAAAAGTAATTTAAGGAGAAGCCTTCAACAGGAAGTGGCTAAGAGAAATCAGGGCAGAGACCTTTTGCAGCAGTAGATGTCAGATACCAGACACTGGAAGGCAGGTGGTGAAGAATTAGGGTCAATAGGAAATACTATTCTCTTGGTCACTTTTCACTATCTGTCTGATTAATGTATAATTTCTTCCCTTGACCGAATTTCTTTCTTTTCTTAGTTGCAATATAATGCTCTTTCTACTCTTCTAAGTTATATACAGTAGTCCCTTCTTAGTATATGTGCTGCTGAAGCGAGCACTATAGTAGTCCCTTCTTATCCTTGGTTTTGCTTTCCATGGTTTCAGTGTCCTATGGTCTTCATGGTCTGGAAGCAGATGATCCTCCTTCTGATATATTTCAGAAGATCAGTAAGAGCCTAGCACTGTGTCACAGTGCCTCCACGTCATTCACCTTACTTCATCTCATCACATAGGCATTTTATCATTTCTCATCATCATAAGAAGATGGGAGAGTACAGTAGATAAAATACTTAGAAGAGACATACAACATTGACATAACCTACTGTAGTATGTTGTTATAATTGTTTTATTAGTGAATTGTTGTTAATACAATAATGTGCCTAACTCATAAGTTATACTGTATCATAGGTATGTATATATAGGAAAAAACAATAAACATAGGGTTTGGTACTATCCTTGGTTTCAGGCATCCACTTGTAACATAGGCCCCACAGATAAGGGGGGATTTTTGTACTTGTTGCTCTGAAAGATTTTTTTCTTAAACAGTATTTGAGGCACTTGCCTCCAAATATTTCATTAATTACTTCAAGCTATATATGTCCTGAAATCCGTATAGGGTGTAGATTATTTTAATCCTATGTTAGGTAGTGTTGGAAGAATCATTACAAAATCTATTACTTTAGATAATGCTTTTTAATAGATTAGTATACTTATAGTCTAAAGGGACAAAAACATTGTACCTGTTATTTCAATTATTAAGCACATGAATAGATCTTACTAAATTATAAATAACCTTTTATTTATAAAAATATTATGAAATTGTTAATTTCAGATTTTGATGGACCATAAAGTAAAGGAAAGTGATCATCAGATTCTCAAACGACGACTCCGAACTAAAACAGCTAAATAAATCACTTATGGAAAATGTTTTAATAGAGGTTTTATGTTCATAATCATTGTAACTTGAGTCCTGACTTTTCAAAGATAATTGTATATATTATAATGCATTAATTCCTGTGTATACATTGCTATTTTATACATAGTATAATTTTAATTCAATAAAGACAATAAATCAACAGCACCATTTGTCTACTTTTCTAAGACTTTTTATAATAGTTTCTTTTTCTTCCTCTTTTTTTAAGTATAGTTGACACACAATGTTACATTAGTTTCAGGTATACAACTTAGTGATTTGACAAGTTTATACATTATGCTATATAAAAACTCTGTTCATTTTCCTTTTATCCTAGGCATAGGATCAGTGAAGATCCTAGGAAGGATGCTGTTTTTTTGTTTTGTTTTTTTACACATATCATAGGTCAGATATTTGGATTACTGTATTTAACAGTGTCTTATGAATTGTTTTTACTTCATTTGTTAGGAAATACAACTGATTTTACGTGTCTGTTTGGAGTATAGCTAAGATCCAGGAGTAAGTGTGTACAGGTCTCCTAGTTGCCAGAATTTGTGGGCACATAATTTAGAAAAGATCTCAAGTCTTTAATTAGAATGTCTTTTATTTGTTAGTGAGCAAATAGAGTTGGCTTTCCTATTTTTTGGGAACACAGAAGATCAGAAGCAGGAAGAAAAGAATCATCTAGAGTCTGAAAAGGCACAGCTAGCTAGAAAAGATAGAATTTTAGATCTGGAAGGACCTAAGAAATGCATTTTCTTAATATTATAGATAAGAAAACTGAGACCCATAAAATTTACTTTTCATAAGATCATACAGCTAAGGTTTATTGAGCTTTGATTTAAAAAAAAAAGAAAAAGAAAAAGGAACCAGCAAAAACCAAAGCAGCAGCCTCAAGAACTATTGCCAACTGGGGCTTTTAAATCTAAGAGTATACATTTATATATGTAAAACCTTAAAGGTTTCTTTGGATTTTATCATTATTTAGCTTATTATAATGATGACCTTGAGTCAGGGAAACAAGTTATCGTTAGTGTCTTAAGACACACTATGTTTAGGGAAAATTTAATCAAAATAGTTCATTAAAACTTTTTAAGCACTAATATTTTTTTTTAATGTTACCTGGTTTCATTATGCTAAAAATAGATACACAGTTGATCTTCATTCATGGATTACATTTGCAGATTTGCTTACTTGGGAAAATGTACTTCTCAGTGGGGTAGGCACTTTTGTAGTCATTCTCAGACATGTGCAGAGTGGCAAAAATTTGAGTTGCCCAACATGCATGTTCCCAGCTAGGTTGAACAAGTGACATGGCCTTTTTGTTTCAGCTCTCAGAGTGTAAATGAGTGTCCCTGAATATAGACTGAAATCAAGCCTCAATGAGATTTGTGAGGGAGGCAGAGTTTACCAAATTAGAAGGGCTTGAGAAATACCTCGTGCTTTCCAAAGATTCATACTAACGAAGTATAAAACCAAACCTACATAAAGTTGAAAGTAGTCAGTAATTAGAATGCCTCCTGGAACAAAAATCAACACCCTTCAAAGGAAGATACAATACAGATTCTCTGTAATGTATCTCTTATAATGTGTGATACAGAGTCAAAACAAACCTTGACATGGCACATGTTGAATTTTGCAAAAAACTTTAAAGCAACTCTTAAGTGTATGTTCAGATTTGAAGGAAATGTCATCTTAATGACTATAGACATAAGGAATCTCAGCAGAGAAATGGAAAGTATAAAAAATAAGATAGAGTTGTTACCGCAGAAAAGTAAAATAAATGAAATGAGAGAGATACTGGATAGATTTAGCAGCGGAAATGTCAGAAGAATGTGTCAGTGAACTTAAAAACAGATCAATTTAAATTGCCGAAACTGGGAGAAAAGAGGTTGAAGAAAGAAAAGAGCCTTAGGGTCCTATAGAACAATATCAAATGGATTGACATGTAATTGGAGATTCATAAGGATAAAAAATGAAAATAGGGCAGAAAAATATACTTGCAAAAAATGGTCATTTTATAAGTTTTATGAAGAAACACTGGCTTTGATAGATATAAACCCCAATAAAGAAATCCAAAGAAGACTACACCTCAGAAGATCATAGTCAAACTACTGAAAAACAACAATAAAGAAAATTTTGAAAGAAAAATCAACACAGTCTTAAAAATTGTGAGGAAAACAACACAATGTATATGAGCCACTGATTGGGAGAAATAAAAGATTGTATAAAATTGTAATGAGAGCACAACCAGCCCAATAAAATTCTGGTAAAAGAAGACTTGAACAGATCCTTCACTAAAGAAGATACAAGCAGTGGTCAATATACATACGAAAAGACGACATTGGTTATCATGGAAAGACAAAGCCAGAAGTAGAGGCAAAACTATAGTGATTGCTTTGAGGCTGGGGTCAGGAGATGGGATCAGAGGACATGAGTAAGTGGGAATCAATTTGAGAAGCACTTAAAGAGGTGACCAGTTTGAACCTATCTTCATTTGGATATTTTCTGGAATGTGTAAAAAGCAATAAATAAGATGTATTTTTCCATGCTACATGTTGAATAAGAACTATAAGTGTATATATGCCTTTGATATATTTTCCTTTCAAGGTCATCAAGTGCACATGAAGTAAAATCTGTAATCAGTGGAAAAAAAAAAAAAAAGCCAAGCTGAGAAAGAAAGTCAGTTTCTAAAAAATACTTTCAAAAAACTTTGTGTTTGTAAATCTCAAAATTACAGAAAATTTGCATGAATAAGAATATTACACAGAATACTTGCGTTGTCTTTACTCAGATAGTTCTTTTTTTCAGCTTTACTGAGATCTAATTGACAGAATTGTGAGATATTTAAAATGTACAAAGTGATGACTTGATATTTGTATACATAGTGAAAGGATCCCCCAGCCATCAAGTTAATTAATATATCCATCACATACTTACCCCCTCCCACCTTTTTTTGGTTAGCAAATTTAAGTTGTAGTAGGAAATATCAATTATACAATACAGTGTTTAGCGGAGTTAAAGTTTTAATGAGAGATGATGAAGGGAAAAGCAGGGTTTGAGTGGGCACCTAGGATACGCTAAGGCTTTCTGTTGCTAGATGAGTGCCAACACGCATGGGAAGAAGGACTACCTACCTTCATAGGTTCTTAAGAGAATTAAATGGGAAAATGTGTAAAAAATTTTTGTAAACACCTAAACAATTAAAATCAGATTGAGACTGAGTTTTGCCCAGGGAGAGGTCTTATTATGTATTTGCTCAGCACATTGTCTCATAGGGAGAGTCACGCAGGAAGTAATTTAAATTTAGCTTTCTTATATTCTTAGCATCAACTTGCTGAGTTCCCCTCTGGAACGTGTAAAAGGCCTCAGGAACATTCTAGAATTTACCTTCATAGATTGCCCTTTCTCCTTTATGGCAATCTTGCAGGAGGGATGATTCTCTAGTATCATCACCAATTTAGAGCAGCTTCTGACTTAGTGGATCTTCACCCTAATTGCATATTAGAATTATGTATCTTAGAAAAACAGAAGTGCTGCTGCCTGTATCCTTTCCCAGATCTGATTGAAATGGTCTGGGGAGGGGCCTGGGGATCCAGATTATTTGCAAGCCTCACTGGGGATCCTGAGGTGCAGCCGGGCCTGAGAACCACCACCGACATTGCAAAGACAAGGTTGTCCACCAGATGGAGATAAAGCACTTCTCTGCGGAAAAGGCTCTACACGCACAAAATCCATTCTCTGACTTTACATCTGTACCAACTCCAATTCATGTCTGGACCAAGCAGGGCAAACATGTGGCAAGATAGGTAAAATTATCCATGATACTGTTGCTTTCCGACCACAGATATTCTTGGCACTGCTGGGGGAAATTCCAGGAACCAATTTAAAAAATAACATGTAAATAAAAATATATCCTATTCACCCTATTACCTGAGCTAGCATCTGGAAATATTTTTAATCCTTTTCCTAGCTCACTTTGATAAAGTAGACCATATAAAAAAGGAGGGTAATATTGCTTATATAGAGTGGAAAATTTTGACGTAAGATCACCTTAAGGATTATGCAAATAGAAATCAACATCAGCACGTGTAAATTAGATTAAAGTATGCTCACAAGATTTTAGGAAATAGGTAGATCTAATAATGTGACTTAGACTTTTTCTTGTCGGAAATACCTGATTGACAGTTTCTAGTTTTGATTTCTCCTACCTCCGACCAGGTTCTGCCATGGAAGCTATACAAGCTACAAACTTGATCTCTGTCCTCTTGTAGCCCAAGCTGGTCAGTGAAAGGTAGGTGAAAGTCACTGGGGAGAGCTTCTCTTCCTGACTAAAACAAGTTCCTGTTCTTCCTTGACTCTACCCATTTCTCCCTGTCTTCTTAGGGACATGAACCTTGGAGGTGGACCTACCAGAAATCACCATCCCTAAGACAAGTGTGAGGACAAGTGAGTATAACTAAGGATGGCAGAGAGGACGGGCAGGAGGAACCTGGGTCGCAGTGGGCAGCTCCTGTGCTAACAAGGACTGCCTGTCTCTGAACTTGTTATGTGGGAAAGGGAGGCTTCTTGTGGTTTGCAGATGAATTTATTCTTTTTTTTTTTAATTTCTTTTCAGCATAACAGTATTCGTTGTTTTTGCACCACACCCAGTGCTCCATGCAATCCGTGCCCTCTCTAATACCCACCACCTGGTTCCCCCAACCTCCCACCCCCCGCCCCTTCAAAACCCTCAGATTGTTTTTCAGAGTTCATAGTCTCTCATGGTTCACCTCCCCTTCCAATTTCCCTCAACTCCCTTCTCCTCTCCATCTCCCCTTGTCCTCCATGCTATTTGTTATGCTTCACAAATAAGTGAAACCATATGATCGTTGACTCTCTCTGCTTGACTTATTTCACTCAGCATAATCTCTTCCAGTCCCGTCCATGTTGCTACAAAAGTTGGGTATTCATCCTTTCTGATGGAGGCATAATACTCCATAGTGTATACAGACCACATATTCCTTATCCCTTCGTCCGTTGAAGAGCATCTTGGTTCTTTCCACAGTTTGGCGACCGTGGCCATTGCTGCTATAAACATTGGGGTACAGATGGCCCTTCTTTTCACTACATCTGTATCTTTGTGGTAAATACCCAGTAGTGCAATTGCAGGGTCATAGGGAAGCTCTATTTTTAATTTCTTGAGGAATCTCCACACTGTTTTCCAAAGTGGCTGCACCAACTTGCATTCCCACCAACAGTGTAAGAGGGTTCCCCTTTCTCCACATCCTCTCCAACACATGTTGTTCCTTGTCTTGCTAATTTTGGCCATTCTAACTGGTGTAAGGTTATTGGGACTTCATCAAGATCAAAAGCTTCTGCACAGCAAAGGAAACAGTCAACAAAACAAAGAGGCAACCCACGGAATGGGAGAAGATATTTGCAAATGTCAGTACAGACAAAAGGTTGATATCCAGGATCTATAAAGAACTCCTCAAACTCAACACACACAAAACAGACAATCATATAAAAAGATGTATTTATTCTTAACTGATCCATCACTGAAAATTATATTGGCCCATAGACATAAATATATATTTATCATATTGACATTAGACATTTTCCTTTCTAGTTATTATCTTTTTAATCTTTCTAAAGAAACCCTGTCGGCTTTTGACAAAGCTAAGAATTTAGAAGCTCAACATCCTTTTTTGGTTGTTTCTAAAAAGCTTATGTCAAATGTCTAATTGTAAATACCACACAATCTACAAAGCATTCCTGCCCTAACCACATTTTCCAAGCCAAAATGCATAGTTTGACATATCATGTGGCTATAGGGTGGTTTCAACAGACTGATGCTGGAACATCCAGGATGTCGTCTCACTTTGCTTGACATAGCCTGTGGTTTCCTCAGGGTACACCCTAGGTCAAAGCACACAGAATCCTGCTGTGGCTGAACACACAGTCAACAGGATAGAAACAATACACCAATGAGTAATAGACAACAGGTGTTTATATCAACACAGTCTAATTTCATCTTAAAGGTAGATGACAAAGATACCTATTTGGAAAAAGAACTGGTAAAACATTAAGTGTTCTACACTTTGATTAAGCAGAATGGCAGTTTATGATTCACAGGCTAGCATATTGAAGATAGTTGCGACCCAGTGGTCCATAGGAGGATTTCATGAAGGAGAATTTCACAGAATTCAGAGGCTGTTTAAAGAACCCAGGAGAACTGAGTTGGCAAAATAGGCATATGATGTTGCCTTGGGAAGGTCATAAAGGCATAGGTGAACCCTCCCTGCGTCACAACCTAGGAACGTGTTCCTGAATTGTGTCACACGTCAGCTCTGAGGGGGCGGAGTTGGTGCATTTCTAGAAGGCAAAGGTAATTCACTATAAAGTGGGAGGAAGTAAACCCCTTTAAATGTTGAATTTCATTAGGGTCCACTCCTGATGCTCTTCTCACTTTCATGCTTTTATCACTAGCTGGTATCTCTCACATCTTTACCTCCAGACCTATTCTGCCCCCGAGATTCAGACTTGTTTCCTGTCCTGCTGCTTCCCGGTTATCCACATTGGCTTTTTGCACAGTTGTTTCGGACTCACTGTCCAGAAGGCAATTTATTTGTGTCTTTTTTCCTTGTATATTCCCTTTCACGATTATAATTTTTGGCATTTATTCAGCTTTGTTAACATATAATTGACAAAGGTACAAGCTATTTAAGGTGTACAACATGATGATTTGGTCTGTGTATACATTGTGATACCATTAACACACCTATCACCTCACATGCTTACCTGTTTTTGTGTGTGAGAACATTTAAGTTCTACTCTCCTAGCAACTTTGAATTATACACTACAGTGTGTAACTGTGGTCACCATGTGGTACATTAGACCCTCAGACCTAGCTTATCCTCCATCCGAAGGTCTGTATCCTTTTCCAGTTACTCCCCAATGCCCTATTTCCACCCCTTTCCCCCATCCCTGGCAACCACTTTTCTATCCTCTCTAGGAGATCAAGCCTTTTTAGATTTTATTTATTTTTTTAACATTCTACATACTTGTGACACCGTGCAGTATTTGGTATTTGTCTTTCTTCTTGACAAATATTTATTGCGTGCTGACTGGGAGCCAGCACCAGTGATGCGAGGGCCTGGGACCTGACGTGGTTCTGCCCTGCATTCTCAGAGGGGCAGGCTGCCCTGGGACAAAGACGCACACGACAAGAACATATTTTGTTCTGTGAGGACAAAGGGATGGACACAGGGTGTTATCTGAGATTAGGGGAACTTTCTCTCTCCTTTGACAGAAATTTTACCCACCTAGTCACCCAGGCTAGAAAACTGGGCTTTGTTCTGTCCTTTCCCTCTGACCATTCATTCCCAACCAGCCACATCTCACCTGTTTGGCCTTGTAAGTATTTCTCAAGGCCAGATCCTCTCCCTTCCTTGTTAGCCTCATGAGACTGTCTCCATCTTCTATGTGGTCCATGCATTACTCTTTGATGCCAGACTTTGTTCAGTGTCCCCCTTGCCCTGCACTCCACCCCCATCCCTTCCCAGCTGGCCTCCAGTCAGCTTCTTCCAAAACCTCTGACTGTGCTGTTTTTCTGCCTCAAGCTTTTCTAGTAGTTTTCTATTTTATGTTATAGAGTCAACTTAGATTTCTAACCTCATCATTTTTTTCATCATCTTAAATTTTGCACTCAAGCAACATTAACCTATTCATGGTTTTTTGGACACACTATTATGGCATTTCATGCCTCTGAGCCTTTGATCCTACTGTCCCATTTCTGTGGCTCCACCTCATCATTTCATCTTTGTCTGACTTCGGGTTTTCTCACATGGCCCTCCTGCACTCATAGTGGTTCATGCTTATTTACCCTCACTGTAGTGCTTCACATACACACAGTATGTTTCACACTTGCCTGCCTTTCGAGAATGTGGGCACCTCAAGGATGGGAGCTTCCTTCACTCACCTCCATGTCCGGCAGTATGTTTGGCAAATGCAGTTTGTAGTGGAGCTTATTATGGGATGGAACCAGAAGTGAAGAAATACTAGTTTGCCTTGGAAGAAATCTGATTTGATCCCTGAGACAAGAAAGTGACTGATGATTTATGGTTTGATTGTCCAACTGGCCTCAAAAGTCAGCAGTGCAGATGTGACAACTCCCTTGCATGCACACACATTTGTCAGTCCCAGATGGGCACAGCCACTTGACCTACTGAACTGTGAACAGGAGCAGGGTGTGGTCTTCAGGGTAACCCTGAGAGGTCACTCCTTCCACTTACCGTGAGAAGTTCCTCGTTTTACCTCAATGAGTGGCCAGGGCTATTGTGGTGATGGCTGCTGGATCCTGGCTCCATCTAGAATAGCTCGTGGAGAGTATGCTTTATGGGCTGGGTTTTTGTCATTCAAACTGAGAGTTAAGTAATAAGCTCCTGATAGCAACACTGAGGGCCCAGGTGCTGCAGCAGCTTCTAAGATGAAGCATTTATGGAGCCTGGTGTTTGGACAGCTGGACAAGTGCAGCTGTATTTGAGACATACTAAAACAATTTTTTTGTTTATCTGATATTCAAATTTAATAGACATCAGGTGTTTTATCTGGCAACTCTACGTGAAAGCGACTTGAAACACATACCCCAAGTTAGGGGCTATTTGATGTGTGAGGAAGAATTTTGAACAAAGTGTCCAAAGAACTGGTTTCTAGCCACAGCTCTACATCTTTTTTTTTTTTTTTTAAGGATTTTATTTATTTATTAGAGAGCAAGGAGCACAACCAGGGGGAGCAGCAGGCAGAGGGAGAGGGAGAAACAGACTCACTGCTGAGCAGAGAGCTGAATCATTTTTAAATGTTCATTTATTTTTAAAAAGATTTATTTGAGACAGTGAGAGAGACAGCAAGGGGGAGGGGCAGAGGGAGAGAGAGTCTTAAGCAGATTCTACGCTGAGCTTGGAGCCCTACGCGGGACTTGATCTCACCACCCTTAGCTCACAACCTGAGCTGAAAGCAAGAGTCAGAAGCCTTATAGACTGAGCCACCCAGGTGCCCCTGACTCATTTTAATTTTAGTCTTTTGGGGTGTTGTTTAAAAGTAATAAGATATATAAAAGTACATTTTTAAAAATTCAATATGATACATCTTTTGGCTTTTAAATAGACACAGGGCTTGATCCCAGAACTCTGGGATCATGACCTGAGCTGAAGGCAGACACTTAACCAACTGAGCCACCCAGGTGTCCCACAGCTCTCCATCTTTCAGCTGTTGTCTCCCTGTGAAATGAGAGGGTTTCCGAGTGTGTGGTTTTCAGATTTTGCTTAGTTTCAAAAACTGCACAAATGAAATTTTATTAGAAAGCCCACGATACAAAACAGATAAAAGCTGTGTTGCTGATTGAAGTGGAGTATGGGTCACTCCCCACCACAAGGTGGTAGAAGTGAGCGCAGCTTCAAAGCTGCAGGACTTGATTTCTAAAATCCTTTCCACCTGGGGACAGTCTGGGTGTCCAAGTGAATCATTTCACGGAGAGTGAGGATCCCACTGGTGGCTGATCACACCTGTCCTTCCCTAGTTATAGTGGCAGAGGCTGCAGAGATAAGGAGAAACAAGTATCATTATCAATAAAGGTGGCATTAAGAAGTACAAAATAGAATTATCAACTCCCTCCGTTTATTTCTCCAGCAGACATTGTTGAGCACTTACTACTGATGAGGCAATGTACCTGGTAGACACTCTGGAGGGAGAATAAGAGGAAACCATAGAAGGACCTCCTGAGGAGGACAGCTAAACCGTGTGTACAAGGGATCACATCTGCGTTTATTGAGATCTGCTATGTGACAGGCATGTTCTTGCTTCCGACTTTAAAAAAGACCTTAGTGAGTATTGCTCCAGCGCGCAATTCCTGTTCCTTCCCATCTGCTTTCATCACTACTTATGTCCTTTCAGTGGATTCTCTAAAACATAATTCCTCTATTTGTTGTTATCTCTGAATCCTTTTAGCTGATGTTACTATATATAAGAACCTCTGCCTTTGCAGAGTGTCGGATGATAAAGTCATAACATGCTTTCTTCCCAGAAAGGTGTTCCTGAGATGCAGCTTCCTCCCACAGCACAATATGTCCCCAGGTCAGCTGTTGTCTGATGTAGGTCATTTTGGACATTAGTCTCATTTTCACCCAAGCACGTGCTGAGGCTATTAGCAGATTTTGCCATTTCTTGTTCTGCAGGATTCCCTGACTTTTCTTCCTTCTTTCCCTGCCATGCCTAATGGCTCAACTAAGTTCTGCTCATCCCTCATCTACCTCACTGCCCCTTTCTGTTTCTGTTCTGTTTCTGCTCCCTCCCTTTTCTCTAATATTTTGCACAGCTTAGCAAAAGTTCTTCTTTGCCACCCTAAGGCTCACAGCAAGGGCTTTGAGCCCACTGCCCTATCCTTGTCTCTCTGCTATTGAAAACCCTCTGGTGCATGTTTGAACAAGTGCCAACTTTTTGACCTGGCTCTAAAAGGTAGTTATTTATTTGGTTTTGGTTTTTAAAAAACATATTTTTCTTCCATGGGCTGTTTTGTAATTTCTGTTAATACAGAAAGTTTAAATGTATGCAAGTTCTTAAAAAGTATACATAAAATCATATTTATATTATATTATATATTATGTAATATCAAATCTATTTCTGGGGTGGGTGGGGGGAAATGAATATCTGTGATACCCTTTTGGACTGCTCTTCTAAGTCTATATATTTTTCTTCAACAAAAGAGAAGAAGAAAATAATACTGCTTTGTACCTTGCTTTTTTATTTAACAATATATAGTGAACACCTTCAGATTCCATTCAGTATTTTTCCTCAACTTCTTTAAAGACTGTGATGTTCTCTCGGATACTGGTGCTGTAATTTTTTTAGCCTGCCCTCTTTCCTTGGTCATCGGATCCTCAGAGCTCCCAGGATTTTGCTGTTGAAAGGAATGCTGCACTGAACCATATTGTACCTCTGTGCTAAGTTACATCCATGCTTTCTTTCCTTAGGTCAGTTCAAAGAAAAGATGTTGATGCTGAGCCCACTTGTACAGCCAGCTTGTACTCCGTGGTTTGGTCAAACTTGGTCACCTTGCAGCTGATCAGTTCCTGGCTCTCTGCCTCCCGGCCAGGTGAGACCTGCTTCCCCTCGTCAGTCCCACGTCTTCTGTCACCTTTAAGCCACAGCTGTGCCAGAAGCTCTCACCTAATGCACACGACTCATTTTTCTCAGTTCTGCAGATGGAAGTAACAGAGCCACCCACTCCCTTCTCCTTCCACTGTTATTGTCATTCCCATCTCTCGCTGGAGAGCATGGCAGGATGGCAAAGTTCCCTAACTCGAGCCTCACATAAGATGGTGGTGAGGGAATGCTCTCCACTCGCTGTGACTCAGGACACATGTGCTCACGCTCTCACCACACTATGCAGACACTCGCCTCAGCTCCGAGGCCCCAGCCATGCTCCCGCAGAGAGGAGAGTCCAGATCGAGGACCGTGGAGCTGGCTCCTGTCTCTGGCTAGAAGAAGAAAGATGGGCACACGCAGTGCCACTTCAGGAAGTCTCAGGGCTCCTTTTGTAATGTTAGCAGAGGAGGGAAAGACTGGTTTTTCAAGCTGGGTTCTGTGACCCTAGGGTTCTACCTCAGAATCTCGAGGGACATCCCAGGTGGGGAGGAGGAGGCAAAGATGATTGTGGGGACCTCAGCTGGTTTGTCTTTCTGTCTTGCCAGACAAGAAGATAGAAAGATGCTGGAAGGAAGTGAGCGGCGTTGTGAAGTAAGCAGAGGTCATGTCTTTTGAGGTGGAAATGGGGACTTCTTCCAAGTTTCCTAGTTGGTATCTGAGTTTGGCCTCTGGCAGGAAGAGGATGAGCTCCTTAGAGAGGGTGAACCCTACATTTCAGAGTTGGACCAAAGCTCTACCTTATAGAAAAGGGAGGGAAATCTTATGGATGTGGTATTTTGTGGAGTTGCATAGATTGATTCCTGACTAAGCTCTAGGGCCTGGTGAACAATGCATGGCTTGTGGACCACAAATAGGCCAACCAGCTTTTCCATACACCAGTCAATCTAATAGAAACACCAGTTTTTCTTAAGCCTTATCAAAAGCAGGGGCACAATGGTTGGGACTCTTCATGCGAATAACCTCAGGTACAGAGGAACATTTTAGAGCCCTCTGGAAACATCCAGCAGCTGGAACAGCTAGGAGAGCAGCTGGGAGGGCTGGGAGGAGACTGGGATTTGGCAAGGGGAAGATCACGCTTCAGAAAGGAAGTGTCGAGTCCCCGCCAGCATCAGGAAACAGGACCCAAATGGGTCGCTCCTTGGGAGGCAAAGCTGAGAGAGTGGCTGCATGCTTTCCAGCTGCCTAAGAACCCAGGTGCTGCTCAGACACAAGAGATCTGGGAGCTTCCATTCCCAAGATCTGGGTTTAAAAAACTCCCTGCTTGCTTGCCCCGTGGTAATTAAACTGAACATGGGAAAGGAGCAGAGACCCTGTGGGGAGAAGCAGAGAGTGGCAGGTGTGGGAGAAGCCGCCGCTCAGAGAATGCTGGTTGGCTTTCTGCTTTGTATCTTCTAGCTGCATAACAGGGACGATGCAAAGTCTTTGTGCATCGAGTTCCTCATTTCTCACAGAGGATTTCGGGTGCCTTCTCCCTAGGGATGAGTCCAGGACGAAGGGAGATTGGGCTTTAAAATAGCTATGGCAGGTCCTAACACACGGATCGTAGATTGGCTCATTTCTTCCTCCCTGAGCAGAAAGTAACACTCTCTTTCTAGGTAATCTAGCAAGCCTGGGGCTGCAAGGACTAGACTCAACTTGGAGGGAGAGGGATTTCACACAGAACCCTCTTTCTGACTCTTGCTTTAACACAGATTACAAGGAATGGAGTCACTCTGTAGGAGGCCTGTCATTTGGGTCCACTACAATCCTTCAAGCCACGGGACTGGAAACACACTGCTCCTAGTTACCTGGAACCAGAGAGAGACGCATCTGTTGGGGTTGACTGACGACACTTAGGAACGTGGACACTGGTGGAGTAGTTCTTCTCCCTTTCAAACAGTGTGAGTCTCCCGTAAAACTTGGCATTTCCAAGTCTCTGCAGGCAGCCAGCGGCTAACATTGACAAGTGGTTTTTAAATGCTAGTTAATAGCCTTGTTCTTGTTCCTGTTTCCATGGATCTAGGTGGAAATTAGATAGATGAAAACAAAGAAGGCTTAGAAGTGGTTAGGCTAAAGAGACTAGCCCTGCCAGGCAGCATGAACTAGGCCCACCATTCTGACTCTTCAAATACCCTGTTTATTGAAAGCCAAGCTTCCTGCTAGGATGACTGGCTCATTCTGGCCTACCTATTCTTTTCTCAAATATATTAATGGAAATCCGAGTTCCTGTAAACCTCTTTGTCTTGGACTAACTGGGATAGCTGGTCATCCTACTGGAAAAGACGAAGACAAATCACTGAGAAAGAGACAGCTTCAATGGACTGTGGAGCTATAGGCTAAGGTCAGGGGTAAGGGAAGTCCAGGTCAGTGGTTAGCTGCTTAAAGTAAGCCCCCAGAGTCACAAAGTAGAACTAGTTAAATATTGGGGAAACCCAGAAATTGGAGCAGTTACTGAGGCCACTTTGAATAATGATAAGCAAAATAATCAAATGCCTCAAACCCACAGAAACAAACAAACCAAAAATTCCCTCCTTACCCTGAATTATAATGTGGGCTAGCCGTGGATAAAAGCCTCTTTTGGGTCTTAGGGCTGAAGAATTAAATCAGCTTTGTAGGGGACTGATCTGCAGAGCAGGATTCATCAAAATTACCTGGAATGTTTACTAAACAGTTTCCTCACTCCAAATCTACCAAACATAATTATTACAAGCGAGGACTGGGAATCTGTCCTTTTAGTAAGCACCTTGAGGGATTCTAATGCACATTGAGGTTTGGGGATCATTTGCTCTGGGACAATGTTCTTCAAATGTTTTTGACCATTCACCCCAGCAGTGAAAAAAATTGAAAATATGTATCTTCAACATATGTATATGCATTTATTTACAAAGTTCTATTACTCCTACTCATCTTTTGAGTTTCGTATTATATGGCTCAGTTTATGTTCTGATCGTACCTTGGAACTTTCGGAACATACTCCAGGCTGCCAGACTGGAGTTTCATGAAGACAAAGACTATGTCTATTGTGTTCTTTTTTGTCCTTGCAGCAGCTCAGTGCGTGGCCCATAGTCGGTGTTCAACGAAATATTGGTTTAAATTGAATTAAAAGAGGGAGGGAGCTCGTCTGTGGAGGAGTGCTGGTTAATGCTAACACTGCAGGTCCAAACTGCTTTGTTTCCATGGAAACATGACCGCAGGTTCATGTAGATACCTCCACCTCTCAGTGCCAGGTACCCAAAGAGAGTTTAAAATCCCATTTTCTTGTCACCAGCTGGTTTTCTCCAGCAGGGGCAGAACTCCTGCTGCCGGAGAAAGGACCCTTCACTGAAAGAGCTGGATGAGGCATCAGCAAGAGGCTTTCAATCCAGACAAGTAAGGAGGAAGGCAGTGGACCAACCTCATTCTTCAAACAATACTTCCACTCAGATGGCAGGACTCTGGGGGGAAGCCTCTTTGGACAGGGAGGTGAGCGAACAAATCCACTTCTATCTCCTGGGGGCCGTATTGTTGAGTCCTAGTGACTGCTAACATCAGTTACCCCATCACTACTTAGTAGCACCTTTGAAGACAGGGATTACTGGCTTTGGAAAAACCTAGTCAGTTTCTTTATCTGCTGTTGATGGAAAAGATCAATATCAAAATGAAGATTGAAAGATTTGGAGCACTTTCATGATTATATAACTGCTTCTAGGCATAGGAAGCAGATGTTGTGCCCATTTTAGGTAAACTGCAAAATTGTGGAAAGCTGTAGCTGGAAAGATCTTAGAGATTTTGACCCTCGGTCTGCATTATCACTGAGATGGATGTGGTGAAGGGACCCAAACTACCTTCCTCAGTACAACCATTAGGTTCTTTCTGGCAAATGTCTGTAGTTTTTAATATTCGAAACTGGTGAGGTTTATATGCTCCTGATTGCAACTTCCTAGTAGATTATGGAAGCAAGTTTCAGACCAAATATCCTGGTACATATTCACATTTAATCATAAGCAGACCTCAAAATGACCAGATCTGATCTTTGAGATCCTCTGACCATTGTTAAGGAAAAAAATTATCCATGACGCTTGTTAAAACAGTAAGGCAGACCTTATTCAGGACTACTGAGATAGGTATAGGGACTAATGCAGTAGGGTTTCACTGTAAAAGGGAGAGATTGGGCTCAACTCCTCTAATACAACAAGGAAAGGTAGGAATTTATAGGTAAGGAACCGTGTGTGTTGGCGGGGGTGGAGTGCTGGTGGATAGAAAATTACTAAGAGCAACCATCAATGGTTGGGGGGGTGGTTCTGGCTAAATCAGCCTGGTGGGATTCTTAGTGAAGGCTGGCCAGAAGGAAATGGTGGAGGATGAAGAATCTAATTTGATATTGAGAATGATCAAATGTGGAGGGTGGGAGGTTCTCAAAATTGGACTTAGCAAGATTCTTGCTAAAATTGGGCTCTTGAGGACATGCCCAAGGTTAGAAAAGAGCTCAGAGGTACCCAACTAGTTTGGTCAGGGAGAGAATCTTTGTCTCCATACGTGGTTGAAAGGTCTAGGAAGGTCCATCTTGGCTTGGCTTAGGTCTGTATCTCAAGGTTGTGGGTTCAAGCCCTGCGTTGGGCTCCATGCTGGGCATACAGCCTACTTAAAGAAAATATGTTCCTCAGGAACAGAAGTTGCTTCCAAAAACTCTCTCTTTCTCTCAACTCCCAATCCTAAATGTTCTTCCAGGACAAGTTTCATTTCTCTCCATCTCTTCTGACTCTTCTTTTCTCTCATTATTAACTTTTGCTTTTCTTATGGAAATCTAGGCTTTCCTGCTGATTTCTTACCATTCTTACCATCTGCGTGGTGAAGCACAGAAGTGGGAGGTCGGTGGAAAGTTGGGGAGAAATGCAGGACCAGTGTTGGAATTGTTGGAGGAGCAGAAGAGAGTGTGACTATTTATCCCCCACTCACACCCCTGCTAGATAGTTTACTCATACTCTAGGTTCATGGATAAGTATGAGATCTCTGGCACTGGATTCATTTCACATCTCTTATTTCTCTTAATCACTCCCTTCCCATTACTACACATGATGCTACTACAATTTAAAAATATGCCTATGTTTTAGATTTACTGTAGCAATAACATGTATGCCAATGAAATTTTACAAATTGCAACCACTAATGGAATTACTGTTTTTCTTGTGCTTAGAAATGATAGCAATTAAATTTATTCTCCGCTCTACCACTGCAATGTGTAAACATATAGAAGATGATAAATACAGCAACAGGGGGCCCTCTCTGTGACTGTATAACTATCCTCAGAGAATATTGGCTTTGGTTCCTCTCATGGGGGGAGGGAGGACTGAGGTTATTTGACCTGGAATTAGTGGGGCATAAGTTAACAAAACGATGGAGAATCCTTGGTCTCATTTTACTTCATGACTCTGATAAAGAAAAAAATATCCAGAGAAAGGCGAGGGTTTTCCCAAGACCTAACCAGCTAGTTAGAGTCATACTCAGGACCAGAACCAGGTGTGCCTTCCTCACTTTCATGCTATCTCTTTGCAAGATTTCAGGTGATAGGATACAAGAACAATGGAAATTCATTCCTGTACATACACAGAATAATGCTTTCAGTAACTGGACATTTTGGATGGACAGAAATAAAGGGAAGAGTGCATCCTTGCAAGGCATAATGCAATTTAGAATCTGTTCTGCACATTGTCTGCTCACAAAGAAGGAACTCCAGTCCATCTCCCTGCCTGTTGCTGTTAAGTTGTGAAGGAGTAGCTGAGAAACTTCACTGTGAGACTTCTTTTGGTCTTCTGAGAAGAGGCAGTATCCAGAGCCTCAAGAAGAGGAAGTCTACTTAAAAGAGAAGGGGTTGTCAAAGAAATATTGCACTGGATGGAATTACACAGGCAAGGGAGACTTTGCTCAGGACTATTGCACAGGGGTCAACAGTATATACCAGGGGAGAGGGTGAACTCACCTTCCCTGAAACAAAACCCCAAGGACTTTAAGCAGTGAGGTGAGCAAGGGGGAAAGTACTGGAGGAGGTTGGGGGCAGGTCGGTCAATGTGATTAAGCCATTTATATTTGCTAATTGATGCTTATTGAAGTTAGGGTCCTACCCACTCACAGAGCCTGGGAGATAGGGGCCCTATCTTTCTTGGTGATTACATTTCAAGGATCTGGCTCCAGGTCCTAGAGAAAGATTCCTGGGTTGCAGAAGATGTTTATTTCAGAGTCAGAGAAAGAATTTACAACTGCAAATTTTCTAATGTTTATGCTCCAAGAAAAGGGAGGCTTGTCAGGGGCCTCGAGTCAGAAGGCCTAAGGGTTAGCCAAGCTGATGGGCAGGTTAAGGTCCTTTTGCCAGGGGTCTGAGGCCTGGAAGCAGGTAGATGCAGGTTTCTCAACTAAGATAAGCTGGATTATACTGGGAACAGTTGCCATTCAAAACTTTCCCATTGCAGGCAAGCCACCAATACCTGAAGTCACATGGAAAGTGGTTCATTTTTCTGCTGTCACCCTCCCATTTCAATCAACTTCTAGAATGAAGCAGTGAATGGACCTAAGGGAAGGTGGAGAAAGAGCCCCCACCAAAGTGGCCACCAAAGGGGAGTTGGGAAGGGAAATGTGTGAAGGGGTAAGGAAAGATGGTTTTGAAACACTTTTGAAGTTTTGAACAATGTGAACATTTTGTACATTTTAATCTTATTGAAAATTTCCTTTCAACTTAGAGAAATCTAGAGCATTCATTTTGTATACCTGCCTGCATATCCAGTGTACCACTTTCCTCTTCTAGATGTGACTTCCCTAGACTTAATCTTTGTAGTCACAGGCACAAGGCTCTTAGCACCTGGCAAGGCAGTCAGTGGCTGCTTCAAAGCTCTTCTGGGTTTGTTGTTCGGCAGCTTTGGGGGTCTGGATCACAGTACTTCCTGGATGAAGGGAGCACTTCCTGGGTGAAGGGAGCCTCCTCCCCAACTCTGCTCCAGTGCTCCTCCCCAGGGGTCATTCCTTGTACTTGCCAGAAGGGGATGCTGCACAGTATGTAATTTAAAGGTATACAGTCATACAGTGAGATATTTGATACATACATGTATTATGAAATGATAACCACCGTAAAGTAGTTCACATCTCTATCGCCTCCCATAATTACCATTTTTTGATAGTGAGAAAATTTGAGATTAACTCTCTTAGTAAATTTCAAGTATATAATATAGTATTGTTAAATATAGCCAGCCATGTTGTACATTAGATCACCTGGAATTTATTCATCTTAGAACATAGTTTATACCCAATGGCTAGTATCTTCCCATTTTCCCTGAATGGAGCCCCTGCCAAGTACCCTTCTACCCTCTTTTTTATGAGTTCCACACGTAAATGAAATTTTTTAGATTCCACACATAAGTGAAAACATCCAATATTTTTCTCTGACTTATTTCACTTAGCATAATGCCTTCAAATTCTATCCATATTATTGCAAGTGGCAGGATTTTCTTTTTCTTTTTTTTTTTTTTTTTTTAGGATTTTCTTCTTTTAATGGCTGGATTATATTCCATTATGCATATATTCCACATTTTTTATCCATTCATCTCATCCATCAGTGGAGACTTAAGTTGCTTCTGCGTCTTGGCTATTAAGAATAACGCTGCAATAAACATAGGGTGCAGATATCTGTGTGAGATAGTGATTTCATTTCCTTCAGATACATACCCAGAAGTGGGATTGCCAGATTGTTGGGTAATTCTATTTTTAATTTTTTGAGGAACCACCATACTGTTTCCATAGTGGCTACACCAGCTTGCATTCCCAACAACAGTGCTCAAGGTTCCCTTTTCTCCCCATCCTCACCAACACCCTTCTCTTGTCTTTTTCAGTACTGACATTCTAACAACTGTGAGGTGATATCTCATTGTGGTTTTGATTTGCATTTCCCTGATAATCAGTGACGTTGAGCATCTCTTCATGTGTCTGTTGGTTGTCTCCATGTCTTCTTTGGAAAAAAATGTCTGTTCAAATCCTCTGCCCACTTTTGCATGTGAAAACTTCACCAGAATTGCCTCCTTCATGTAGTCTGGGGAACTCAGTGTTCAGTATTTCTGAAGATTTTGCTGCCTAAATTTTTTCCATATTTTTAGGAGTTACTTAGGGCCTTGAAAGGGGCCATGGTAGGTGGGACATAGGTCCTGGCTGTTAAGAAAATTTTATAATATGGGGCGCCTGGGTGGCTCAGTGGGTTAAAGCCTCTGCCTTCAACTCGGGTCATGATCCCAGGGTCCTGGGATCGAGCCCCGCATCGGACTCTCTGCTCTGCGGGGAGCCTGCTTCCCCCTCTCTCTGTCTCAGCTACCTGCTTGTGATCTCTGTCTCTCTCTGTCAAATAAATAAATAAAATATTTTTAAAAATTTTATAATAATATGATTATTTATTATAACTATAAAAGTGATTAATATAAAAGTGATCAGTTGTAATAATTCAGAGAAAATGACAAGAATGAAATAATATTTATAAATATTACCTCCCCAAGAAGATAGTTATGACCACCCTCATTTTACACACGAATAAACTAAGGTTTAAGGTTGAATGCCCAGATCTGTCTAGGGGCAAAACACACATTCAGAGCGAATCTGCTACACAGCTTCCAGTTTTTAACACTGTCATGTAGAATCCCATGGTCATTACCTTTAAACACTCTGACTACTGTTAAAGAGAACTTGCCCCAAACTTGGTGTGGGAAGAAACCTTTTTACATGGAGTCATTTGCAACCTCTGTTCTAGGAAGAAACTAATATTCCTGATAAAATGTTTAAGTAATTTTCTGGTAAACATTAATGGAACAAAGTCTTGTTCTGGGAAACCAGTCATTTATCTGCCCTGCTGACTGACACTCAACAATTTAGTTACTCTTAGCAAGCATTCTTTTCTTTTTGTACTTCCCCATAACATTTTCCTACAATGAGTACATTTCTGATGGCCTCACTAGAGGACTTTGCCCTTGTGGTTATAATCGACTTTGATGATGTTCATAACTAAACAGTCTGAAGGGTTTTCATGCATGCTCTAGACGTGCATGGTTGCTGTGGACTCTAGCTTTATGATGAATCCAATGGATGAGAACCCCCTCAACCATCTACTCTTACCAGCCTCTTCACTGCTTCTTCTTCATTCCCTCCTCCCCTCAATGATTTCTGTTCCTAATGATCTGGACTGGAGACACTGAGATGGCCTAGTCCTCACCTCGACTGAAGCCCTGACTTGAAGCATCTTCTCCTTTAACCAATTAGGAGCCACATTCAAATGCCAAATGCAATTTTCCAGGAAAGATGTCACAGGAAGGATGCTTCCTGAGGATAAGCTCAACTGCCCAAGATCTAGCCTAGGAAAGAGGAGATGTCCAGGGGGAGGTACAACTCTTGCAAATCTTTAAGGTTAACCGTCTGGTCTAGGTATCATTAGAGACAGTTTCACCAAGTCCTGAATGCAAGAGAGAGCCGCCGCCTTTGCAGTTTAAGTGAAGCATGCTTAGAATAAATAAAGGGCAATACTACTTCCTGTGATGGAGAATAAGCCAAGAGAAATATTATGAGATTAAAAATAGGGGTGTCCGTGTGATTCAGTGGGTTTAAACCTCTGCCTTCAGCCCAGGTCTTGATCTCAGGGTCTAGGATGGAGCCCTGCATTGGGCTCTCTGCTCAGCAGGGAGTCTGCTTCCCTCTCTCTCTGCCTGCCTCTTTGCCTACTTGTGATCTCTCTCTCTGTCAAATAAATAAATAAAATCTTAAAAAAATAGGTACAAGAGTCATGATTCAAAGGACACTGAAGTGCTTAGAAAATGATGTTCCTAGTAAGACTGTAAACAGAGGCAAATTGCATTCCAAATGTATTGCTGAAGATGCTCTTGGGCTGAGTGGGCCATTGATTCAATCCAGAAAATTATCATTTCTTGTTTTCATTTTGGCTGGAGGTTTTTTTTTTTTTCCAAGTTATGATAAAAATTATGGAGAAAGAGGCATATCACTTACTTAGCATTCTGTTAAATTTCCCTATGATAAAGGGAAGTGGGGCACATTGGTCATGAAGAGGGTGGAAATAGCATAGTACACCATTGCCTAAGGTCTTCATCATCAAGGTTAAATAATGCAGTGACTCAGAGTTCAGAGTTTTAAGAGCCTGAGGTCCATCCATGGACCTTTCAGCAAGTCTTTCAGCACTTGACTTTGCTCAACCTGTTTCCTCTTATAGAAATAAGATACAGGGTCCCTGGTTGGCTCCAATGGTTAAGAATCCAATCTTGATTTTGGCTCAGGTTGTGGGATTGAGCCCCAGGTTGGGCTCTGTGCTCCATGGGGAGTCTGCCTGTTCCTCTCCCTCTGCTCCTCCTCCTGCTCATGCTTTCTCACTCTTAATAAGTCAATAAAATCTTTGAAAAAGAGAGAGATAAGCAGTACCTTCTCCACAGTGTTTGGAAGTTACCTGCTCCCATTTTGTTTTTGTTTTTCTTTGTATCACTTTCTCCTTCTTTTGGTAATAATTTTCTTCAGGAATAATCACTCCTTAACTTTCCCAAATAGTTCAAGTAAGACTAATCTCACATACCAGCTCAAAGGGTCTGCAGGGGACCGAGGCCAGGCCCAGCGTGATTGGTTCAGTGGTGGACATGTGACCTAAACAAGACCAATCAGAATCAGTTCTGGGACTTTGCTGAGGTTTTGGGGAAAACCCTTCTATAATTTATTTTTCATATTTCTGGAGGCTGAAAGTGCAAGATCAAGGTACCAGGATGTTAAGTTTTTAGTGAGACCTCTCTTCCTGGCTTGTTGGTGGCTGCCTTCTCTCTGCCTGCTCGCATGATAGAGGACTTCTCTTGCATCTCTTCTTTTAAGGACACCAATTCCATCAGATTAGAGCTCTACCCTGATTACCTCACTTAATCTTAGTTACCTTCAAAGGTCTTCTTTCCAGACACAGTCACATTGTGGGTTATGGCTTCAACATATGAATTTGCCAGGGTGGAAGGGAGAGTGTGCCCACAAGCCAGATCATAGCAATCTGTTCTGTTGATAGGATGTAAGCATGGGGATAATGGCATTCATCTCATAATAACGTAGCGATAGTTTGAGAAGAAAGCACTTTAGAGGGAAATAGAGCTGAGGATGTGGATCCAGCCACATATTTAGCTAACTACACTCCAAGACAAGCTTATTCTTCTTTTACTTACATGTAAGAACATTTTTGAGTTGGATTTTTGCTACTGGCAACCAAAAAATTCTTGACGAATAGTGGGTTATTTGGAAGATAAAATGAGATTATGCATATAAACTGCTTAACTCTGCACCTGCAGGAGAATAAGTGCTCAACACATACTAGTGGTTATTATTATTATCAGGGACTGTGTCAATGATGGAGTCAAATAATTTTGGATTTTCTGAGATGTTTAATGGAAACATGGAAAACTTATCATCTCAAAACTGTTGTGAGGCTAATTTAGAGAACTTTGAGTTTTGTGGAAACTCATTTTTTGAAGGGCACAGGGTTGTTGGACAGATTGCTCTCAGCAAAAAAGAAATAGCCACAGCAGCACACAATTCATAACTTTGAGACAATGTGATTTGTCTTTCCAATGAATTGAAGGAAAAGGCCAGTAGAGATATTTTAAAGTGGAGAGCTCAAGTTAGAGAAGATGATTGCTTTTGGTC
Source organism: Enhydra lutris kenyoni (assembly GCF_002288905.1). NCBI lineage: Eukaryota > Metazoa > Chordata > Mammalia > Carnivora > Mustelidae > Enhydra > Enhydra lutris. The sequence continues at coordinate 43,964,236 of NW_019154096.1, forward strand.
TTCAAATCAATTCAACTGAGAATAAGAAGTAGGAGGCCGAGGAAGAAAAATAGGAAAATATATAATGTTGGACCAAACCATTTAGCTACTCAAATAATCATAGAAAAAAATTAGTGGTCTGATGTTTTGGTTTTCATACTTGGTGAGATATTATACTGATTAAAAGAAACCTTCAAGACATTAGTTTTGACAAGTGTATGCTTGGCTTTCATTAACATCACTTTGTTTTAATAACAGAAAATAAATACTCTTACTGTTTTGCTTATGGAAACATTTTCCATCCAGATCTTTGTTAAAGAAACTATATTCTAAATTTCTATTTTGAACATTACATTTTAAGATTAGCTGATTTTTTTCCCTCTCTCTTTTTTATTCTCATGGTACAGGTAAAATTTCAAAAAGGATTCTAGTATTTTCATCTAGAGTTTAGATAACTCTGAAATGCGTAGACACATTAAGAAGATTCTAGTCTTCATCAAGTGAAACAAAATGTGTGTGTGTGTGTGTGTGTGTGTGTGTGTGTGTGTGTGTGAAGATGTAAGAAGTAATTTTCAAAGCAGTGAAGTGTATAATGATGTATAATGATGTACTAGGGGTAGGGAACCTGGAATTTAATTTTTAGAAGTGATTCAGCTCCATGTTCTGTCTCAAAATATAAGCAGCCCAGGGCTTTAGAAGAGTCTTAGGCTTTCATAACCTCATGAATGAGAAAACTTGTGCCGTTTTGAGGGGTGAGGAAATATAAGATAAAAATTAAACATCTGGACAGAACAGGGATAGTTATTTTGTATCTTTATTTTTAATTATTGACAGAAATTAGACATTCCTAAGTTATACTAATATACTATATGTTTGATATGATAAGAATTTTCAGCAGTGTGATCTGGATTTATTTTTGGTGTTGCCATTGGTAAGGACAGACTACAGAGACATACACTTTGGAGCATCTTGCGTTTAAAAAGCCAATGGGGAATCAGGGTCGCTGACAGTGAGATGGCTAACTCTTTGAGAGCAGAATTAGATTGGTCCAGATGAAATGTTTTTGTTTCAAAACTTCATCTTAAAACTTTCAAAAATGTAAACATATAATTTTACTTTCTGTTTAGTTCAATAGTAGAAAAGAAGGTGAAAGTTTGCTTTATAGGTCAGAATCTTGTGCTAAATTTTTCAAAATTTGGCTTGCAATAATTACCAAATGGATTCTTCTCCCCATTTGCCTCCCTATTGTATCTGATTTAAAAAAAAACTTAAAGAAAAAAGCCCCTAATAATGGTGGCAAGAACATATCATTTATTGCTTTCATTTATTAGACAAGGATTTCTATAGCTCCTGAATATGTCCCAAGCATATTAAGATGGGAGGCATAGAATATTGTGGGAGATAGGAATCATCTTTTTTAAATTTTATTTTATTTTCTTATTTGACAGAGAGAGAGACAGCAAGAGAGGAAAGACAAGCAGGGGGAGTGGGAGGGGGAGATGCAGGCTTCCTGATGAGCAGGGAGCCTGAGGTGGGGCTCCATCCCAGGACCCTGGGATCATGACCTGAGCTGAAGGCAGACACATAACAACTGAGCCACCCAGGTGCCCCAAGAAAGGCATCATCTTTACCCTAATGGAGTTTCCAATCTAGTGAGGGAAATAGGTTAAGGTACAAAGCCTAGAAGACACAAGAAAGGGACCTGAGTTGATGAAATGACATGAATTGGTAGAACCTGTGGCAAACCCAAAGAGGATATATTGACTAAAGTTCTTTAAATTTAATGAAAAACACCGCAACAATGCTGTAGGCCATGGAATACATTGTAGGCACACCATCTGAAACCTCTACATTAAATGAATAACTGCACAAATACTTATGTAGGTGGAAATGAGATAGGGGCTATAATGAAAAGTACAAGATATCATGAGGAAGTACAGTAATGACTTTTCACTATAATTCCAGGGGAAGTTATATTTTATTGATGACCTGAAAGATTATTAGGGATTAGCCAGTGGGGACTCAGGAGAAAAGATTTAAGCTGAACACAACAGTAGAGAGTTCAGGATATGTGCAGCTTTAATGTGATTGAGGCCCAGAGAATGAGAAGGGAAAGTGGCAAGGGATGAGCTGAAAGTTTAATAGGCCAGACAATGTAAGATGGAATAGGCCCCCTTGGAAATTTCAAACTTGTCCTAAAACCAATGGGAATTCATTAAAGCACTCTAAACAAAGGAGTGATTTAATCATGTGTATATTTCTGGGTTTTTTTTTTTTTTTTCATCTGTAAAAGGCATTTATTCTGAGAATCTAAAATCTGGACAAAGAACATTGAATTTTTTAGAAAAAGCCTACACGGGATTTTGTCGTTTCTTCCTAACACATTAACAAACCTAATAACAAGGAGGAAAGAAAAACTTTTAAAATGGTATCACTCCGGTCTGTCTGCAGTTATGGGATTTAAAATATTCCTGTTCATGTGTATATTTCTGTAAGACAGCTTTGGTTGGAGTGTGTAGAATTGAATGGAGAGAGCGGTCAAGACTGGATGTAGCTGGAATGGTCAGGATGCTATTGCAGTAGGTCAGGTGAGATGTATGGGGCTTGGACCAAGGGGTTTATGGTTGAAATGGAGAGACCTTTTGTTATGTGGGATTAGGAGTAGCTGTGACTGAAAGTCCTATATTAGGGTGGCTTGGGCAGATATGCATTTGTTTCTCTCACATAATTAAAGTCTGCACATAGCCTAGAGTTAGATTGGTGGCTTCACAAATAGCAGCCACTAGAACACTTCATCTTGTTTGTCAACATATGACTTTCATCTCCTGGTCCAAGATGACTGCTCTAACTCCTGTGATGTTTTCATTCCAGCCAACATGAATGAGGAAGGGAGGAAATGGGCATATCCCTTCTCTTTGAGGGCATTTCTAGATTTACACATGATAATTTTAGTTATAGCTCATTCAACAGAATTTAGTCACATGGCCCCATATGGTTGCAAGAAGAGTTTGAGACATAAGATAATTATTCTGAGCAACTACAGGACCAGTTGGAAAGCCAGGATTCTGTGACTAAGAACAAAGGGAACAACAAACACTGGGGACAACCAGCATCTTCTGCCACAGGAGTAGACAAAACTGAGATATGTTTTGGAGATAAAATTAACCAGATTTGATGAGTGATTTAATGGAGATGGGTGGGTGATGAGAAACAAACCTGATTCCCACTTTTTTGGACATAATCAGTGTGATAAGTGGTAGTACCTTTTGGAAATGAAGAAATGAAAGAAAGAGCCAGCTGGAGGTAAAGAATAAGAATTAATTAGCTATTGGGAGCTTGTCTACACTGCCCTCAACATTATAGGGAAGAAATTTATCAGTTATTTTATTGTATCATGCCAGAGACGGTCTATGCCCACGCAGGCGTGTGGGAGTTTACACAGATTATACACACATATGCGTACACACATCTTTTATTTTATATTTACAAAATAGTAGGGTTCGATCACACCATTACATATCCTGAATTTTTTGTGTAATGTGTCTTGGAGGTTTTTCCATGTAAACACGTTAAGGGGTACCTTACTATTTTTAACCATCACAGAGTATTCTATCTTATGGCTGTGCCATAGTTTAACAAGTTGCTCAGTTGTTTCTGGTTTTTACCTATTATGAAAAATGCCACAGTACATATCCTTCTATGTATGTCACTACCACACGATTGAGTATAACTGTGGGACAAATTCTTTTAAGTAAAATTGTTGCATTCAAAGACATATGCATTCAAAATTTTGAGTTGCTTATTTCCCTTCAGGGAGGTTTTAGCAATTTTTGCTCCACCAGCAATATATCAGAGTGTCTGTTTCCTATACTCTTGACAACTCAATGTGTTAAACTTTCTGATCTTTGCCAAGGCTACAGATTGAAAAATGGTACTTGGATTTGGTTTCAATTGTTTTTTTTTTCTTTTTTCTTTCTTTCTTTCTTTTTTAGAAATTTTATTTATTTGAGAGAGAGAGAGAGCAAGAGCAAAGGCGTAGAGGAAGAGGGAGAAGCAGGGTCCCCACTGAGCCTAGAGCCCAATGCAGGACTTTGATCCCGGGACCTCTGGATCATGACCTGAGCTGAAGGCAGCCGCTTAATGGACTGAGCCATTTAGGGAGCCCACAATTTGGTTTTTTCTTACTATGAGTAGGATCGAACACTATATGTTTAAAAATATTTTGTTTCCTTTTCTAAATGTCATTTTTCTATTGGTTTGTTAATCCTTATTGATTTGAAAAAATTGGTTATATATTAGATTATCTGTTATGTTTTACAAATATTTTCTTCAGTTTATTTTTTTATTTTTTCCTCACAGTAAATTCCTTTCTGTAAATTAATTTATTATTAGTGACTTCTTGTGATTATGTCAGTTCAATATAGGTACCTGTTAGTACTTTCAACCTCATTTTCCTTTGCGTACATAATTTTACATAAATGTGCTCATACCATGAATAGAATTTAGGTGTCTGTTTTTATTCCAACTTAATAATGGAAATCTTTGTCATTCAGTATTTAAAAAAAAAACATTATTTTTAGTGGTTGCATTATGATTTTATCACTTGGAAGTACAATAATTTACTTAACCAATGCCCTTACTGTTGCGTGTTTGGGTTATTTCCATTTTTAAAAACCACTATAAGCTACTCATTCTTGGTAATTTCATCAGGCTAAAGTTCTTGAAAGAAAACTTGTGAGTTGTAGCGTAGAAATCTTTCCTGGGGCTTCAACATCTCCTACTGTTCCTCGGAGAGTCCCTGGAGCTGGGGCTGAATCTGGGATCCAAGACATCTGGAGGAAGCCAGCGGGCTGCTGAGCAGGCGCTGGAGGCGGGGTCTTGGCCCCTCCCCAGCCCCGCAGCTCCTGCCCTTAGCGGCCGTTAAGGACCTTGGTACGTTACCAAACCGCCATCTAGAAAGCCAGTTACGCTGTGGACATCCATCAGAAACCATTAAGTAATTGCAGGAACCTTCTCAGTCTCCTGCTAGTGGACGTGGAGTGTGAGTGTGTTAGTAGTAGTTCAGAGTCTCTCTCAGGCTATTAAAAGGGGAGTGTCATTTAATAAGAAAACGAATGGGCATTCCCCAAAGAGAAAGTGACATATGGGAACTTCATATTGTCTTTTGGGGAGAGGGTTAGGGTGTTTTCAGTTGTATCTGGAATAGTTTGCACCATGTTAGGTGGAAGTCAGACTTTATATTCAAAGTTAAATATGATTAAAAGAGGTGAGTAGGATTCCAATTTGAGAAGGGATAGGACAGTGCTGGGTTTGTATTGTGTCAAACTGGCTTAAGTTGGAGCTACATTGCCTCTATGGTTCCATGGTAGAGTTGGCCAAAAGAGCTACCTGGGCCAGATCTGGAGGTGGAAGTGAAGCAGCCACCATTATTCCCCGCAAGTAGTGCCTAGAGGCAGTAAGAGGCAGCGCGTGTGCTGGTCTAGGATTCTAGCTTGTCGTCACCCTCCTCTGTTTTGCCACCAGCCCTTTTCTCCTCCTGCCTGTGCTGGTGACCAACAGCAGCCCCAGGCTCAATCCCAGGCTCTGAGGCAGAGGCAATAGCCTTCCATGGGCTTCTTCACCAGCTCCCACCTGTGTCCCGTTCTTAAAACTAGAGATGCTGTTCCCGTGGTTTCTCTGCAAGTTCTCCTTTTCCTTTCCCATGACTACTTCCAGAGGCCGGAGCAGTGGTTTTTTTCTGCTTCTCTCCCTTCTCAGTCTGGACTTTTCCCCCCATCTCCTTCCATTCTGTGCAAGCTCTCATTCTATAAGTTAACAGACCAGAAACTCAGGGAAGGTAGGCATAGTGCCTGTTTAGTTCACAACAGTTTAAACTGTTAAACTATTTAAACTATTAAAACACTTTAGTTCTAAGCCTCAGAAGTCCCTAATAAGCACATAATAAATGATAGGTCTACCAATTATTTATCCAGCCCTCAGATTCTCAAAGAAGAGGGTGTGGCCTGAGAAGGTATGTGAACGACTTGCTTTCACAATCTAGCTTTAAAAAAGTTTATTAGGGAAGACCATGTTTAAATATTCTGTGGAGTATTTGAGGATGTCCTGGGCCTCTAAACTCAATCCAGTCCCTGGGAAGTCCCAAAGTGCCTCACATGCTGTAGGGGCTGTAGGACGAGTGGTCCGAAACATGTCAGCTTGGGCCTCACCGCTCACCAATGCCTTTATCAGGACTCTTCTCTGCCGCTCCTGGATGCTTGTTAGTCTTCAGTATGTTATGGTCAGCAGAAGGTTTTCCTCCTACTTCTATAAAGTGACACGGACTTTTTAAAACACTACTTTATGCATTTCTAAGTTTTTGATTCATGTCTGAGAGAATCATTTTCTTTGATTTTGTTTTGGCTAAGAGTATCTTTGCCATTTTCTCTTTTTTCCTTTTTCCAAACCACACAGCTCAACCATCCATGGAGGAGTAGACAGCCCTGCCTTGTGCTATGGGTGTGCTGTTGGAAAGTTGTTAGGAATTTAAAAAATCCATGGAAAACTTTCTGAATGGGGGGCTGGTAATTTCTAGGAATAGATATTCAAGTAACTTCAAGGCTTTTTTTTAACATGCCATTTTAGCAGATCATAATAGCTATTAATAAAATATTATGGTATCTCTCGTTTAGCTCTTCCCTCAGCATCTCATCATGGAGACCTCAGATTTATAACCTATCTTATATTCTGCCTTATGAACATATGGACTGTTTTTGGCATTTCCTTTGATTAGATTTAGCCTTTTTCACTTTTCCTCATAATCAGGCATTCTTGTCTATTTGTAGTATTTGTGCTCATCTCAATCATATTAGAATTTCACTTTGGCTTCACAGCCTTGAATATGTAATATCCCGTGAGCATGTCTTTTATGGTTTCTAAGTATTCGAACGAATGTGCAATTCAGTCATTTTTGCATGTCTTAAGCTTTATAAATTTAATACATAAATACTTAGACAAGTAGAAAATTCAAGTAAGAATATTAACACACAGCAATGGGTATAGTTCCTTTCATCTTAAATTTCATTAAAATAACACACGTTCTCCTTCACGAAGTCAGAGTTCTGTAAGTGGTATAAAGCAAGTCAGCATCCAGTTCTGACCTTCGCCACCCTTGATTCTCATTCCCAAAGGCACTGACTTTCACCTCTTTTAACTGTTTCTTCTATCATTTACCTTTGCATTTCTATAATATGTCTCTAACAGTATTAATTTTAAAATTTATTTTCTATTTCCTTCCTACTAAAGAAGATGACGAATTGGCTCTCTTATTACTGGGCCCTAGCCTCCTCCTGTCTTCCTGACCTAGAGCTATATATTTTATTACATCAGCTTTCAGTGTTTTTTTTGACAATGTATAATTCATGTTGATCTTGTATATATTAGAGTTACATCTCCTTTCTTATAGACTGTTTTCCCTTTACTGTGTGTTGTCTTGATTTTTCTTCACTTTTTTCTGTTTACCTATCACTAACCCATTCTGCCTAAATCACCTTTCCACGTGTTCAAATAAAGCTATCCAGTTTCTTTTCTTTTCCTGGGAGGTCAGGGCCACATGATGACTTTTGTAGGTCCTGGGCAGTTTTGCCATTGAGATCCCCTTCTTCCATAAAAAATAATAAAAATTACAGTTTATACTGCATTGGTATAAAGATGAATATAATCCAGGTTGGATGTCCACAGTTAAATTTTTCTCTTGATTTTCAGGAAACGAAAAAGAATACATTTTTGTAAATCCCTAAACATATCATGGCCCTGTGTCTGTCATGCTTCATGGATAAGCTGGTCCTGCTGGAGGTGCCCATCACTCCATGAGCCCTGGTTTCACTTTCTCCAGTCTCCTTTATTTTCTAGGTCTTGACATTTCCCTTTACCTTCATCCTGAAAATTCTATTCATTTCTCTCATATATTGGCTCCTCTATTTTTTGAGACCTCATGGCTTCCCCCCCACCCCATATTTTCCCTTCATTTCGATAGAATACATCTTTCAGAAGGCTCCTCTAGGAGATAAATTTACATGTTGGGTCCATCCTTCAATCTATCCTCATAACTTGTTGATAGTTTGGCTGGATATAGGATTATAGATTGGAAATATTTCGTTTCCTACATTGTATGTGTGTGTGTGTGTGTGTGTGTGTGTGTGTGTATCACCTCATTGTAGGAATTAAACATAATCAGAAAGAAGAAGGTAAAGGCAGTCTGAGGCAGTCTGAATGCAGCACCCTAAATTAGCCAGCACGATTCAGGGAGCCCAGTGGACCAGGGAGCCAGGAGGTCCCACTGTCTGGTGGGCAGATGCTCACTTGATCCCCTGTTTTTCAGCACAGCTTACTGCCTGCATGGGGGGCCTGAGGCCCTGAAATCCAGAGTTTCTGTGGATGAACGTCTCCAGAGAGTAAAGCTCCAGTCTTCTGCCAGTGGGAGTGGAAAGGGGCTTCTAACCACTCTGTATTCACACTTCCAGGGACACTCTGAACTATTCACCCGTGTGCCATATCCCCCCATTCACCCACGTGCCATATCCCCCCACCCCCAGGGTCCCTGATGCCTCCAGTTCAGACCTTGAGAGGGGCCTGGGGTAGGAAGGAGCTTGCTCATAGAAGCTCTGCTGCCCCAGGGCAGGTGTGGGGGGGTGGTGAGGGGCTTGGGCTTTGGCTTGCTCATGTTAGCTATGGAGTCACTCCACCTACATCTGCAGACTTGCTTCCCCAATGTCATTGTTCTTGTCTCTCTGCCACTTCTATTTATCCTTATGGCTTGACCTTTTAATCCAACCCCTTTACTCTTATTTCAGTGGAGTTTTAAGAGGGAGTGGAGGTAGGTGTTCTTGTTCATTTTTTGGTGATTGTGGAAAGTCTCTCAAAATTCTTTGTGCATTATTTAAGCTTCATCTAGTGTCCTACAGCCCTTAAAGCAAAATCACTATTTTGGTGTGTGTGTGTGTGTGTGTGTGTGTGTGTGTATTGAGGATCAGAGGGCAGCAGTGCTAGACTCAGATACTTAGCTGAGTCTTAATTTTATGCCATGACTGTATTTATTTAAATCACCTGTCTAATCTTCCTCATTTCCCCCACATATGTTATAAATAGCTTAAGTTTTAAAATCTATCCTTTAACACACTGATATTAAATCTATGTCAAAACAAGTTCCTTTCCAGGAATAATAGAATCTGTCTTGCTTAGAACTTAAAAATACTTTTTTTTCAAAATACATCAGGACCTCTTCTTTTTGTTAAACAAGCTTGTGGCCCACCTCCATGCATTAGGAAAAATGAGACTTTAAGAACAATGGGAAATTTTAAAATAAAAAATTTGTCATAGCTCTAGATATGAATGAGGTTTATAAAAATCTATATATTATCACCTGTTTTTATTACATTTATACTTAAAGTTCTCTCATATAAGTCCCTTTATGTCTGTAGTCTAAATAGAATCAACAAAAGTTAAGTATCAGTAATATTTACTTACAATAATAATTAATTACATGTATTTTTTATTCTAGAATCTCTTGGGTACAAGTGACAGAAACTCATCTCAAACTAACTGAAACCCAAAAGGTAATTAATTTTTTTGAATACCTGGGAATTCTGAGAGTTTATTCAGCTCAGTTCTAGTTAGATCAAGGTGGGTGTTTAAAAGGTATTATCAGGGTTCTGATGTGCGTGTTCTCTCTCTCTCCCCCTATCTATCTATCTATCTATCTATCTATATAGGTATCCGTATGCCTATATAGATACATTTATATCACGCAATTTTTTTTTTTTTTTTTTTAAGTTTTAGACAGAATGTGTGAGCCGGGGGAGGAGCAGAGGGGGAGAATCTCAGGCAGACTACCCACCTGAGCACAGAGCCTGACCAGGTCTCGATCTCCCAACCCTGAGATCATGACCTGAGCTGAAACCAAGAGCTGATTGCTCTCAATTGACTAAGGCACCTCATGCAAACATTTTTCAAATAGAAATTTTATCATGTCAATAATATTCAAACAAATATCCAAATGAATGTTAATCAATTAAGGTAATTTTTTCAGGAGGCTAAATCCCTTACTAAAAGAATGGGACATTTTAATAATTTTGCTCTTGGGTTTTCCTTCTGGTAGTGTGGATTAGAGCCACAGAAGGAAACCAAGTCTGGCATTTATAATCCTAAGACATTTGCTGGTCCCCATCTGATCCTTTTTCTTATGGACATTTGTGTGTGTCTTCCTTGAAGTCGGCTTAGTATCTGCAGTCTCTTGTATGTTTGGTATGTCCCCCGCCTTACTGGTCATAGTGGGATGCAGAGGCTGCCTCCCCCATGGGGAGATGACAGTGACAAATGGTTGCTTCCCCAGATTCCCTTGTAGCTATCCCATGGTCAAGTGACTCACATGGACCTGGAAGCAGGAGCCCGTGACTCAGGGAGGTAGGGACTGGGAGCCTCCACTTGGATTGAGCTCCTAGAGCAGTGGTGACAGCAGGGCTGGGTTGGGATGGATGCAGGGTGCAGGGCTGGAGAGCTGGATGGGGCAAGCTGTAGAGCCTTTAGCTCGCTGCTGGAGGTAGGGCTGCCTGCCCTCGAAGAGCTGGGTTAGTTGGTTGTGGGCACCGACCCTGGGCTCCATGGAACCTGGCTCTCCATGCACATTGGCAAGGTGGCAATCTACCCAAGATCATTATCATAAATTCCTTTCCTGTTGAGATCAATCCGAGTTGGTTTCTGTTGCTTACAGCAGAGACTGTGAACTGAGGGCCTTCTCTTTCTCTGTGTTACCTTTCCTTTCGCTCTATACTTAATATGCATTTTAGATGACTTCTTTTGGCTTCTGCTACTTGGATCTTCTGATAATTAGCTGGAAGAGGGGGTCTGAGAGAAGAGATAGAAGAGGACTCAAGGCCACACGGGGCCTGGGAGGCAGAGAGAGCCAGGCAGGAGGCCCGTCGGAAATCACACCCTGCCGGCTAATCCCACAGGTACAAGCTGCCAGCCACAGGGATGCCCTCCTCCTCACCTTTGCTCACATCACCCTGGTCCTGTCCACCCTCACCACTCCCCTTGATGATGGCAGTATTTCCTGGTGTTTCCCTACTTCCCTCCTGGTCCCCTAAACACTTTCCCAACACAGGGATCCTTTTAAAATGTCAGTCAGCTTGGAGCCCCTAGGTGCCTTAGTCAGTTAAGTGAACTACTCTTGATTTCAGCTCAGGTTATGATCTCAGAGTTGTGAGATCGAGCCCCACATCAGGCTCTGTGCTGGGCCTGAAGCCTGCTTAAGATTCTCTCTCTCTCCCTCTGCCTCTCCCCTGCCCCCTTTAAAAAAACCCAACAACAAATCAGTCAGCTTATGTCAATTCTCTGTGAAAATTCCAATGTCTCCCCATTCCTCTCAGATTCAAAGTCTTATAGAGGCTTAAAGTTTCCCTTCCCCCCACCCAAACATTCTTTTTACTATGTGTTTGATCCTGAGGAGAAATTAAGTGCAGTCGGGATGCAAGGGGTAGGTGTGGGGGGCTAGCTGGGGTGCCCCTGGCCCCACTCCCTTCAGGAGCCATGCCTGGACAGTTCCACAGGGCAGGAATAGTCAGTAGAGGGAAGAGGAGCCCAAGAGCTGAGCCTTATTTCTCAAGAACAGAAACCCAGAGATATAAATTGAGGGATGCAGCAGCCAACACCAGCCAACACCCATAACCAACCATTCCTACACCAGCAGTGAGGCCGGCAGACAGGGGCCACTTTGCCCTGCTTGTGCCCCAGCCCAAGGATGGACCACGTTTTCAGGAAGGGACAGCCAGGGAGACAGACTGATTAGGTAGGAGGGTGGGGCGAGACAAGGTCACTGTGGTGGTACTAGAGAGCATCCACATCAGTGTAAACCAAGGGAAAGAGTGTGATGGGCAGTGGATGCTTCCAGACAAAGTCTCAGCTATTGCGGAGAATGCTCAGTGTTCCTGTCACGAGGAAGACAGCCCAGTGGACCCCAGCGGAGCCCTACAATCAGTCCCCTCAGCACTCAAGCCCTGGAGGGCTGTGGGGGAGGTGATGGCACAGGCTGGGGGAAGGGGACAAGTACCCCTCTCACAGCACCTTGTGGAGAAGTGTCCGGCTCTGGGGAAGGAGGGGGGGGCTGCGGGTGGAAGGTGGCCAGAGCGCCCCAGCCACACCTCTGCTGCCCCAGAGCCGGACCAGCCCACCCGCCCAGGGGCCTGAGGTCGGGGCAGGACCGGCTTCTGGTTTGCCAGAAGGGAAGACGCGGAGAAAGGGTAGAGTAGAAGTGGGCCTGCGGAGGCCCTGAGAGGGCTCAGCCCCAGCCACCGGCAGGAGCCCTGCAGCTCGCGGTGGAGCAGGGAGGAAAGGTGGCCGCTGGCTCGACTGCCTCCAGCCCGTACCCGGGAGCCTTCCCTGTGCCTCGCCTTGGCTGCTGGAGCCTCTGCCTAACGCCGTGAGGTTGGCCACCGGGCGGCCCAGGTGGGCTTGCGCCGCCTCGTGTGCTCTCCCTGGCACCGTGTCTGTCCCCCTACAGGGCCGGCGGGAGCAGCGTCGCCGGCGGCGGTGTGGCCGTCCTCTCCCGTCCCCGGAAGGTCGCGGAGGCACGGGCCGCTGTTGGGTAGAGCGGCGGCCGCCTCCAGCACCAGCGCGGGGACCTGCGGAGCTGTCACCTCCGTCCTCCACCTGCCCCGCGTCCGCGGGCAGTTCCTCCCCTCGGCGGCCCCGGAGTGCGGGTGCAGTCCCTGGGCCTTTGCCCTCAGGGTCATGCAGGTTCCTCCCGGCGACCGTGGGACAGAGATTCCGCCTGTGGCTATGAACTGGAACTGACCAAAGACGCTCCCGCGGACGCTGTGGGCCGCGCCCTAGCGGCAGGGAGAGGCCGAGTCTCGCAGAGCGAGGAATCGCGGGGTCTGGCAGCTGCCGGGCTGCCGGCAGGGGGCGCTCCCGGTGGACCCGTGGGGCTCCGCCGCCCGCACAGGGTGGGTACGGGGGAGGCCCTGGGGGCCCTGTGGGGGTCTGGGGGCTGTGCCGGGCAGCCGTGGCTCCTTACAAGAGCTCTGTTGGGGAGCCGCGGAGAGGCCTGAGCGGCCTTGGGTTCCTGGTTCAGGGGCCCGGGGGCGCTAGCAGAAGCAAAAGGCGGAGTGTGGACTCCCCCCTCCGGTTCTCCCCTGGGAGAGCTGGGGGCAGCCCAGCGGCACCACCACAGACGGTGTTGGGCTTGTTGTCGTCGAAGCCAGAGTTTGCAATCGTGATGTTCCCGCCAGCTTCCAATTGCAGGTTTTCTGCCTTCAAGTCTCGATGGGCAGCACGCCTCTGCTGACGGTTTGCACAGAGGACACCGTCTGATGGAACTTGCCTCAGCCTCTTCCCTTTCCTGCCGCCGGGAGCCACTAGGTACTCGGAGCCTCCCCTCCGCCAGCGCCCTTCCTCATGAGGCCGGGAGCTTCCTCAGCCTCGGCTCCTCCAGCCTTTCCCTGTGTTGGGATCATCCTTCAGCACCTTCATGATTCCTGCTTTGCGGGGAAGTCTCTGGAGGCGGGAGGAGCTCTGTGGCATCTCATCAGTGACCTTCATGGCCACCGTTTCCCCGGGCAGGAGGTGCTGGGCCAGCCTCCCCACAGCTGAGCCATGCTTGCCCCTGGCCTCCAGGAGACCATTGTCAGTATCAGTGAGTCTGTCCTCAGCAGAGGTGGCTGAGAGGCCCCGCAGTCTCGTGGCCTCGCGGCTGTGCTTGGAGTCAAGGTCACCTTACATTTGGGAAAAGCTGGGGAGAGGCTTGGTCCAAATCACCTCAAAAGAAAATCAGTTCAAAGTTCACCTGAGGAACTGATCTTTGTAATGGAATCAAAATACGGTGCTAGACAAAAAGAAAATATCAACAAACTAAAATATAATTGAGTGAAAAACAATAAAAAATGATAAAAGTAAAAATAAAAGAAAAATGAGAAAAAGAAAAAAGAATAGGGGAAAAACAGCCCAACAACCAAAATAGACCAAAGTGCCAAGGATGAAACAAGCTAACCTTGGTCAAAGTCCTTCAGGTCACTGAAAAGCAGCTTCCTGAGCTTGAAGGAATGGCACCCTAGGCGCAGCCAGAGATTCCTTTGGTGGAGTTCTAGAACAATAGTACGAGGTCATAGGAATAAATGGACCTAGTGTGGCAGAGGATCATCTACAGTGATTTTCTCCCTTTTTTGATCTCAAGATCCTTTACTCTTTAAAAAAAATTGAGAACCCAAAGAGCTTTTTGTTTATGTAGGTTACAGAGATCAGTATTTACCATATTAGAAATTAAAACCTGCAGGATGCCTCAGTGGGCTTTTCATGTCTAGTTTGAAAAGCTATAATAATTTTTGGCTTTTAAAGAGTTCATAATGTCTACACTTAAAATAATCAATTTCTCTTTCTGTAAAACTCTGAACAATTGATTCAGAATGACACCATAACTTAACTGGCATCATGATCCTCTGTAAGAATGTTCTGTTGGAGAAGATACAATAAGTCTCCTTATCAACATTCATGATGCTGAGGGGAAGAGACTGTCCTCATATTTTCATTTCTCGTTTACAGTTTTGCCCTGTTTCTTTGGAGTAGATCCTCACCCAGGAGCCAGAGAACTCGCCATGACAGTTTCAGCGTCTGGAACCCAAGAGGTTGCAGCTGTGAGCTGAGAAGGCACGTCTTCTTTCTTTTTCAGGCAACAATCCCCATGCTTGGTGTTGCTCTCATTCAGTGTGGGAAGGGGGAGAGAGGAGTCTGCGTGGAGGACCTATCATGGCTCACCAGCAGGAGGGGGGAACCAAGATGCCCCTGAGTGATTTTTAAAAATCATTTTACTGAAGCATAATACACAGAAAAGTGCACACATCATCAGTGTGCGGCCTGGTGGCTGTCCACAAATCGAACACACGTACTTAACTAGCATCCAGGTCAGGGAACAGGACCTCACCAGTTTGTCCTCAACCCCCATCCTCCTTTCCAGTCACTTTCTCCATAGTCATGACCCATGATCTGTCTTCTGACAGCATAGATTAATTTTGCCTATTTTTGAACTTTACATAAAGGGAATCACAGTATTCTTTCTGCTTCCTTTGCTCACTGTTTTTGTGAGATTCATCTACCTGGTTGATTTTGTCATTCTAAATGTGGTGGAGTTGCCCCTGGTTTCTCCATTTTGCTGTTCCTGGGCGTTTGGGTCGTCCGCAGTTGTCGGGTGTTAAGAATGGTGCTGCTCTGAACATTCTCGTTCCAGTCTTTGGTGAACATTTACATGGTTTTCTGTTGGATAATACCGAGAAATGGGACTGATTGCCTAAAAGATATGCGTACCTTCAGTTTCAGTACACACCGCAATTTGTACCAATTTACATTCGCATCAGTACTAACTTCTAGTGTTGCCTGCCTTTTAATTTTAACCTTTCTGTGGGTGTGTGGTAGTGTAGCATTGTGGTTTTAATTTGCATTTCCCTGATGATTAATGAAGTAGAGCACCTTTTCATATGCTCACTGGCTATTTCCTTTTCTGTGAAGTGCTTGTTCAAGTCTTCTGGCCATTTTTCTATTGGGTTGCCTGCATTTTTTTTTTTTTTATGGCTTTGTAGGTATTCTTTATATATTTTGGGTATGAATTCTTTGTTGGATATGGCCCAGCATTTCCTTCCTCTCCACCGATCCCATCTCCATTAACTGTTTGGTGCCACCTTCTACTTTTATCAGTCTCTCATGGCTTTCCAGCAATTGGACTTCTTCCTTGAACATGTCCTGCCAGGCACCCTGAAACCTACATCAGTGCTCTGCACTAGCTCCCTATTTCTGCCTGGAATGTTCTTTCCCTAGAGATCCACATAGCCCCCTCCCCAGCCCCCTCCTTCAAGCATTTGTTTCAGTGTCACCTTCTCAGGTCTTCTCTGATACACCTATTTGGTCTTGCAAGTTGTGTAGCAAGACCTATCTGCCACTCCCTTCCATTAATTTCTTTTTTTTTTTAAAACTGTGTTAGGTAATTTTTAAGCATACCCCAAATTAGAAATATTAGTATAGAGGCCCTTCACATATTTATCATCCAGCATCAATTATTATCAACATTTTTGCAATCTTATCCATAAATACATCAGTCTATATTTTTAATAGAAAATACCCATTTTTTGGAACACAGACATCATGCCATCATTAAGTCTCATAAAATTAATAGTATCACATAACACCAATTCATATGCAAATTTCCCATGTGTCTCAGAGATGTCTTGTTATAGTTGATATGTTTAAAGATAAAACAAAGTGTACATGTTGCTTTATTTTTTCCATAGTAGTATCACCATTCAAAGTACTATCTATTTTGCTTATTTGCTAATTTTCTGTTTCCCTCCCATTAGAATATCTACTCCATTTGGGCAGTGATTTTTGTCTGTTTTGTTCTTGGCTGTATCTCCAGCACCTAGAACAGTTCCTGGTACATAGTAGACAGAAAATACATGTTTATAGAATGAATGAGTGAAGGTAATTGGGAACATGGTTGTAATAGCCCAAAGGGTATGGCGTGTCACCACAGTCAAATCTGTTACTTTCCCTCTCTAAAACTTTGGGCAACTTTCGTTTTTGGGGGGACAACTTTTCTGAGCCTCAATTTTCTTATCTGTAAAATGTGACTAACACCAACTTTGTTGGGTTTTGAGAATTAGACAAAAATAAGTGTACACTGACAGTTAATACACTCTGAGTGTAGCTACTATTATTACTTTTCACTGTAACCACCTTTGTAAGGCATATCTGTGAGGCATAAGCAAGTGAAAAATGTGTAGTAAAGAACTTGCTTTGCTCAAAGAGAGGTGTGTCCTTGGTCTCTGGCCCCTGGGAGGCAAACTCTAAACTCTTGGAATTTTCCAAGTGACAGGGATGTCTTTTTATTTATAGTGGCCAGTGATACCTGGTGAGCCCCTTGATATCAGCCCTACCCCTGGGGTAGGGGAAAGAGCTGAATGCTGAGTTCAGCTCCATGGCCAATCAATAATACCTTCATAGGAAGCCCCCATAAAAACTCCAGACACTGAAGACTAGGTGAATTTCCCTGGCCATGTTCCATGTGTATAGTCACACACTGGTGATGAGAAGGTAATATGTCTTTTGGGCAATGGAAGCTTTGTGTTTGGAAACCTTTTAGACTCTTCCCTATGTGTCTCTTTGTTTGGCTAATTTTCATCTGTATTCTTTCTCAGTAATAAACTATAACCATGAATATAACAGCTTTCAGTCAGTTCTTTGAGTCCTTTGAATGTATGAACAAGACTGAGGGTGGTTTTGGGAACCCCCTGAACTTGCATTCGGTGTCAGAAGTGAGGAAAGTCATGGAAATCATGCCCTCTAACTTTGTAGTTGGACTCTATCTTTGCAGGTGGTGTCAGAAGTTAGAGGGAGACTTGGCACTCTGAAGGACTGTACCCTCAAACCTCCCATTTGGGCAAACAGCAAATAGTGTCAGGAGACGTGGTATTCAGTAGAATGATCTTGACTTACTGAAACATGTAGTTTGGGAGGACAAATGATCTTGACTTTTGATTTCTGGATGGCATGCATGGTCATCCATAGCACAGAATGGCAGCTCTCTTTAGTTACAGGAAGTTGAAGTTACCAATGGAAGGGCACCTGGGTGGCTCCATTGCTTAAACATCTGGCTCTTGGTTTTGGCTCAGGTCATGATCTCAGAGTTGTGAGATCGAGCCCCATGTCAGGCTCCCAGATCAGCTCAGAGTATGCTTGTCCCTCTCCTTTTGCTCCTTCCCCTGCTCCCACTCTTCTCTCATAAATAAAAATAAAAACTTAAAATAAAAGTTACCAATGGAAATTAGAAATGATGGATGCAACTTCCAGGGAATTAGCTCATTGGCTGCATAAGGAAATGCAAACTAACAAGAGAAGAGCAGAATACCCAGTTCTTTGGTTCTTATTTATAAGAGCTAAAATAAAAGTAATGGAGAGGAGAGGTTCACCCTGATGACCAAGTGTGGATTTTGGCTGGTCAAGTCTCTATCTCCAGCCTCAGGTCCCTTCCCAATGAGGAAAGTATAAAAGAAAAGCAGAAGAAAGTTTGGGGCTAGATCCTGACACTGAACAAATCTTGCACCCCTGCTTGTCCATGCTACAGCCTCTGGCCTCAGAACTGCTGCCACATGGTCAAGTTAAAATGAAAGAAAAGTCAACAAAACAAAGAGGCAACCCATGGAATGAGAGAAGATATTTGCAAATGACAGTACAGACAAAAGGTTGATATCCAGGATCTATAAAGAACTCCTCAAACTCAACACATACAAAACAGACAATCATAAAAAAATGGGCAGAAGATATGAACAGACACTTCTCCAGTGAAGACATACAAATGGCTATCAGACACATGAAAAAATGTTCATCATCACTAGCCATCAGGGAGATTCAAATTAAAACCACATTGAGATACCACCTTACACCAGTTAGAATGGCCAAAATTAGCAAGACAGGAAACAACATGTGTTGGAGAGGATGTGGAGAAAGGGGAACCCTCTTACACTGTTGGTGGGAATGCAAGTTGGTGCAGCCACTTTGGAAAACAGTGTGGAGATTCCTCAAGAAATTAAAAATAGAGCTTCCCTATGACCCTACCATTGCACTACTGGGTATTTACCCCAAAGATACAGATGTAGTGAAAAGAAGGGCCATCTGTACCCCAATGTTTATAGCAGCAATGGCCACGGTCGCCAAACTGTGGAAAGAACCAAGATGCTCTTCAACGGACGAATGGATAAGGAAGATGTGGTCCATATACACTATGGAGTATTATGCCTCCATCAGAAAGGATGAATACCCAACTTTTGTAGCAACATGGACGGGACTGGAAGAGATTATGCTGAGTGAAATAAGTCAAGCAGAGAGAGTCAACGATCATATGGTTTCACTTATTTGTGAAGCATAACAAATAGCATGGAGGACAAGGGGAGATGGAGAGGAGAAGGGAGTTGAGGGAAATTGGAAGGGGAGGTGAACCATGAGAGACTATGAACTCTGAAAAACAATCTGAGGGTTTTGAAGGGGCGGGGGGTGGGAGGTTGGGGGAACCAGGTGGTGGGTATTAGAGAGGGCACAGATTGCATGGAGCACTGGGTGTGGTGCAAAAACAATGAATACTGTTACGCTGAAAAGAAATTAAAAAAAAAATGAAAGTAAGAGTAAGTGTTGGGGGAACTCCCTGAGGCCAGGCCAGCTGGAACTCAGCAGTCTGAGCTACAGCCCCAGCCTCTTGTCACTTCTAGGGAAAATAGTTAACCACTGTACTTGAGCTGTGTACTGAGTAGATAGGTTTCATTTTACCTCTCTGAGCTCCCAGGAAGTTCAGAACTTGGTCTAAAGTCAGATCTGAAACATTTAGGACACACTTTTGCATGGTGCATTAGAAAGAACGCTAGATTTGGTGTCCAGAAATTTGATTTTAAATACCATCTTCACTGTTTATTATCTGATTTTGGAATTTGTGTGAGTCTGTTTGGGTTGCTGACCAGAATACCGATGACTAGTGGCTTAAACAACAGAGATCTATTTTCTCAGAATGCTGGAGGCTGGAAGTCCATGACTAGGGTACCATTAAGGTTGGCTTCTGGTGAGACCTCTCTTCCTAGCTTGCAGATGGTTCCTTTCTCACTGTGTCCTTACCTGGCTTTCTTCTGTGTGTGGAGAGAGAGAGGGTGTGTGAGAGAGAGAAGGAGATCTAGTAGTGTCTCTTCCTCTTCTTAGAAAGACACTAGTCTTGGAGGATCAGGATCCACCCTTATGACCTCATTCATCCCTATTCACCTTCTTAAAGGCCCGGTTACCAAATATACTCACATTGGGTGTTAGGACTTCAACATATGAATCTGGGAGTGGGGGCACACAATTCAGAATATTACAGAAATGTTGCTTAATTTTAATTTCCTCATATGAAACTTGCTGGCACCCAGCTCTGAAAATCAAGTAAGGATGTGTATGTAGTAGATACTTAGTACCTGATTTTTAAATAGGTATCAATTTATTTTTTTATTTTTAAAATTTTCTAAGGTTTTTTATTTGAGAGAGAGAACAAGTGGTAGGGAGGGACAGAGGGTGAGAGAGAGAGAGAGAAGCAGACACCCCACTGAGCAGGATGCCAGATTCAGGGCTCAATCCCAGGACCCTGAGATCATGACCTGAGCCAAAGGCAGACACTTAACTGACTGAGCCACCCAGGCACCCCTCAATTTATTTCTTAAATCTCTACTATGCACTAGACTATTGAGAGGAGGGGAGATACTGAAAGAAATTTAGAATTTATTTGAGTAGATTGAACAGATTACATATATGCTTATAAATTGATTTTTGGCATTTGTGAATTATGTGTAGGAGTTTTTGGAAAAGGAAACATTTGTTTCCTGGGCTCATGTGCATTCATTTCACGATGAGCACAAATGTTACATAAGCCACTTTAAGTCATGACTGGTGGGATGGGATGTCACCAGAAAGTAACTGATGTCAGAGAACTTCAGAATCTATGAGGTAAAACAAAACTCTACAGCATTACTTTGAAATATATTTATACACTGCATCCCTCTCCAAAAGGCTTTGAAGTAGTTTTCCAAGAACACTAAAAAGTATATTTGGTGGCTTCAGGTTTCTGTGGCTTATTGACATTAGTCATGGAGTAACAGGGCAGGAATTTTGAGCTATTTGTCATTGGTGTGCGAGTGAGAACAAGTCTTTGCCAATTAAAAGAACTTTCAGGTTGCAGCTGGCCTGACACTCTTCATGCCAATCTGACCTATGTAACCTAACCTGTGTACACAACCAACTTCTTACTATGTGCAAACAACATTCACCACACAATTCAGATAATTTTCACCACATGAAAAGCTAAGAATCGTGATGGTACAAAAATCCTGAGTATTTTACAGCAAACATTAGGTTTGTACTTACCAGTATGATCCACTGGCAATGCGTTCTAGCCCAAGACCACCAGGAACACATCAGTCAGTAGTGGAACCGAGTGGGCACACCATAAGGAATGGAGGGGCTTCTCAGTAAGAGGGAATTAGAAAGGATGTATTAGAGGATTTGGTTTGTTTTAGGTGATTTTGTAGAAGGTTGAAGGAAGCAGGAGTTTGCTTTGGATTGGAAGTCCAAGGAAGCAGGGCTAATTTTATGGAAAATAAAACAGTAAAGAGAAGGGCCATTAAGGGATGACAGGGGTGAGCTGACTGGGGAAGAAAATGAACAGACTTTGTGGAGGAAAGAGTGTATCTTGTCCATTCAAGGGGGTGGGACGGGTGTGCAATAGGCATTTCTCTGGAGTGGATGGTTTATGGAGTTGGTTGTGGGAAGAGAAGGCTAAGCAGGAGGTTGAAGCCAGATCACAGAAGGTCTCCAATGTAGGAGATGGGGAGCCATTGAAGATGTTTGAAGGGAGTGCCAAGAAATCACAAGAAATGTTAACAGAGACTCACAGCTAATCCTGATGTTCCCAACAGGACTCTCCTACTATCTTGGTCATCAATTACAGTAAGAAATACATTCATGTCAAAACCTAGTTCACACACATACACACATTCACACACGTACCTGAAACTCAAGTTTAACAAGGTTTAGCTTCCATGGGTGCTACACACCACCCCCTTTAATGTCCTCCATTCTATTCTATTTCATGCTGGTTTTTGCCCTCTAATTTTTATTCTTACTAAGGAATGGCCTGGGGTTTGAAAAATACTGTTTTAAGGAGAGGAATTAGTGTGGCGAGGGGGAAATAAGAGTAGGAAGGCTGTCAAAAAGAACAGCAGTGGTTCCTTTACAAAGAAATTCATTAATTCATTCCTTCAACACTTATTAAGTATCTACTGCATACAAGGCATGAAGATACAAAGATACGCAGACCCAGTGGTGCCCTCAAAGAGCAGTGGGGGAATCAGGTAGCCCATTCACTGTTTAAGTCTTTAATAGATAGAAGAAAATATCTCAGGATGACTGTCTCCCCCACAGTTAGTGGGGGAGACAGGTAGCCCATTCACTGTTTAAGTCTTTAATAGTTAGAAGAAAATATCTCAGGATGACCTACCTGAGGAAAATAGGGAAGGTTTTACTGAGAAAAGGGTGTTTGAGGTGGTTCTTGAAGACTGAATTTCCTAAGGGGACAATGGAGTGCATCCTAAGGGAAAGGATAGTGTGACAAGGACAAGGACCTTTGAAAGTATGAACTGTAATCCGGGTAGTGTTGCCATATTTTGTAAATAAAAATAGAGTATACCCAGTTAAATTAGAACTTCAGGTAAACAATGAATAGTTTTTAGCATAACTCTATTCCCTCGAATTGGGAGAAGGCAAGACCTTCTACTTCTCTGGAACGTAAGTGGGTGTGGTGAAGCGGTGGAAATGACTCTGGGGGTGTATTAGGATCATGTTGGGAAATGTTATGAGAGAATAAGCATCTCCCCTGGAGACTCACTCATGGTGAAGCCTAATTCGAGATTAATTACTGAATGCTTGAAAAGAAATGAACAAATACACGCAGAAAAATATGTAACCCTTGAGTCCTTAGCTTATTAACAATAAAGGTAGAATCCTAGTGTGTGCGTGGAATGGTTATTAATTAATAATGACTATTAATTGCATTTGAGTAATTCTTCCTCACCTTCCATCCTGCTGATTTTAATTGTTTCTAAGATGCATTTGTCCCTGTACTTAGTTGAGAAGAGGGAATGAACACATTTTGCCATGTATCCTGATTTCTTATTATATTCCAGCCTGAAGCCACATTTAGGTTGTTAACAGTAATGGAATGAATTACACGTGTGTGATCAACCGAGTCTTTGCTCAGTGTAAGCAATTTTCCAGTGTAATAGACATAGGGTGTCTGTCTTTCAGCCTGCCCCTTCCACCCCCACCTCCATTTGTTGATATGACACTTCAAAATATCATAGGGATGGCCCTGACAGGCCAATGGGGGCACCTGCTCCAAGCTGCAGCAGAGTTCCGTCTCTGCTGTTGTAGTTGTACCTGTGACTTTAAACTCAGGAGCTCACAATAATCAAGTGTTTGTAAACCTGGATGGGAAAACTACCTCTTTATTTCTGTTAACTTTTGACTAAAATTCAGCATTTCCTGCAGTTACAAATGCAGCAACAGACCCAGGAGGAGGGGCAGAACCTGTGACTTTTTCAGCAATAGATGCAACATAGATGTAGTCATATTATATCACAGTTGCTGCATGTTTCTCCAAGTATCATTTATGCTTCCTGCTACTTTGAAATTATGGTAATTATTAGATCTTATTTTGTAATGCGTTAATAAAGATGCACACATTTGCCAAAATGCTTTTGACAACAACTCTGCATCAAGGACATTGCCTGGCCCATGTGAAGAATGAATAAATGAATGGATGGATGGATGGATGAATGAATGAATGAATGAATATTAACTGATGGTATTATCACCAGCTTCACCACCATCACTGGACTAAGCTCTCATATTTGTTGTGTCTCCCTTCAATCCTAACTTTAGAAGACAAAGTAGGCATTTACTAAATACTGGTCAAATTAAATTGAATTATCTGCCTTGTTGCTTCTTTTGCATCTGATTACATGTTAGAGAAATTCATGTCTTTAAAAGAACCATCAATGTGTTTACAAATTCATCTATGCTTTCATCTGTCAAATATTTACCTACCAGTTACTCTGCCTTGGTCTCTGTTCCGGTGATGTTTGTGTGGTTGGAGCGGAAGTGAAGAAGGGAGAGTGAATGGGAAGAAATCTTTACACTCTGTTTGCTCAACCTTCATCTCTCTCCCTTTCATCTCTGTTAACTCCAGAGAATTCAAGGGAAATGCTGCCATCTGTTTCTAGCTCCATGCTCTGAGCCTCAGGGTGCTGGTGTAGCTTAAAAACAAACCAGGCGGGGCGCCTGGCTGGCTCAGTGGGTTAAGCCGCTGCCTTCGGCTCAGGTCATGATCTCAGGGTCCTGGGATCGAGCCCCACATCGGGCTCTCTGCTCAGCAGGGAGCCTGCTTCCTCTCCTCTCTCTCTGCCTGCTTGTGATCTCTCTCTGTCAAATAAATAAATAAAATCTTTAAAAAAAAAAAAAAAAACAAACCAAACCAGGCTCTGTCTGTAGTGTGGATTTTCCAGGGTCACTTTCAGAGAAGGAGGTACCCTCTTTCTTGGGTTATCGGGGATTTAATGTCTTTTGCACAATCTTCTCTGTGTTGCTTCAAAGTAGAAGATCGGCCAGGTGAGAGGCCATTCTGCCAGGGGTGGAAATGTGACCCCTAAAAGATGTATCTGGGTCCTAACCCTGAGTGCCCGTGAATGTGACTATTTGGAGATAGGGTCTTTGTGGATGCAATTAAACTGACAGAATCTTCAGATCAGATCATTCTGGATTTCGGGTGGCTCTAAACCCAATGACAGTGTCTGCTGAAGTGACAGGGAATGAGAAGAGTCAGACACATACAGGCAAGAAGGCCACATGAAGACAGGCCAAGACTCAAGAGAGGCAGCCACAGAACAAGGAACGCTGTAGCCGCCAGCAGCTGGAAGAGGCAGGGGGGCATTCTTCCCCAAGGCCTCCAGAGGGAGTGTGGCTTTGCAGATGCCTTTATTTTGGACTAATGGCCTCCAGAATTTTGAGAGAATAAATTTCTCTTTTAAGCCAACAAATGTGTGGTAATAATTAGGAAACAGCACATTTTCCTCCACTGGAGACAGTGTAGAGCACCAAACCAATGCTTAGCAATCCTACGGTTTGAGTCCTAGATACTGCTAGGGTTGAATGTTTGAACCCCCACCTTCCACCCCCTCATTCATATATTGAAATCCTAACCCCCACTGTAATAGTATCTGAAAGTGGGGGAGCTGAGAGTAGGTGCCATCAGGAAGATGAACTGTGAGATGGCCTTGGATGAGTCATTAAGGCACCAGACAGTGACCAGCCTTGGAACAATGAGGCAATTTTTATTAAAGAGCTGGGGCTTGAGACAGGCTGACCAAGGAGGAGGCTTTTCAGTGGCTGCTTGCAAGGTAATGGTGGAGCCTAAGGAGAGCCAAGTCTCCGAGGCTAGTAAAGTTCAGGGGGTGTTCAGGGAACGGGGTTACCTCCACCCCTTTCCCAGCTGGAGCAGAGGTTTGGTGCAAACAGTGAATGTGCATAGAGCAGTATTAGGAGGCTGTGATCAAGTGAGGAGAGCTAAGAGAAGAGATGAGCCTTGGGAGGTCAAGAGCAGCACCAGCAGGCCCTCATGGAGGCTGGTGTTGGGTGTGAGTGATGGGGTGGGAGATATCTCCCCACAGTAGGCCTCTCCAGGAAAGAGATTTCTCCCAGCTCTGCTAGAGTGTATCTTCCCCTTCCCAACAGATTTGGGGCTCCTCTGGGCTGCAGAGCAAGAGCGGTGGGGAGGCCCGAGGCGGGGCTGCTTGCTTTGGCAAAGGGCCGGCTTCTGTGCTAGTGAATCTTGGAAAGGATTAATATTGCAAATTAAATTAAAATTTAGGAAACACACAAACTGAAACAAGACCTTTTAATTTGTAGCCCCAAATAGGCAAACGGCTCTGTTCAGGCAATTAAGCAGCTGTGATGATGAGCGGCAGCAAAACGCTGGAGCTGCACTCATTAGAACTAAGGTTAATGAATCCAGGAGGTTCGAGCTGCCTGTTAGGGAGCGGGGCCCCACACATCGGCTCCCTTGTTCTGCACCCTCCCCGCAGCCAGGACCCCCTTCCTGGCAGAGGCTTGTATCCCAGAATGCCACAGCCTCTCTTTTCCTGTCGGCAGGGGTGAGCAGGGAAGAAGGAGGCTGAGACAACATTCACCAGCTTTCCAAGGGGTGCAAGGGGGGACCTTTGCCGGGGCTGCTTTAACAGACCCTGGAGAACCGAGAGTGCTAATAGGGCATCCCATGGTGCGGGGTGGGGGCGCGGGGGGAGGGCCTGCTGGGCCAACTCACCAGCCCCAAAGGAGCACCCCCTGCGGCGGCCCCCTGGTTTTCCTCCCCCATAGGGGTCTTCACATCCTCTTCAGAAGAGAGTGCTTCAACAATAACACCCTTTTTCTTTTGGATCTTTTATTTGATACGAAATGTACAGAACGTTTGGAAAATACAGACAATCACAAAGAAAATAATTGTCCACAGTCTGGGGGCCTCGGAATTCCTCTGTTCGCATTTTAGCGTGTAATATGTTGAAAAAAAAATTTTTTTTAATTAAAGTAACAGCTGGCATCAGAATTCCTCTTTGGGGTGAAATTCTTTTTTCTTTTTCTGTCTCTCCCCCAACAGAAAAAAAATAAACGGATACATTTTCTGGATCCAGTGTGGGAGAAAATCTTGTCTCTTGATACAGGAAGGAGGGAGGAGATGGGGTTATGGGGCTTTGTTGTCCTCTGACACAAGGGATTCAGAAATGCTGGGGAATCTGGATGTGGAGGGAGGCTTTGGCTGCATTGTGTGAACGGATATTGGGGGGGGTTGTTGTGAACAGATGTTAATTTCATTTCTAGACCAAAACAACATAAATATGAGGGTGGAGGGAAGCAAGAATGCAGGGGCCGGGAGCACCTAAGCCCACTGGCAGCCACTGAAAACTTGGGCAGGCCTTCTGGACCTCCACCAGCTGTGGTAGAACGACACAATGAGTCAACTATATCTAGAAATTTGGGAAAGGGAAAACATCCAGCTGCTTGCCTTTCTCTTCTGGAGGCACCACACCACGGACCTCAATAAAGGCAGAACCCCAGCTCCCCCCCATGCTTTCTCAGAGGTCTTTGTGGGTGGTCCCAGGCATGCCATGTGCCCCCTCCAAAATTTGTGAGTAATAGACCTTGATTTTTCAAAGTTTTCTGATGGTAAATGCTAAAGTTGACTTGGAATCATAATAAGAACCAGAGGACTGGTCTGGGCCCATCACTGGCTCTGTGGGGCTCCCAGAGAGTAGTATAGGCCCAGGTGAGTGCTCATAGGGATTTCCACACAATGGCATCACTAGCTACAGGCTGGTGTAGCTACAGGCTACAGTTGTTTGACTGACTCCAAACAACTGTTATATACACATATATAATTTTTATTGTTATAATTTTTCCTACTTTATATTCTTGAACAGTTCTCCTGTCCATTAAAAATGTATCTACACACACATACATATATATATATACACATATATATGTGTAAAAAATATAGATGAAACTTAAAATATTTAAAAACTGCAAAATTCTATCATTTAGATGAAATGCTGATCCCTATATTTGAATGCTGAGGGTGTTTCTATGGCAATGACTTTTTTTTTTTTTTAAGTAGGTTCCAATGTCCAGCTTGGAGACCAACTCAGAGCTTAAACTCATGACCCTGAGATCAAGACCTGAGCCGAGATCAAGAGTCAGACACTTAACCAATGGAGCTACCCAGGCACCCCTCTATGGCAGCGACTGTTAAAGAGGACCTTGAGACCTGATTTTGAGTTCAGGGGGCTGAGCATTCATCTCGAAATTACCTTCCACAGTTCTGGACTTTCCTGTTCCAAAAGACTACCCCGGAGTGCCCAGAGCACAGGGAGAGACAATTCTCGTGTGGCCATGGGCTAATTATTTTAGTCGTGTGTTTCCATTTCTTCCACTACACTGGTAGTGGTGTCCCTGAACTCAGGACACCTCCTGCTTCAACTTCACAGCATGGTATTGAGCATACTGTATAGGTTTAGCACGTGTTTTAAATAAACACAAGTTTTTGTGTTGATGGGCAGACACACACTAAGTAATTAAGTGTTGGGGCCCACCCACCCCACCCCATCAAGCTTCTTCCATTTCCGGGAGCAGTACTCTAAGCTGACAGTTAAGCTCCCCACACAGCTTGGACCAGCCCCCAGGAGGTGAGCATTTGAGATTCCCACATCCAGGTAACTGGCCTTACAGAAGTTCTTCTGTGGGATGTCCAATGGGTTTTCCCAAGAGTATTTTGTATTCCTCATTGTTCTGTTTTCTGAAGCTGCAAATGAGTTTGGGGAGGGGTGGAGGAGATGGGGAGAAAGGGGACAAGTGAAGGCTTCCTGTGTCTGCTTCCAACTTGTCTCTGTAGCTCCCAATAATTGTATGCACCATGAATTCAGCCACATGAAAAGCTCTCTGGTCCCCAGATAAAGCCTTTGGTATTCTTATATCACTATGAAAATCTTTATAAGCCTCCAGCCTTGCTCACACCCTGACAACATGCCAGCACTGCTCAGGGAGTATCCACGCACTGCCTCTGTGGCAAAGCTTCCTAACCACTCAGGCCTTACAGAATTTTCTGTGATCACTTCCTCATTTAAACCTTCAGAGCACTTGGAACCTTATGTTAAAACCTGGCAGGTGTTTTGTCTCCCAGACTTTTTTTATTTTAAGCTGCTCTTAAATTACTGGCCAACATGTTTGGGTTTCAGAACAACTGGATGAAATGTAAAAGACTTGGCTAATCTTTTCCAAAGTTTGGCCTGCCCAGTGCTAAGTCAGTCTGAACTGTTACCCTTTTCCTAGATTTCATTGATTGGAATGTGCTGCCTCCCTCTCCAGCATGAAATCACTTATTCTTGTTTTCATTGCCCCCATCAAATCTGTTTCTTAGCAACTACACGAGAGGCACTTTTCAGTAGAATATATTTTCCTGCGAAAGTAGATAACTGTATCTTTCTCCGAGCATAACAAATACATAGACAGCTACAGGCTCGCTAGCCTGATGCTCATGAATTTCATGGTAGAGACTCAACTGACATCTCCACAGTGTTATTATGCATGATAAAATGGAAATTAGAATAAGGTGAGTCTCTCCTGAGGGTGGTCACCTTATGGTACACAAGGAAAATGCAACTTCATTATATGACAGCCTCAACCTTGGAAGTCTCATGTCCAAATATTGCCTTATGTTGCAAAGAAGTTTCCACATACGTAGAACTGGGACCTGAAAAGCATTCTAAAAAATAACCAACAATTCTTCTGACTTAAAACATCTATGTCATTTTGTGCCATGTAAACACAGACTTCCTTAAGTTGGTATGCGACAGATTATTCTTAGTTCCAAACTGCAGTTTTTCCCATTTCTTCCTTAGATATAATGGAAATATTTTCCTCATTAAAGCTGTCAGCTCCCTCTTTTTCTATCCTTGGTGAAACCAGCTCATGGCTAACTACCATTGTTCATAGGATATTCTTTTCATTGTTTGAATATTTATAGTCACCTTCCACTCTTCTAGCTGAAATAATCTTTATTCTTAAAACCTTTCCTCAGAAAGTCTGTTTAAACCCTTTTTAAGTTGCTCTCCTATGGATCCTCCCTGAGTTCACTAGATTTTGTTCAATTCTGAATTGAACAGTGCCGTCTCATTTTTCTGAGGCAGGTCAGTTGGTTCTCCCCTCAGGACAGGTGATCCTGCCCAGGAAAGCACTCTGGGGACTCTAAGGTCACCTCCAAAGGGAAGAGGTGCTTATTGTTTGATGGCACACCTTGAGCAGAGGTCCTCATTTCTGGAAGTCAGGTTTAAATATTCCTTTGTTAAGTCACTCATTCATTTATTCAACAACAACCTTCTTAGCAAGTGCTAAGTGCTAGACAAGTATTAGAAGTTGGGCAAAGTCTGACTCAGGAGTCTTTAGTGCCAAAGTTTATGTGACAGATTTACTTGCTGTTTCAGTGTCACTATTATTTCCAATAAATAGTGTGAAAATGTTCTCACGGGTTGGGTCAGAGCAACTTTGAAAGACACCTCCCTCTGCCTTAACTGAAAGCAAATTTCCTCTCCCTCCAGCCATTCAGTACCAGAGTCCCAGAGCAGAGCCCAGCCTCCCTCAACTCCTTCCTGCCTGAGGGGAAGTTTGCTGTTACCTGGGCATTATACCCTCAGACCGAGGGCGGTATCTGTGGCCCTTTGTGTAAATCTTGATGTCCAGTCTCCAGACTTTTTCCCCATAATTTTTGTCAGCCGGTTCAAAGAATTTTCATGTAAGAATACTTATGTTAATTCCATAAATAGGGATGCCATAGTTTAAGCAGAAAGTACTTACCCAATTTATTTTAAAAATTATCGTAGTACATTTACTGAATGCTTACTATATTCCATAACATGCTAATCAATGTCCACGCTCACCAGGGGCTCACAGCATAAGAGGGAGAGATACGTATAAATGTGACATAAACCATTATGTACAATAGAGAGTGTGGGAACCACAGTTTATCAGGGGAATAGAGATAGGGAGAATCTTGAACTGATTCTCAAAAGGTCAGATGATACCTACTTCCTGTTCTGGCCATGACAGAATAACAGGTAGAAGATTTATCTTTTTGTCATTAAAAAATATAAAATGATCAAAATAATATGAGCCAATGGTTTACAACCACAGGGGTAGATTCTTGAGAATAGCGAAATGTATGAGGTGAGCTTCCCGTTCACCTCAGTTTTTTGCTGAGGGGCACTTCCCAATCCACAAGGAGCTCCATGGTGTCCCTGAATGGAACAGATCTGAGTCTGGTGCTGGTGGATGACTGGAATTTGCCCGATGGGGTGCTTGAAAAGAGGAAATAGAAAAGGACTTCCAGAAATCTGTGAGGGGTTCTCTTCAGCCTTTGGGAAAATTTTAAGCTGTGCATATGCAAGGCAAGACTCCATGAGACCTGGCAAAAAGTTGCTCCTAAAGGTCTTCGAGCTGACTAGAAATTGCAGAGGTTGCATGGTGCTGGGAGATACTGGAGCTCTGGAAGGCTGGAGTGGGAGGCCTTGCAAAGCATTCCAGACATTTCACTAAGAACCCAGGAAGGCCATATCTTAAGAATAGGGCAACTCTTGCCATACAGAGGGCTGTTTTGGGTATTCCTTTGCAAAGCCTAAAGTAAGTCTCAATAAGGTAAATCTGACCAGTCAGTGAATTAATTGCATGTCAGAATGAAACTCAAGACCACTGAAGGGAGAACAACAAAGTGTAGACCCTCAATAAAGTAGCATCCACAATATATACCTTACGATAAAAAGTAGTAGACCTGTAGAAAGGCAGAAACATAAGGAAAAATATCAGGAGGAAGATCATCTAATACACACAGAATAGAAGTGAAAGATATGTTGGAATTAGCAACCAAGAATTTAAAGTGGCTATCATTTTGTTTTTTAAGATTTTATTTGAGAGCATGGGGGAGGGGGAGGAGAAAAAGGGGAGGGAGAGGGACAAGCAGACTGTGTTGAGCACAGAGCCTGATGTAGGACTTGATCCCAGGAGCCTGAGATCATGACTTGAGCCAAAACCAAGAGTTGGACACTCAACCAACAGAGCCACCCATGCAACCCTCAAGTGGCTGTTATAAATACGTGCAAAGTCTTAAAGGAATAGAAGAACATTAAAAGTAGATTGGATTCTCAAGAGAAAAATAAAAATTATAAAAAAGAATGAAATAGAAATCTCATTTTGAAAAATGTATGCAAAATGAAAAAGTCCCCGGAATGACTTAACAGAAGTCTAGTGTCTAGTCAGACACTGAAAAAGAGAAGATTGGAGAACTTCACAAATGGTCCACAAAAAAGGTGCAAACATGGACAAGGGGAGGAAGGCTTAAAAAATGAAAAAGCTGGGGTGCCTGTGTGGCTCAGCTGGTTAAGTGTCTGCCTTCTGCTCAGGTCATGATCCTGGGGTCCTGGGGTCCTGGAGTCAAGCCCTGCATTGGGCTCCCTGGTCAGTGGGGAGCCTGCTTCTCTCTATCCCTGTCCTTCTTCTCCTCCCCCTGTTGGTGCTCTCTCTCAATACATAAATAAAATCTTAAAAAAAAAATGAAAAAGTCTTGGTGGCCTATGAGCCAATATCAGGCTGTGTAACATAAATGTAACTGGGGTTCTAGAAAGAGGAAAAACACAATGGAGTTTATCCATTCATTTGTAGATGGACACTTACACAGTTTCCCTGTCTTGCTACTATGAATTAATTAATGCTGCAATGAACACAGGCAAGCAGATATCTTTTTGAGATTGTGATCTCATTTCCTTCTGATAAATACCCAGAGAAGGGATTGCTGGATCATTTGGCAGTTCTATTTTTATTTTTTTGAGAAACCTCTACATGGTTTCCATAGTGGTTGTACCAATATATGACTGGAATAGACATTTGATAATCCTCAATATCCACTCAAGATAAAACTTCTCAGCAAAATATAAATATAAGGAAACTTCCTGAGTCTGATAACAAGCATCTATTAAATGCCTACAACTAACCTCATACTTATTAGTGAATGATTGAATATGTACCCTTTAGGATTGGGGATTAATGCAAGGACACCCACACCTACCATGTCTTTTCTATATTGTTCTGAAGGTTCTTGACGGTATAATGAGGAATGTAAATGAATAGAGGGGATATAGACTGGAAAATAAGTAAAACTGCTTTATTCATATTTGACATGATCATGCCCATAGAAAAATTTAAGAAATTTACTAAAAGTGAAAAAAAAGAAAGAAATTTGGAACCAGTAAATGAATTTAACTAGGTCACAAAATACAAAATTATTATATAATTAACTGTATTTCTATATACTGGCAGTAAACAATTGGAAAGTGAAATTAAAAACATACAACATTTGCAATGGCATAAAAATATTTAGGAATAAATTTAGTAAAAGCTGTGTAGAATTTTCTGCTGAAAACTACAAAAGATTGCAGACAGATTTTAAAGAAGTCCTTTCTCATTAAAGGAGAGATATAATATGTTTACAAGTTATAAGGCACAATATGTTAAGATGACAATTCTCTCCAAATTGATCTGTAGATTCAATGCAATCTCAATTAAAATTTCCGCAGGCTTTTTGTTTTAGAGTTAACAAGCTGATTCTAAAAAATATATGGAAATGCAAAAGACCTAGGATAAACAAACTAATCTTGAAAACAGAAAACAAAAAAACAGAAAAGAAGTCATTTCAAAACTCTTTATAAAATACTGAGTTGTTCTGGGACGCCTGGGTGGCTCAGTTGGTTAAGCAGCTGCCTTCGGCTTGGGTCATGATCCCAGCATCCTGGGATCGAGTCCCACATCGGGCTCCTTGCTCATCAGGGAGCCTGCTTCTTCCTCTGCCTCTGCCTGCCATTCTGTCTGCCTGTGCTTGCTCTCTCTCCCTCTCTCTCTCTGACAAATAAATAAATAAAATCTTAAAAAAAAATACTGAGTTGTTCAGTTGGTTAAGTGTTCAACTCTTGATTTCAGCTCAGGTCATGATCTCAGGGTGGTGAGATTGAGCCCTGAGTTGGGCTCCATGTTCAGTGCTTGAGAATTTCTCTCCCTCTTCTTCAGCCCCTCTCCCTTCTCTCAACCAACCAACCAACCAATCAATTAATAATCTTTAAAATATACAGCAATAATGACAGTGTAATAATATTGCTATAAGGATGGGCAAATAGATGAAGGAATAGGTAGAGACCATAAGTAGACATACATTAATATAATCAAATAATTTCTAACAAAGATACTAAGGAATTAAATGGGAAAAGTAGTACTAGAAAAAATATCTATAAGGAAAAAATGAATCTTGTCCCCTACCTCACTCACATCATACACAAAAATTAATTCAAGATGGATCACACACCATCTAAAAGAAAAATCCATAAAACTCCTAGAAGTAAGCATAGGAGAAAAATCTTCATGAATTTCCAGTAAGCACTGATTTCTTGGATAAGTCACAGAAAGCAGAATCCATAAAAGAGAAAATTGATAAATTGAACTCAGTAAAATCAAAAGCTTCTGCTTATCAAAAGACATCATGAATAATAAGTTAGGCATGCCAAAGATGGGGAGAAAATAGTCCCAAAACATATATCGGACAAAAGGCTTCTATGGAGAATGTATAAAGAACTCTTACTCAATATTAATAAGATGCAAAACTCAATTTAAAAGCAGCAAAAATCTTGATCAGAAGCCTCACAATAAAAGATACACAAATGGCCAATAAACACATGAAATGTTTCTCAACATTGTTAGTCATCAGGGAATGTTGAAACCCCAGTACAATATCACTACACACCTAGCAGAATGGCGGAAACGATACTGATGTAACTAAGAATGTGGAACACCTGAGACTCTAGTGTATTGCTGATGGAATTGGAACATGGCACAACCTCTCTGGCAACAGAATGGCCAGTTACTTATAAAGTCAAACACCACCTACTCTTCAAATCTCCAAAGCAATGCAAACACAAAACAAAATAAAATGGGAACTGCAAAATAAACAGGAACATAAGCTAATTAAACATCTTAGACAAGGGTGTTCAAAACTGCTTTCTTCACACAAAAGTAGAAACAATACAAATATCCATCAACAGTAAAAATGGATTGTGACATAAATATACAATAGAGAACTATTTAGCAATAAAGAGGAATGAACTATTGATGCCTGTAGCAACATAGGTTTTTCTAATGATGTGCTTGTAAGTGCTTAATTGGTTCTCCAAGTAAAAAAAAAGTTCATTTTTGTGGTGTTTGCCAATTTTCATGGTGTAATTATTCCTACCATGGCCAGTCTCAAGCTACCAATGTGATGACACTGAACGCAGAACTGGGAAGAAATGCACAGCAGCACACCATTACACAGATAGAGAGGACCTCAATAACCTTGAGAGAATAGATAATAGTGAAATGTAGTAAAAGATTAGGGAATAATGCATTTTGACTATTATCTTTGTTGTTAAATATAATCTACTTAATTGCAAGTTTATATAATTTAGTTTTTAATAATAGTTGTTTTTAACAGCCAACCAGTTCTTAAAATTTGGCAGTCAGCTCTTGTGGACCAATATTAGTCAGTTACAGAACACCAGTGGATGAATTCTGAAAACATGCCGAGTAGAAAAGCTGGTATGCTTTTACATACAGTATTTCATACAGCATTTACTGTATGATTCAATTCATATGAAGCTTATAGCAGGTGAAACTAATCTATGGAGGTAAAATATCAGAATATTAGTTGTCTCTTGGCTGGGGGGGATAGAGAATGAAATTGACTGGAAAGGAACAAGAGGGGCCTTTCCAGGATGTTGGAAAAATTCCATATCTTGATAGGATGTACTTTTTTTTCAGATTTTATTGCTCTTTATACTCAAGATCAATGAATTTCTTTGTATATAAAGTGTACCTGAATAAAAAAGAAAAGCAAAATGAAATTACCATATCAATAATGAATTAGTTAATAAAATGAGGCCAACACACACAGAGAGACATGCACATACACACAGACACTATATTAAGCACTTTGGGTGTATAAAAGGCCCCTCCAACCAGAACAACTATACCTGAGCCACTATTTCTCTAGATTTGGGAGGACACAGAAGAGAGTGACTGTTTGTTCCTGGCGTAGGGTACTCTTAGAGGATATTTCATTTGAGTTGAGTTTTGAAGGATCAGAAACAGTTTACAAGGAGGAGAGCACCTTACAGGGTAGAGATGTTCTTTTTTTCTTTTTCTTTTTTTAGAAGATTTTATTTATTTATTTGACACACAGAGATCACAAGTAGGGAGAGAGGCAGGCAGAGAGAGAGGGGGAAGCAGGCTCCCTGCTGAGCAGAGAGCCTGATGTGGGGCTTAATCCCAGAACCCTGAGATCATGACCTGAGCCAGAGGCAGAGGCTTAACCCACTGAGCCATCCAGGCACCCCAGGGGAGAGATGTTCTTATCAAGAGACAGGCTCTGGCATTTGATAATCATATGATACTGGGTAAGGTTTAGCTGGTCCTGAGATTCTTTATCTTTGGGATGGATTTTGTAATAACTACCCTTCTAACCTGGAAAGAAATATAATGATGGTAAAAACAAAACACCCCCTCCCACCAAACTATAAAACACCACCAATAAAAAACAAAAATTTTGCTTGAAAGAAAGAGCTGAAAGTGCCTTAAAAATGTGGCTGTTACCTCAGTCCTTTCATCTTGCATGAGCCAGGATGACTCATGTTACTCATGTGCACAGTAATTGCTGAGATTATGAGGTTTATGCTAGAGTGTCTGGAGCCTTCCACACAGCTCTCAAGAGATTTTGGAGTGAGTCAGGAACAGACTTTGGTATCTCTTGTTGATTGTGATGTGAGTCATTTGCACATTGATCTAAAGCTAAATTTGCTCAGCTTCCTGCTTCTTAAAAATATCAGTCATGCCCCCCCCCCCCAAAATGAAAAGATATTCCAGGCTCATGCACTGGAAGAGCATATTATTAAAATGTTGATAATAGCTAAGGCAATCTAAAGATTTAATGCAGTCCCTATCAAAATACCAACAGAACTTGAACAAACAATTCTGATATTTGTTTGGAACCACAAAAGACACCACAAAGCCAAAGCAATCTAGAAAAAGAAAAAACTTGAAAGTATCACAATCCCAGATTTCAAGTTATTCTACAAAGCTGTAGTAATTAAAACAGTATGTAATTTGCACAAAAATGGACACATAGATCAATAGAACAGAATAGAGACCCAGAAATAAACTCACAATTATATGGTCAATTAATCTTTTACAAAGAAGGAAAGAATATATAATGTGCAAAAGTCTCTTCAACAAATGGTGTTGGGAAAACTGGGCAGCTACATGAAAAAAAAAGAAAGGAAGGAAGAAAAGAAGGAAAGAAACGGAATCATTTTCTTTCATCATGCACAAAAATAAACTCAAAATGGATTAAAAACATGACTCTGAGCCCTGAAACCATAAAAATTCTAGAAGAGAGGACAGGCAGCAATATCTCTGACATTAGCTGTAGCAATGTTTTCTCAGACATGCCTCCTGAGGCAAGGGAAATAAAAGCAGAAATAAACTATTAGGACCGTATCAAAATAAAAATCTTCTGCACAGCAAAGGAAACAAAACTAAAGGCAACCTACTGAATGGGAGAAGATATTTGCAAATGACATATCTGATAAAGGGTTAGTATCCAAAATACATAAAGAACTTACACGACTCAACACCTAAAAAGCAAATAATCCAATTTAACATGGGCAGAAGACATGAACAGACACTTCTACACAGAGGACATACAGATGGCCAACAGACACAAGAAAGATGCTCAACATCTCTTATCATTAGGGAAATGCAAATCAAAACCACAATGAGATAGCACCTCATACCTGTCAGAATGGCTTAAATCAACACACAAGAAGCAAGTATGGGCAAGGATATGGAGAAAAAGGAACCCTCTTGCACTGTTGGTGGGAATGCAAACTGGTATAGTCCTGGGGAAGACAGTGTGGAGGTTCCTCAAAAAATTAAAAATAGAACTACCATATGATTCAGTAATTCTGCTATTTGGGTATTTACCTAAAGAATTTGAAAACACTAATTCAAAAATGTATATGGACCCCTATGTTTATTTAGTATTATTTATAATAACCAAATTATAGAAGCAGCCCAAGTGTCCCTTGATAGATGACTGGATAAAGATGTGACGTACACACATACACAAACACACACACAGTGGAATATTATTCAGCCACAAGAAAGAATGAAATCTTGCCAATTACAACACCATGGATGGATCTAGAGAATATTATGCTAAATGAAATAAGTCAGTCAGAGGAAGACAATTATAATTGATTTCACTCATGTGGTATTTTAAAAATTATTTTAAAACTTTAATTTCAGTGTAGTTAACATACAGTGTTATTTTAGTTTCAGGTGTACAATATAGTGATTCAACAATTCAACATATCACTTAGTGTTCATCAAGATAAGTGTACTCTTAATTCCCTTTACCTATTGCACTCATCTTCCCACCCACCACTCCTCCAGTGACCATCTGAAATTCAGTCCCTCTGATTTTCAAAGCCAAATGTTATGGGTATTGGTCTTCCTTGTTTGGTTACTGGTATAATAGTCTGTTTCTTACTCCTTTCCTCACCTGTGAGTCTGTCCATCTCACAGACAGTCCCTCAGTCCTTTTTAGCTCTCCACCACATCTCTACCCTTCCTACCCTCTTGATGTGGCCTCTTCTCTACATTTAGCTGTGGAGTTTGTTCTGCCAATATTTGGGTAATTTTATGGGTTATTTACCTTACTGTGTGCGTTAGCTAGTTGTATCCATGGGATGAAGTGAGCTTAGGGTCCTCCTACTCTGCCATCTTCCCAGCTAAGTCTCCCATATGTGGAATATAAGAAACAAAACAAATGAACAAAGAAAAAAACCCTCCAATATACAAGATTCTTAACTGTAGAGAACTGATGTTTACCAGAGGGAGGTGGTGGGAGGATGGGTGAAATAGGCGAAGGGGGATAAGAGTACACTTATCACAATGAGGGGCATCTATGTGGCTCAGCTGTTTAAGTGTCTGACTCTTGATTTTGGCTCAGGGCGTGATCTCAGGGTTGTGGGATCAACTGCTGTGCTGGGCTCCATGCTCAGTGGGGAGTCTGCTGGAGATTGTCTCTTTCCCTTTCCCTCTGCCCCTCTGCCCACTTGCATGTTCTCTCTCAAATAAATGAATCTTTTTTTAAAAAAATACACTTATCATGATGAGTACTGAGTAATGTATAGAATTGTTGAATCACTTTACTGTACACTTGAAACTAATGTTACACTGTATGTTAACTATACTAGAATGAAAAAAAAAAAAAAAAGTACCAGTCATGCAGGTTGGGGGCAGGGGAATTGCAGGAAGGTGACCAAAAGGTACAACCTTCCACCTATGAATAAGTACTAGGGATGTGATGTATAGCTGGTGAGTGTGGTCAACACTGAGGGATGATATTCTTGTATATTAACTAATTTGTTAAGAGAGGAGATCCTGAGTTATGATAAGGAATTTTTTAAAAAAATTTTATTTTGGGGCACCTGGGTGGCTCAGTGGGTTAAGCTGCTGCCTTCGGCTCAGGTCATGATCTCAGGGTCCTGGGATCGAGTCCCGCATCGGGCTCTCTGCTCGGCAGGGAGCCTGCTTCCCTTCCTCTCTCTCTGCCTGCCTCTCTGCCTACTTGTGATCTCTCTCTGTCAAATAAATAAATAAATAAAATCTTTAAAAAAAATTATTTTTATCTTAAACTTATACCATGATGTATGTCAACTATATCTCAATAAAACTGGAAAAATGTTCAAATTAGATGACTATTTGATGTTTTTTGAGGGGCGGTGTCAGGATCTGTTCCTCTTTCCCCAGCTACTAATTTTTGTATCATTCCACAATGCCCGATATTGCAACACAATGATTGAAGTGCTTCTTTAGAATGAAAATTGATTTTGGGGGGTAGAGGTGAGGGGGAGAGTAAGATACCATAAACCAGCAGCTCAGTCAGAGAAATGATTTAGTACTTCAGATTCCTGGAAATAAGGAGATGGGAGTCACTGAGCTCTGAGGAGACTACCTGGGTCCAAAGTTGTTGTGCAAATTATTTAGCTTTTCTCTTTCCTCTTTCCTTATGTATGACCTGAGGATCATAGCACTATCTGGTAGTTGCCCTTAGGATGCAAGGCACAACCAGATGTCAGGACTATAGTGCAGTGCCTGCCAGAGAGTAATAAATGTTAGTTATTATTAGTATTTCTAATTAAGGCCACCTGGGAATAGAGGGCTAGTTTTGCATGGGAATTAGGAATGGAGACAGGGGAAAACTGAGATAGGACTAAATATAAATATAATCAAAGCTATTTTTTTTCCCACAGGTCAGACCTCTAAGTAGTGTCTCTGGGCGTGATGTCTCACACTGTGAGCTAGTGTTTTGGTCTAGAATGAACGGTGCCCTTGTCCCCCTACTCTGGACTAATGTGCAGTCAAAGATCACTGTAGTGAAGCCTGGACAAATTGTTCTTCTGGATCTGATTGTTGTTTGATCATCTTTTGGCTCTAGACAGTGAGCTCCTTGAGGACAGGCATTGCTTGGTTTTCATCTTTTTCTTTTTAAAATAAAAAGGAACACTGGGTACATATTTGATGCCCAAGAAAAGTGTTTTTTGAGTGAATGAATACATGAATACCCATGTACCATATTTAGTTCTTGGTGGAAGATTAGTTGCTTATATGTGTAGGCAGATGTATTTACATATTTATGTTCACAGCTAAATTATTTGGGTCATCAAGATTAGATGGCAAGTACTGTGCAAACTTGATCAAATTCCAGAAATGCTTAATCTTTTACTGGTCAATCCAATTCACTTCTCCTTCAATTCTAGAGAAAACAAAAATCCCAAGTAAAATGATACGAGCCATGTAAACCCCTCAAAAGTCTCAGAAAGTGGAACTGTTACCCACTGGAGTGTAAGAGGAACCATTTTAAGATGAGGATTTGGGAAATAAAGTACTTCATTTTTATTGACAGTAAGCTAATATGATATTAAAACAAAGGAAGAAATTTGGTAGAAGAGGTAGCCAATTCCATCTTTGAGAATTCAGTTTTAAAAAAGTCAGATTTACTGGTTATTTTCCTGGGGTGACCTGTCAGCTTGTCAAGAAAGGTTAATTTGGCAGAATCAGCTTTAAATTGGTTTCCGGGGTACGCCTTAATTGTATTACTTTCCAGCAAAATGTTTCTGTCAATCAGAAAATGTTTTTAAAACTAAGCTGCTTGCAAAGCTGAGGTCAAGAACTGCGTTCTTTGACTAGGAGGATAGGAAGGGCCTGCACTCCACATCATGGAAGAGAGAGCACCCCACATAGAAATGAGGGGCTGGGATATTCAGGGATCACTTTGGGCAGAAGATTCATGTTAACATGTTTCTTCTTGGGAAGTCCTACTATAGTTGAAAGAGAAAGATGTCGTGAGTTCTAGTCTTGGGTCTCCCAGTTGTTTTATTTTGATAGTTTATAACCTGGAGCAAGACACATCCTTTCCCTGCATCTTGGTTTCCTCGACTAGAAAAGAGCTGAACTAAGTGACATCACAGATATTTTTTTAGCTCTAAGCCTAGGTGTGTATGCAGATTATTCTCCCAAATCCATATATGAGACATTGAGGGGGCTTTAAAAGACACTGGGGATGCTTTTTTTTAAGGTAAAGATTTACTTATTTGACACAGAGAGAGAGACAGAGAGCACAAGCAAGGGGAGTGCCAAGCAGAGGCAGAGAGAGAGGCAGACAGACTCCCCGCTGAGCAAGAAGCCCAATGTGAGACTCAATCCCAGGATTCTGGAATCATAACCTGAGCCGAAGACAGATGCTTAACAGACTGAGCCGCCCAGGCACCCCTGACACTGGGGATGTTTTCAAAGTCAGAGATATTTGATGTTTTTAGGAGCAGTTATTTGCATCCAGGGATACCTAAGGTGCTGCGTGGAACACCTAGCCTTGGGGATGGGGGGCAGCCGGGGAGACTTAGGACAGAAGCACAGGGTGGATGAAACATCTTTCCCATTAGCTGCCCTCTAGCTGTGGTGGGGGGGTGCATTTCAGCTGACCACGTTGATGTCCATGCTGAGCAGGACCCACAAGTCAGTGTGAGTGTAAAGGATACCCAGAGGACAGTGAGAAGCAGGGAGCTTCTTTGTCAGGGAGGGAGGTAAAAGACTCTAGAAAGATTTCAACCCAAGGGAAATAGAAATCTGCAGGTGGATTTCCGGCTGTTCATGCCATAAATACTATTCCAGTACCAAGTCTGTCACAGACACTCTGGAGATAACACTGAACAGCACAGAAAGGGTATTGCTGTTCTGGAGCTTATGGCCCCGTGGAGGACGGCAGTGAGTAAAGGGGCAATCCTGAAGAGTGTTTAAGTCAGAGAGACCGCCTGCATGTACAAAGGTCTGGAGGGAAGAGACAATAGGGCAGGTTAGGCATCTGAAAGAAGTTTAGCATGGCTGGAGGGTAAGAGACTGAGGCAGAGAGTGAGTGTGGAGAGGCTGAGGAAGTCAGATTCTGGAGGACCTCTAAGTTATTGGAAGGAATTCGATCTTTAAGTTAAATGCAGTAGGTGCCTCTGAACAACTGTGAGCAGGAAAGTGATCTGATCAGAATTGCCGTTGTGAATGGCCCTCCTGGCTGCAGAATGGACAGAGGATTGAAGGAGGCATGCCTAGATATGGGGAAAGATAGGAGAGAGGCATAAAGGCTTTTGAAATCTAGGTGAGAAGGAATGGTGGTATAGCTTGTGATGGTGGGCCTGGAGGGGCCTGGAGGGAAGTGATGGATTCAAGACATGTTTAGGAAGTAAAGCAAGCAGAAGTCAATGAATGAGATGATGGGGAGACACAAATGTTTAGTCCACAGCTGGTGGAATAAAAATTTTCACAGCGTAGTTTTGATGATAATGTGTGAGCCAGCAGGTGGATTGGTGGAGAAGCCGGTGGAAGTGCCACTGAGGGGCGAGGAGTTCATCATGTCAGTAAAATAACTGAGGAGAGGCTCACCATTTGAGGAGATATAGGTGTGTGTGTGTGTGTGTGTGTGTGTATTTCACAGGGTAGTTCTAGCATTTTGACACCTGGGTACAGAGTAGGTTCTGAATTTACACATGCTGGAGGTGACCAGCATATAGACTTCTGGAATTGCTTGTCTAGTTGAGAAGCTAATAACCATCTCCTTCCTGAGAATTGGCCTTCTTTCCCATGATTCATAATCACTGGTTTCCAAGCTGCAACTTTTGTTATGCGCCACCCTAGGTCTCCTGGTCTTGGTTGATTGGACAAAGGGAAGAAATTCAATGGAGGAAAATTTGGCCTTTTCTTCTGGGAATTTGAAATTGAGACCTTTCATGTGGCTGGACCTTTCACTTATAAACTTGGGAGCTTATTTCCTACTGGGTAGATTGGGAAACAAAGAAAGATTGGAGAGAAGCTTGAAGGTTGTGTACAGACTAGCATGAGAAGTGGGAAGAGTCCTAATGTCCTCCCTTCACCAGTTCCTTCTTCAGACCCAGCTGTCGGCCCGCTACTGGATTCCGTGAAATTCTCTTGTAACCCTTTTAGAAATTCCCACCTCTCGTCTTTTTTCCTGGCTGGCTTGAGTTGGTTTGTGCTACTTGCAATACAAGAATCAAAGAAAAACACATAACACACTAGGTTCCTGGCAAAACGTATGTCTTCACACAGCCTTCTTGCCCATCCCACTGCTGAATAGAGTTCTCTGTTCATGCTCAGCTCAGTGTGCCGTTTTCCACAGACGCCTTCAGAGGTGGTGTTCAGTTAGCTCGGTGGTGGCCCTGTTCAGCTATACTTCGGCCATTACTCACAGGGCGGCTTCCTTCCTTGGTGGATATCAGAAAGAAGCTGAGAAATCATTGCATCCAGTTCCCTTCCGAACCAAAGCCGCTCTGATTTGGTACTGTGCCAAGCACAGCCTTTCAGCTCTGATAGAGTCAGTCCTTCAAAGAAACTTATGATTAGAATCGGGAACCCTGATAACAT
This sequence comes from Enhydra lutris kenyoni, assembly GCF_002288905.1. NCBI lineage: Eukaryota > Metazoa > Chordata > Mammalia > Carnivora > Mustelidae > Enhydra > Enhydra lutris. The sequence goes on from NW_019154096.1 coordinate 44,007,511, forward strand.
TTTATAACCTGCTGAGGGAAATGTTTTTCTACAAATAATGCTCATAAATATCTTAAATTTTCTGTAAATCTCTCTCCAAACCCGAGATGTTTTGGCAAGAATTACAGAGCATTTTGGGACTTTTATCACACACTGCTCTCTGAAGTTAGTAACTGAGTGAATGCCTTATGCACCAAATTCTTGCTTGTTTAAAGAAATAAAGAGCTATGTTTTCAAATTGAAGTCATTTTAAGGTTTTGCAGCTGTTAAATTGAAAAAGGAAAAACAAAAAAAAAAAAAGAAAAAGAAAAAGAAAAAGAAAAACAACCAAGTTGTATTTGGGCTGAGTCTACATAGAAAAAAAAAAAAGAAAAAAGGCAGGGAACTGAGACAATTGGCTGATCAAATCATGACAAGACTCTAGACCAAACCTGTGTTAGTGGTTTGGGAATCTGGCATTGAAGTTGAAAACACATGGGTTGGAGCCTAGCTCTGCCCTTTTCCAGCCTTTGCTACCTTTTTATACTCCAGGCTTCTTTTCTGTAAAACAGAGATTGACACAGTACCCACCTCAGAAGCTTTTACGAAGATCAGGCAAGATGGTACACATAAGCACTGGGCATACCGATGGATATGGAAGAAACTCCCTTCATGTCAAGTAGTGGTTTGTATTTAGTGCCTGGATGAGGTGGACTGGGGGAGGGAGTGTGCACGGTAAGATGGTCCACTGTTAATGTAGCACGCCTCTGGAACATGGTATGGGAAAATATAGGCTCGGGAACCAAATCCAGAGGGCAGCTTGTTTTTGTCTAGTCCACAATCCAAGAATGGTTTTTACATTTTTACATGTGATAATGTAGTATGAAGTTCACCTGAGCCTTGTGTACCTGGAGAAAAGCAACTGTTAGAAAATCTCTCCATCTTTTGATTTTCCTGAGGCTGATTGTAGACAACCACTCTATTCTGGCATATTCTGAGATAAGACCTGTCTCCATTCTTCTGCAAGATTTCCTTAAAACTCATGGACGATTTCCCTGGGTATCTCAGGTCCCTTTTCCTTCCTTTGAGACATTCCTCATTAAAAGACACTGACCCTGTTCCAACAGCCTGAAGAAAACCATCACCTTAATTGTCTGCTGCACTTTGTTGTTGCCACGGGGTTATTAAAAAGCAAAAGCAAAACAACAACAACAAAGATATATGCAAGAGGGATGGCTGCCCTCAACACCTATTTTGTATCTGGATTTATAGAAAAAATTTGCAAACTCTTGTGTCTGGGATGAAGGCATTCTGGCCCAAAGTTCTCCATCAGCCATAGACACTCTTTCATCTGTCTGTTAAACATGTCAAATGATTCCTGTTATAAGTCAGATATATCATAAGATAAGAGCGGTACAATCAGAGCACGGAATGGGGAAGGAAACAACAATTGGGGAAATTATAGCAGATGAGGAATGGTCAAAATTGTTTGTGCAGGATGTTTCCCTCATATTATCTCATTTAATTCTTCACAAATGAAGTCTTCTGTCTGGCTCTTTGTGTATGGAAAACTATGCTTCTACAATTAAAAAAAAAATTCTTACTACAGAATATTTTGCTGCATACCATATAGACTTTTGTGGGATACAATTGGTGATTCTCAGTGGTGACTGGAATGGGAGAACCGGTTGCTTTAAAGTAGGGGAGTCCACCAGAATCACAGGAGGAACTCTGTCATTCTAAATATTTGAATAGATTTCAATAACTTTGAGACGTTTACTTCTGAGAGTGTATCCTTAGGTTTTTGAGCTGAAAAAATACTTGAGTAACACTCTTTAGATACGTGTGCTAGAAGGTATAACTTAAAAAGACCGAAACTGTAAGAACATTCTACGCCTTAATCCGAGGAATTAATAGTTTCATTTGTTTCCACTTAAACATATTTAATATTATTTTTTCAAATTTACATTCTTCTTTTCAAATATCCCCGTATCCTGAAAACATTTTTTTTGGAGCAGAGATAATTTTTTTCTCTACCTGCTCAGCTGTTGCAAGAAAATAATTTATTTGAGTTTAATACCACTGTTTCCTGGATGCATCCCAGTATAGCTATCCATTAAGCATTTAAAAATTCATTAAAATATTTACTTTGTTCTTTTTTTTTCTGGAAATAAAAATGATTTTATAAATCCTAGAATAGGTTCTTATATGGCTGTGTTAATTTGATATATAATTGTTTCTATTTCTTGTCATTCCTTGCTACCACCTAGGCTGGGACTGGGGAATAAATTATCTGCGTCCATTAATCTTTGAAATGGTGATTAAGGTCAATGCTGAACTAGTGTGCTGTTAGAATATTAGCTCTGGAAAACAGAATAGTATCTTGTGTTATTAAGTGTGAACATTTTTTTTTGAGCTACAAGATTAATGTTCTATGATATTTTGAAAGCTTTGCATGTTCATGTAGGAACTATCTAGGTTTAAAATCATTCTACTTGGACACGTCAGGAGAGGGCCCGTTAATTTTATGTAGCTGGTGCCCTAGGCAGAGACAGCTCTTTGACATTCAAAAACTATTCAAAAACATTGGTTTGCCTTCTATGGTTGTAAATTGGCTGGATTTTCAAAGAAGTTTCAATTTGAATAAAAATGATTAGAGATTAACATTCAACAACGCCTGAAGGTTACAACTGCTACCCACATTTGTCATCGCTTTGAGTTTTATTCTTAAACATAATTCCGGTTTTAATTTAGTAAAACCTATGAGAAGAAATATGAATTAAAAACACACAGGAGCGCCTGGGTGGCTCAGTTGGTTAAGCATCTGCCTTTGGCTCGGGTCTTGATCCCAGGGTCCTGTGATAGAGTCCCAAGTTGGGTTCCCTGCTCAGGGGGGAACCTACTTCTTCTTCTACCCTTCCCCCCTGCTCGTGCTTTCTCTCTCTCAAATAAATAAATAAAATCTTAAGTAAAACCCCCCAAAAAACAAACACAAAAATCTTAGAAGGAAAACACACACACACACACACCCCCGAAACAGATGGATTAAGACTCTTTAAGGCTTTTTTTTTTTAATATATATCAGCATATAAAGCTCTTATTTCTTTAGTTTTTTTATTCCTACTATGTGCTAGGCATTGAACTAAATATATTCACATATATCATCTCATGTCATCCTCTTAGTAATTCTGTAAGAGAGGCACTATTCCTTCAGCTTTAGAGAAAAAAAAATCTTGAAACTCAATGAGGTTAAAAAACTGGCCTGAGGTCTCAAATCTCTTCCTCTAAGAGAAGGGGATGGCATTTGGCAACAGCTCTGACTTCAGTGTAAGAGTTTTGTTGACGACCCGCTAGCCATCACCAGGGCCAGTTACCAGGGTGTTGTCCCTAGAGTAGGCCAGCATGACGCTCTGTAGAGAGTGAGGAAGATCAAGGTCCTTCTGGACTTCTTACAACAGAGAGCAGGAGGTGATTTGCTTTGAGGCAAGACAGTGAATGGGCAGTGCTGTCCTTCCCACAAAAAAGCAAACTGTTTTGGGTCCTTTAACCAATGGGGACTGAGACGAGCACACAGATCCATCACTTCATACTCAAGTCCAGAGTCTATGTTGCTCTCTGCCAATGAGGGTAATTCGTCCAGCATGGCAGCTGCAACAGCAGGTACCACAAAGAGTCTACCATCCACGTCACAACCCCCACTCTCTCCTTTTTTAAACACGCTTGACTGTTATGTGGGATGGGGCCCTGGGACCACCACTCTGTTTACAAAATAATCATCCAAACAATCTTGAAAGGTAGGTGTTCTCTCCATTCAACAACTCTCTCCATTCGACAGAGAAGCTTACTAAAATGAAATGATTTGCCCAGGAGGGCAGAGTGGGTACTGGCCTAGAAGGGCATCAACCCAGGTCCAACTGTCTCTGAAGTCTGGGAAGTGCCCAGAACCTTACTTCCCCTTGCTTTACTGCATCTACCGGGTCATTCTACTTGGGAGACACTTTATATGAAATGGTGAAGCTGGATACTTGAATTGACTTGTTTATTTTTAGCCACAACTTTGTTATTAATTCAGTAAAAGATTTTTTTAAAGATTTTATTTACTTATTTGATATATATGGAGAGAGTGAGAGAGGGAACACAAGCATGGGGGAGTAGGAAAGTGGGAAGCAGGCTTCCCGGGGCTCGATCCCAAGACCCTGGGATCATGACCTGAGCTAAAGGCAGATGCTTAACAACTGAGCCACCCAGGCACCCCTCAGTAAAAGATTTTATTTGAGCCTAGTCAGCTTGTGAAATAGTCATGCAGTGCTTATCATTCCTTTGGGTTTCATTAGTCTATTTTGGGTAACTAAACACACATTTTACAGAATTTAAGGTATAGATGTTAGGTTGGGAGTCAGCTTGGATTCAGCTTGTTTGCTGAAACTTCAAATACTATAAACTAGTACCTGGAATAGTCAGGATTATATTATTTTGAGCCATTAACTTTGTGTAGCACCTACTTTGTACTACACAATGAATTCATTATCTTCTAATCACTCTTGATTCACTTGTTTGAGGTGGGGAAAGCAGAATTTATTTGGAGTTTAATATTAAGGCTGACAAACTAAATTTGCTTCTGTAATCTATTGAATTTTTTTGTTTCACTTTGTTTTGCTTTGCTCTCACATTAAAAGGGACTTATTTTTATGACCCCAGCCCATCCAAATTATATACTGTAATGGATTGTATATGAATAAATTAAGGGATCTAGATTTTTAATGATAAGCCATTTTATAGCAACAGTGGTTCTATAAATGGATATTTTACCTATTAAAGAAAATGCAATTGGGAAATAAAGTACACAGTCACCCAAATAACAGCTCATGTTACCAATAATCAGTTTGGATGCAGCTACAAGATTTTCAGGTGCAAAAGTAAATTAAACACTTCACCAAATATGTTAAACTGATGAAAATCTTTACCCTATGCATTTTGTTTTAATAATATAGGAAGATGGACAACGAGAAGTCTTCTTTCTTTTATTCATAGTAGAGTGAACAGAAAAATAATCCAAAGAAAGTTTCTAGGGTTTTCCTGGGAAAATGAGGTTATAGCAATTAGAAACATCATTAGTAGCTTAAGGCAATAGAGTTTATTAGATTCCTCCCCTGCCCCCCACAACTGGCATTCCAGTTGTAGGTGGCTACTAGTGTAGGCTTACCCTCTCAACTATGCCATCAGGGATCCAGGGACTTCCTATCTTTCTGTGTTGTTATTCTTAGCAAGTTTTCATTTTCTTTTTTTTTTTTTAAGATTTTATTTTTATTTATTTATTTATTTTTATTTGAAAGAGGGATAGAGAGCAAGCACAAGTAGGCAGGGCAGAGGGAGAGGGAGAAGCAGGCTCCACTGAGCAGGGAGCCCGATATGGGGCTCAATCCCAGGACCCTGGGATCATGACCCGAGTCGAAGGCAGCCACTTAACCGACTGAGCCACCTAGGTACCCCTGTTTTTCATTTTCTTGTTTATTTGCCTCATGGCTGCAAAATGGCTGCAATAGTCCCAGCCATCAGGGAGAAGGGGGAAGAATTAGGGTACCTACAGTCTTTTATCAGTCTACTTTCACATATATCTCCTACATCAGAATTATGTCACAAGTCCATGTCTAGTCTCCAGGAGGCCAGGCAAGTGAGGAATAGGATTGCCACTGTTGGTATGTGCAAACATGACTAATCCTCAGGGACTAGGCACTTGCTTTCTCTGAAAAGAACTGGGGTGCTATTCAGAAAAAAGAAGAGGCTGGATATTCATTTCAACTCAGAGGCATGTTTTGGTTATAAATCTGTGTTCTTGCCTTATTTTCATGGAAATAGTCTGGTCAAAGTTGCTACCTTACCAATAGCTTGCTCCTCCCGATAGGTGTATTTGGTTAAGTGTGAATTGTAGAGATTCAGATGTGGGAGGGATCGGTGAGGACAAGAGTGGCTGTGGAATATCTCATGAAAGAATGAAACTGAAGGGTGAGTGGAATTAAGGCAGACGGTAAGGAAAGGAAAGAACATCTGGGAAATAAGAGGGTTCGTACAAGTAAAGGCAGGAAGGTTGGCTAGGTACTTGTCTGATAAGAGAGAAAGGAATCACCTTTTGAGAAGAGTTGAGACTATTATGTCCTGTTTGTCTCCTTATTCTGAGGTGTTGATATCTGCGACCTTGTTGACCTGGAGAGACTGTCCCTCCTAGGGCTAGCCAATTCCTAGAGATAGTAAATGACTTGCCAGCAAGCACGTGGAAACCAATTAATACAGAGACTCCCTTCCCGCAACACCCCCTCATCTCCTTTATTGAACTCTTCCACTCTGGGTCACTGTCCACCTGCCCCAATCATACTAGGGCCAGGTATGAGACAACTAGAGACAGCACCACACTCCACAGCCTGGTTGAAATAATTCAAACTAGTCAGTCCTAAACCTGCCTACTTAGCCTCACTCATTCCTTCCCATAGGAACACACTAAAGGTTCTTACCCACGTTTTCTGTTTGCTCTTTCTGCCTCCTAAATGATCCCAGCACTTCCCCAAGTAGGTTCCCCCTTGTCTGTGCCATGCCATGTCTCCTGTTTCTAAGGATCTGTGAATAGAAACCTCCTTCATGACACTTCATTCCATGTCTGTGTGTCTCACCTTACCCGATTAAAACAAGTCCCAGTGTGTTCTGCAAAATTCCTTATTCAAAAGAGCATCGTTTGGGCTGGGAATAGTGAGAAACAAGGTCTCATATTGTAGTCTGAGAGCTCTGGCTTTGGTTTGGTGGGGAATAGGAAGCTCGCTGGGGAAGGGAGAGACGCGGAAGTGTTCATAATTTGGCCTCAAGGACCATAGGACTCCACTGTTATTTGATGGTGGGCAGGTTTTTCTTTTAGAGATTCCTCAAGACATGACTATGTTACTACGCGGAAGTCAATTATCTTTCAGTGTGATCTTCAGTTTGCTAATAGTGTCTGAGAAAGAACAGTGAGATTATTAAAGAGACTCAGGCTGATAAACTGCTGATGAAAACCAATGAGCTCATTTGTAACCTTGTTTCTGAAATGACAGGTTTTGCAGCCCAGGAAAAAGAGAGATACCGCTTTCTCAAGCTATTTGAAAGTAGAATATTCCCATGGAAACTTTCATAAGCTGAAATGGTGTAAAGGGAAGAAGCAATTACTATTTTCTTTTCCCTCCTTCCTTCTTTCCTTTCCTTCCTTTCTTTTGAGAGAGAGGGAGAAATGGAGCATGAGCAGGGGAAGCAGCAGGCAGAGGGAGAAGCAACCTCCCTACTGTGCAGGACTGGACCCCAGGACCCTGGGATCATGACCAGAGACGAACACAGATGCTTAATTGACTGAGCCACCCAGGCGTCCTGCAATTACTATTTTCTGAAAGAAAGTCCTCTTTGGATTTCTGTCAGCTAGAGAAAACAGGTACTAAGGTAGGTCTTTTGTAAAAGAGAAATGGCATAAAGCAAACTTTTGCATAGTGGAGAAACCTGTATTGGGAAGACAAGGAAAACTAGTCTTTTCCTTTTAAGCAGCATCTTTTCCTTCTTTTATTCTAATATGAAATTATTTCTGTTGAAATATTCATGTTAATATCCTGTTTTTAAAATTCTAGGAACCCCTTTTTGGAACTGTGGAATTAATGAACCCAAATGAGTGTTAATATTTTATTGTTGAAATAGCAGGGCAGAGCAAAAGTAATAAAACGTGTGGGATTATCATATTTGCTAGCATGATTTTCCTACACAAATGACCTGTGGTTAAAGTGAGAACAGAGGAATTTGTGAGGTTACCTGGCTCTGATGAGGATAGACTTTAGCAGTATGGCCACCTGGTGCCGAATTTCCAGAAAGTTCTCTTGGCAAATTGCTGTGCTTAGATAGAGGCAGGAGTGGGCCAGTTTAGAGAAGAAGCTTAGGATGAATTGTGCCTAGAGCAGCTGATGAATTGTGGTAACTTTTAAACTCTTCAACTAAAGCAAATAAGATTCAGTTAAAGCCAGTTCACACATCTTTGGGAATTCTGAAGTCTGAGAACACTTGCTGTTAAAATCCAGCTCCCTGAGCTACCCCAGATCACTTCCTTCTCCAAATTATGTATGGTGCAACATGCGAAAGATAGAAAAATAAGGTATCTAGGAAATGACTCCCTCCTCCCATTTTATTATGTTTTAGATAAAAGCCAGAGCGCCTAATAGACTAAGACATTGAGAGAACCCAGGTAGCCACCTGAAACAACAAAACAGCTATTTTAATTCATAAAAAAGCTTCATTGTAATAGCCTTCATTATTAGGCACTCCTTCTAAAGTCATTTAGGAGGAAAAGAACATGTCTTTCAGATATAGTAGAAAAACTGGAAGGCAAGATCTCTTTCGATTAGGTTTGGAAGGTTGTGTTTTTTGTTTGTTTGTTTATTAAACTCATTTTGTAAATGGGATTTCAACCTGATTTTAACCATCCATTTTCTTCAAAAGTTGAATTGCTCTTTTGCATTTTAAAATATAGTTATTGCCTGTAGCACTCTCTGTGATTAGAGGGAGGACTTGAATCCCTCCTGCCACAGATAGGTGTGTAGAAGAAAGGGCAGCAAACTGGAAAAGCAGCTTGGCTCTGCCTTCCAGCAATTAGGTGACTCTGTCCTCCTCTTCCCCCCTCCCCCCCCCCCCCCCCCCCCGCCCCAGGCATCCCTCTTCTTCTCTATAATATGGTAAGTTTGGACTAGATGTTCCCTGCAGTCTCTTCCATCCCCAGTACTCTGTGTTTCACAGGCTCATGACACATTGACTAGAATCCAAGCAGGTAAGTTACAGAGAGAAGAGGGAGGGGTGTAAACTGAGGCAGTGAGGAGCCAGAGCCTGGGCTGAGGACTGCAGCTGCTGGCCAGCTGAGGCCCACAGAGACTAGCATGATGACAGGGCTTGTGCTGCCAACTTGGAGTTTTTCAAGATGCCGCCCAGCAGCCAGTCCTCTTTCCCCTTCAATCTATTCCTGCATTGCCCCCTTCTCTATTCTGATGGTGGAGGCTGTGTTTCCTGGACCCCCCTGTCAGCCGGCTCTGCCTGGGTCCTGCCCACCGGAGGCACTGGTGGGAGATGGTACTGGGGAAGAAGGGAGAAGCCAGGGTATGTCTACCTCTGCCTCTCTGCGTTGGACAATACCTATTGCAGCAGGAATACCTCTGCAAAGATCCAGGCTTTTGTGAGGCCCACTGTGCCCCCAGCTTTCACTGGGTGACTCGATTCCTTTCCTTCTCCCCTTCTTGTGCCCCCTCCCCCATCTCTGCTCCCTCCTCTCCCTCCAACCTAGGTGTGAGACTATTTCCAATCCAATTCCCCAGAAAGGTTCTGGAGCACAAAACTGTTGGGAAAGAATTAGTCCCATCTTGAGGCAAGGGGTTGACCAACTATAGCTCTGTATGTAAACCACTGAGTTCAAGCCTCAGAAAATCCTTCCTTGTCACAGCCATGTTGAAGCACATGTGATTGTTTTAATCACGCTAGTTGGAGTAAGGTGTGGTGAGGTCAGGGGAAGAAACCCCAAATGGTTATTCCCACAATTCCCTGGGGAGGGGACACACACACACACACACACACACACACACACACACACACACACACGCCATGCAGGGGACACACACACACACACACACACAGACACACACACACACGCCATGCAGGGTTGGTCATGAGGCAGAGGGAGAGAGGGATGTTACTGTGGTTCCTAGAAGGAGGAATGGGCAAGGCAGGACAAATGAGCTGAGGATTGGCCAATTTGAAGAATTTCAGTGGGTTCTGGTGGCACGGATGCTGCCGCTGGTTGTCTGGTACTTGGTCCTGGGGCACTGAGGGTGGTTGTACAGTGACCTGAAACATAAGCACCCCACAGGGGAGGTGTTTGAGGGTGTGAACTTAATCTGGGAACTGACCGACCAGCCTCTAGCCAGGACCTCAACACAACACACATGCAAAACTGCATTATAGTGACCCAAACAGACAATTCTTCAGGGACACTTTCCCGGGCTGCAGGAAAGGGTTGCTTTTTCAGAGAGACGGGGAGAAGTGCCTGCCTAGTGATGGTGGTGACACATCATGCCAGGCAAAGGGAGAATCTGGGGGTGCCAGTTCGTATCCCGGGCAGAGGGTAGGGCCAGCGCAGGGTCCTGGCCACACCAGGGCCCCTTCTCTTGCTTCTCCCAGCCTCTGGAGCGTGAGTGGTGCTCTGCACTCCAGGGACAGTTTCCCCCAGGCTCCTTAGGCTGACACGCGAGCACATTTCTCTGATCACTCCCAGAACATTTCCTTAAGACAGACCTTTTGTATTTCAACCGCTGAGTTGAAAATGATTAGCTTTGAGGTTATAAAAAAGGATCACAATTTTTCTCCTTCACCCAGATTTGTTCAAAGTGCGAAAGCAAACCGTAGCCCAGGATCACTAAAAGGAGCCGTGTCTTTTTCCCTTTCTGGAAACAGCTCAGAGAAATGAAGAGACTTACCCAAGTTATGCCGTTCGTTCGGGGACAGTCAGGACGAGGTTCCAGATCCTTTTATTGCCTTGTTAATGGCCGAATGCTCCCGCAAACCATTTGTCCCATTATTTAACACACACAAAAATACAATTTAATACGTACCCAGGGTCGTGATTATGAAGATTGTTAAAGCCAAACTTTTACAAGAGGGACCCTCTCCTTGCCGGGTTTCTCAGTGAGGGCGGCAGGAATGGCCAAACGCGAATGGAGCAGCGGGCATGCGCCGACGACGCTGCGTCAGCTCATGTGGGTGCCGTCGGCTTAGAACAGCGCCATGTCGGCCCTGTCAGTGTAGCTGCGGGAACACGCCTGACCTGGCGCCGTGGCAACTGCAAATGACTGCTCACTGGTGTCTATTTAGTGTGGATGCTGCTTTCGTCAATCATCGCGTCATCCCCCCTGAGCAAGGTGTGCTGCTCGAAGAGTCCTTGAAAGAGCACGTTATCAGAAGGGCATCTCCCCTCAAAGAGGAGTCAAATGGTACCTCTGTGAACGAGAATGAAATGAAAGCACATCTGCACAAAGTCTGCCCTGATTCTGTCTTCAGGCTAGTCCAGCTCGGTACCCTGTGGAAACGTGATTTTGGCAGAGTGGAGAAGCCCATTCGGAAAGGTGACCATCCAACAAGTCACACGATGGTCTGAGACCCGACCTTCCTCAACTACTTGCCAATGGTGAGACCCAAATTTCCTCAAATACTTCCCGGTGGTGCGTTGAGCATGTATTTGTTGACAGCTTATTGTTTTCAGTTGTTAACAATTACCTTGATGTGAGCGATCACCAACAGTATCCTTTATACTTCAGAGAGTAAGACAAACACTATTTGCAAATCTTTGGTGGCTCCCCACCATTTATAGGACATTCCTAAAGCTCCTTGGCTTGATGAGCAAAGCCCCAGTAGCATCTAATAATGAGCTATTATTTTCTCATAACTTTTAGGTTTTCGCTAGTGTGGATTCATCCATTCAGTAGATATGTGTTGGGCCCCATGATGGACCAGGCGCTGTGTTGTGCAGCAGGGGAAAAGTGATTCCAGCGGGCACCCTCTTCGTCTTTATAGTGCCCACTGTCAACAGGGTTTCTCAGCCTGAACCTTTGCTCTTCCTGTTCCCTGACTGTGGTGTCCTTCCTTCATGGTCTCATCAGGAAATGAGCTTTCATCCCTTAAAGCTTTGTGCTGGAACGTTGTCCTTGATCTCCCTCCCCTCACTACAACTATGTGTTTCTATAGTGCTTATCCTATTGTACATTGTGTTCACCAGTGTTTACAGCTCAGAGTATTCAAAACACTCAGTTGTAAACTCCTCATGATCAGGGGTTATATCTCATTCTCCTTTTAATCTGGCCACCTGGCATGGTGCCTAGAAGATGTGTGGGGCTGAATAGACATTTGCTAGACTGATGGGGGGGCTCTGACTCCATCTTTGGCCTCCTGGTCCTGTGGTCAGCCTCCTGAATTTCTCCGTATTTTTGTCCCCTCATTTATAGTGACTTATGTCTCTACTAAGTCTGAGAAAATGTCCATTTCCCATGATGTGGAACTCATAGAATAGCTTGAACAGAAGTCTGTGGGAGTTTCCTCATGTTCAATCACTCACTGAGAATCATGAGGTTAATGTACATTTGATTTTTGATTATGTTTATTTATTAATGTTTGTTAGTGTTGTATTTGCTTATTCTGATAAGGAATCTTGGTTTCCGTTTCTGTTTACTTTTATTTCAAGCTTTAAGCAACAGCTTTGAGGAGAGTGAAAAGTATTTTCTTCCAAGAGAATAAAATGAATATTGTGTGGAGGATAATCTCCCAAGTATTGCTTATGTTGCTGTTCAAATGACCTACTTATTAATGTGAAACATCCTTTTCATTTCAAAAACTGTTGACTGGACCTAATTGTTTTTTGATTGCAGTGCTTGCAAAATATATTAATACTAATTTTCATGGAGTTTATCGTTTAAAAAGGTGGGGAATTTATTTCTGTTTTAGTCTCAAACTAAACAAAGGATATGTTTGTTCTTTTGTAGAATTTTTCCTTAAATAGTCCATAGTTGCATATTTACTTTCATACATTAATTTAATTGTGAATTATGAGAACTTCTTTACTTGCACATTTTTAGAATTTTGGGGATTGGAGCTTAAGACTAAACTTATCTCCATATACCTCTCTCTGTATTTCTGTTTATAGAATCACCTACATATCTATCTATCTCTTTCTTTCACCCATCCATCTAAACTTCTTTATAGAATAAGAAGCAGTAGGATGTATTTTGTTTATTTTTGGCTACACTGTTTGGATTGTCCACCTCTTAATTAATTTTGGTTTTATAGTCTAGAATTCTGCTAGAACTCATAGATGAGTTTGCTTACCCACTGTTTCTAATCTCTGAGGAGCTACATAAAATGGAAAAGATGCCAAAATATTAGAGCAAATTTCTGAGCAAATTTGATTCTGTCACAAAAAAGAGAATGAAGTTTGCAGACCAAAGACTGGTGCCCTTGAGACTGCTATTGGGCCGGGCTCTAGAATAAATTATTGAACAATGGTTACGGAACATTTAGAAAAGGAAACTTGAATCAGCAGGGTTCTCAAGGATTTATGAACAATACATTTTGTTAAATAGATATTGGTTTCTAGTCTTCTAGTCCCTTTATTAAACAGGGTTCCTCATCAGATTGTTTCCTGAACAACTCCATGCCAGTCTACCTTTCCTTCTGGCATTTTTGGAACTTGGAATATCCTTCCTATGTACTCCTTTCTATTGAAAGTTTATTCATTTCTCAAGATGCAACTCAGTGTTTTGGTGAAGTCTTCTCAAGCCCCCCCCCCCCCAGTATTGAGTGCAACTTTTTTTTTTTTAAAAGATATATTTATTATTTTAGAGAGAGAGAGAAAAAGAGAGCGCAAGCGAGCATGAGTGGGAGGAGCAGAGGGAAAGGGAGAGAAAATCTCAAGCAGACTCTTCACTGAATTGGGAACCTGACACAAGGCTTGATCTCACAACCCTGAGATCATGACCTGAACTGAAATCAAAAGTTGGCTGCTTAACCGACTGAGCCATCCAGGTGCCCCTTGAGTGCAACTTCTCATAGAATAAGAGATATACATCTCTTTCCCCTTCTTTCATTGTGTATTATATTTTAGTGTTTATAAATCTGTTCTCTCTCTGCTTGTTGAAGACAAAACCGGCCCGACTCTGTCCATGGCTCTCCTGGACGTGCCAAGGAGTGAGCTTACATACATCATGGTTGCTTTCACCTAGAGTTCTACCACATCTTCATTTTCTTTCAGTTTCTCCTAATTGGATAAAATTAGCTGTTAAGTTACTCTTGCTCTTTCATTCTCCTGTCTTCAAAGGGATGGTACTGTGACAGCAAGCAGGTCCAACCTTTGTGAGAATTTCTTTTTTTTTTTTTTTTTTTAAGATTTAATTTACTTAGGGATGTCTGGGTGGCTCAGTCTGTTAAACGTCTGCCTTCGGCTCAGGTCATGATCTCAGGGTCCTGGGATCGAGCCCTACATCAGGCTCCCTGTTCAATAGGGAGTCTGCTTCTCCCTCTCCCTTTGCCCCTCTCTCTGCTCATGCTGTCTCTCTCAAATGAATAAATAAAATCTTTCTTAAAAGATTTTAAAAAAAGAAGAAGAAAAAGATTTTTTAAAAAAGATTTTAAAAATATAAAAAATTTGGGCTCCTGGGTGGCTCAGTGGGTTAAGCCGCTGCCTTCGGCTCAGGTCGTGATCTCAGAGTCCTGGGATCGAGCCCCGCATCGGGCTCTCTGCTCAGCGGGGAGCCTGCTTCCTCTTCTCTCTCTGCCTGCCTCTCTGCCTGCTTATGATCTCTCTGTCAAATAAATAAATAGAATCTTTAAAAAAAAAAGTTGTAAATCCAAGTTTGAAGCAATCGAGATTTCTACAAACTCTCACTTCAAAGGGTAAGAGAACCAAGTGGGCAGCTTGATGGAGGAAATTCTTGTCTTTATTGGCAAAAGTCACTCTAGGAACCAATGTGTTTTCTGCCAGCCAAGGCTCATGGAAGGAATATAGAGCTTTGAAGTCAATTGAACTAAAATCTTTGGGGAAATTACTCAGTAAGGCAGAGGCTGAGAAGACAGAAACTGGACATTGTGGGAAAAGTTGCAGACACTTATAACCTTATGACCTTGGGTCTGGGGAGTGAAGGGATGCAAGTTCGGGGCTCGGCCCTTCAGGGCTTTGTGGGAAAAAAAAAAGGAAAAGAAGAGAAAGGGCCAGAGCTCCCAATGGCAGGAAGGGTTACAAATATAACCTTTATGCCAAATTCAAATTTTTTTTAAATTAAGATTTTATTTATTTATTTGATAGAGAATGAGATAGAGAGACACAGAGAGAGGAGGGTCAGAGGGAGAAGCAGACTCCCCACCAAGCACGGACCCCCATGCAGGACTCCATCCCAGAACTCTAGGATCATGACCTTAGTTGAAGGTAGTTGTTTAATCCACTGGTCCAACCAGGCTCCCCAAATTCAAATTTTAAAGCTCTTGCTCTACATATTACTTTTATAAATATAGTAATTAGCTCATATTTTCCTATGAAAGGTTATTACCAAAATGTTACCGGAAAACACGTGTTCCAATCTTTGTAATGTAGGGAGCTGCCAGGGGAGGCAGGACTCCCTCAGACTCGGGGGGTTCACAGAATGGAAGCTGATTTCTCCGTCCTCAGTGTCAGGTGGGTGGAAGGATGGCAATGCTCCGGGCAGGCAGTCATTTGGGGACCTGGGCTTCTTCCGTCCTGCATCTCCACCCTGTGATAGAGGGAAGATAGTGAAAAAGAATGAGGTGGTCTTAAAATGGTCACAGATCCTTGGCGATCTTTTTTTTTTTTTTTTTAAATTAGCATATAATCTGTTATTTGCTTCAGGGGTATAGGTCTGTGAATCATCAGTCTTACACAATTCACAGCACTCACTATAACACGTACCCTCCCCAATGTCCATAACCCAGCCACCATATGTGTCCCCCCGCAATAACCCTCAGTTTGTTTCCTGAGATTTAGAGTCTCTTATGGTTTGTCTCCCTCCCCAGTCCCATCTTGCTTCATTTTTTCCCTTCCTGCCCCACATGACCCCCTGCTCTGCCTCTCAAATTCCTCATATAAGAGAGATCATATGATAATTGTCTTTCTCTGATTGAATTATTTCACTTACCGTAATACCCTCTAGTTCCATTCATGCTGTTGCAAATGGCAAGATTTCATTTTTTGATGGCTGCATAGCATTCCATCAGGTATATATACACCACATCTTCTTTATCCATTCATCTATTGATGGACATCTAGGTTCTTTCCATAGTTTGGCAATTATGGACATTGCTGCTATAAACATTCAGGTGCACCTGCCCCTTCGGATCACTACATTTGTATTTTTAGGGTAAATACCCAGTAGTGCGAGTGCTTGGTCATAGGGTAGCTCTATATTCAACTTTCTGAGGAACCTCCATGCTGTTTTCCAGAGTGGCTGCACCAGCTGGCATTCCCACCAACAGTGTAGGAGAGTTCCCCTTTCTCCACATCCTTACCAACACCTGTCATTTCCTGACTTGTTAATATTAGCCATTCTGAGTGGTGTGAGGTAGTATCTCACTGTGGTTTTGATTTGCATTTCCCTGATACCAGAGTGATGTGGAGCACTTTCTCATGTGTCTGTTGGCCATTTGGATGTCTTCTTTGCAGAAATGTCCGTTCATGTCTTCTGCCCATTTCTTGATTGGATTCTTTGTTCTTTGGGTGTTGAGTTTGATCAGTTCTTTATAGATTTTGGATACTAGCCCTTTATCTGATAGGTCATTTGCAAATATCTTCTCCCATTCTGTCAGTTATCTTTTGGTTTTGTTGACTGTTTCCTTTGTTATGCAAAAGCTTTTGATCTTGATGAAGTCCCAATAGTTCATTTTTGCCCTGGCTTTCCTTGCCTTTGGCAATGTTTCTTTTTTTTCTTTCTTTTTTTTTTAAAATTTTTTAATTTTTTAATAAACATATAATGTATTTTTATCCCCAGGGGGTACAGGTCTGTGAATCGCCAGGTTTACACACTACACAGCACTCACCATAGCACATATCCTCCCCGATGTCCATAACCCCACCCCTCTCTCCCGACCCCCCTCCTCCCAGCAACCCTCAGTTTGTTTTGTGAGATTAAGAGTCACTTATGGTTTGTCTCCCTCCTGATCCCATCTTGTTTCATTTATTCTTTTCCTACCCCCCAAACCCCCCATGTTGCATCTCAACTTCCTCATATCAGGGAGATCATATGATAGTTGTCTTTCTCCGATTGACTTATTTCGCTAAGCATAGTACCCTCTAGTTCCATTCACGTTGTCGCAAATGGCAAGATTTCATTTCTTTTGATTGCTGCATCTTTGGCGATGTTTCTAGGAAGAAGTTGCTGTGGCTGAGGTTGAAGAGGTTGCTGCCTGTGTTCTCCTCAAGGATTCTGATGGATTCCTGTCTCACACTGAGGTCTTTCATCCATTTTGAGTCTATTTTTGTGTGTGGTATAAGGAAATGGTCCAGTTTCATTCTTCTGCATATGGCTGTCCAATTTTCCCAACACCATTTGTTGAAGAGACTGTCTTTTTTCCGTTGGACATTCTTTCCTGCTTTGTCGAAGATGAGTTGACCATAGAGTTGAGGGTCCATTTCTGGGCTCTCTATTCTGTTCCACTGATCTATGTGTCTGTTTTTGTGCCAGTACCATACTGTCTTGATGATGACAGCTTTGTAATGGAGCTTGAAGTCTGGAATTATGATGCTGCCAACTTTGGTGTTCTTTTCCAACATTCCTCTGGGTATTCGGGGTCTTTTCTGGTTCCATATAAATTTTAGGATTATGTGTTCCCTTTCTTTGAGAAAATTGATGGTATTTTGATAGGGATTACATTAAATGTGTAATTTGCTTTAGGTAGCCTAGACATTTTCACAGTATTTGTTCTTCCAATCCTTGAGCATGGAACATTTTTCCATTTCTTTGTGTCTCCCTCAATTTCTCTCATGGGTACTTAATAGTTTTCTGAGTAGAGATTCTTTCCCTCTTTGGTTAGGTTTATTCCTAAGTATCCTATGGTTTTGGGTGCAATTGTAAATGGGAGCAACTCCTTAATTTCTCTTTCTTCTGCCTTGCTGTTGGTGTATAGAAATGTAACTGATTTCTGTTCGGCGGACTTTTTATGTGCACACACTTCAGATGTGTTCCAAGCGGTGGCACTTTATTTCCTTGCTGTTAAGTGTGGATGTACTTAGGAACTTGCCTCTAATGAGCAGAGGAAAAGGGAAGTGAGGGCTTGTGACTCCATGGACAAGATCCTAAAGGCACGGCAGCTGCCAGCTTGCATGATCCTCAACTGCTCACTTCGGGGGAAGCCAGCTGCCACATCACAGGGACACTCAGGCAACCGTGTGGAGAGAGAGGCTCGTGTGGTGAGGAGCTGAGGCCTTTTGCCAACAGCCAGCCAGGAGCCAACAGCCCCATCAGGGGGCAGTCTGGGAAGTGGGGCTTCCAGATCTAGTCAGTGGTGAAATGACACGTGGTACTTGTGGGTGCCGTGACTGCAATCTCATGAGGGACACCGAGCCACAAACCCCCAGGAAAACCACTCCTGGATCCCTGAGCCTCAGACACTGTGTGAGATAATAAATGTGTGCTGCTTCCAGCTGCTGAAGCTCAGTGTGATTTGTTACACAGCGATAAACAATTAATACAGAGAGCGAAGACTCATGCTTACAAGGGTTATGTACTCGGGTCCTGCATGAAGCATAAACTACTTTCTCGCCCGATCCTCCTTTTCAAGCTGACTCACATGGTCACCTGAACACCAAACCGTAAGGGAGGCTGGGGCTCATAGCCTCACAGTGTGCCCTGGAGGAAAAACTCGGATGAACAGCTGGTGGGTCTCCGTCACGTTCAGTGAATTCATATTTGGGAAAGGTTGGACCGCAAGGAGCTGGAGGCTGTTCTTCCAAATTCATACAGAATTTTTAGAGGAAATAAGTAAAGCCTTTGAAATATTAGTATTTAACATGTGTTTTAATATTTAATGTTTAGTAATAATAACATTAGTATTTAATAAGCCCCTCTTACAAACTGATGCCAAGTATGTCCAGAGTCACTCAGGAAAATGTGAGGAGGCTTTGGTTTGTCTGATTTACGACTGCGGTCCTAATAATGATAAAGAACAGCAGTACTAGCAACACCGTGAGTGACAGTTAATGTTACTGAACACCCAGGCATCATATGAAGCCTTTTGTGAACCACCACCACAACAGAATGAGGTCGGTGGGACTATCTCTTTTTTCCAGGTGGGGAGAGAGAGACACAGAGAGCCCAGGCCACCTGCTCAGCCACACAGAGACATCAGGGTAGGCTTCAGGCCCAGCCCTCTCACCTGTGTGTGGTTTCCCAGAGCGCACATGTTTGACCTCCACTCAGGACACTGAGGGATGTACTGGGTTTGGCCCAGAGAGTCTGCAGTGGCTGGTGTAGGAGGGGCGCTGACAGGTGTGGCCTCCGTGCTGGGGACTAGCCTGAGGGTGCTGGATGCTTCAAGCACAGAGATCACCCTGGCAGCAGACAGGAAGACATCACCCAGAGGAATAAACCTGCAGCTGGACAGCTTCATGTTTTATTTTCTTCTGTATAGCTCTAGGTAGTCTATCTCCGAGCCTCAGTTTCTTCTTCTTTATACCAGCAATGAAAATTCCTACATGTGGGCTTGTTGGAAGGCTTGAATGACATCATAGCTGCAAAAATATCTAAATTGTTTCCTGGTAAGATTACACTTTATTTTTTATTTATTTTTGAGTACTTCTATTACCAGTGCCATTATTTTCCGGAGACTAGAGGCCATAAGTGATTAATCATTATATCCTTTGTGCCTAGTACAGTGTCTGACACAAGCAATTGTGCCATACATCTCTGTTAAAGGCACAGGTGATAAGCCACGGAAGCATTTCTTCATCCTCCTTCTTGGGAACGGGGAGCTCAAGTTAGAGATGTACAGGCTTATAATCACCTCTTCCCTTTGGGTGCTGCTTGTGAGTTCGCAAAATGCTTTTACACGCAGGATCTCAGGCCAGTTTCACATCAGGACATTGCCACTGCCCACTCCTGGGGCAGTGGGGGACAACCCTTATTAAAGTACTTTGTCCAATTTAGGATTGAAGAAAATCTAACGGACTCAGAGAGGGCCCAGAGGAGCACAATAAAAATTGATTAAACAGACCTTCTGAAGAAAGGTTAAGAGAATTGGGATTATTTCAGCTAGAGCTGTTGGTGGGGGGAATAATAAATCAAAAACAAAAGACTATCTTGCAAAACTTAGTGGTTACTATGGGCTATTCCACTGAGAACGGCAGAGAAGGAATTTTGATGATTTTCCTGTTCGACATTAACGAGCTACTTCTCTTACCATCTGCCCACGGGACTGTAGCAGCCATTGGCTCTCTGAAAATTGTTTATTGCATTAGGACACTCTCTCAAGAGTGTTGTGGTCCCCTCAGGTCCTGTGAGGTCACTGGGGCAGGACAGAGAGGGGACGTTTTAACTAAGTAAATTGTTAGATTATATTCATCTCCTGACTTGCTAAGTCCAAGGGAGAAGACCATGAACCCAATTAGCCAGAGACTCCAAAGGCATTTAAAGACACTTTGCCTCTCCTTTTTGCTGACCTCTCAAGACTTCTCAGGGCTGATTCATGTAAATCTGTGGTATTTTATAACACCTGCACAAATGTTGTATTCATTTTATTTTTCTTCAATTATCTTATAATATTTCTGGGTAGAGGAATTTTTCCTAAAGCAGGGGAATGGAAATGGGTGTTTGCGCTGCCATGAGGACTCTAATTCTCCTTGCCTAAGCCTGGAAGTTAATTTACGTTACCTACACCCAGCTTAATAACATAGCAGATGTTTACTGAGTGCATTCTATATGCCAGGCATTATATTAGGCCCTGGGAATACAATGGTGAATTGTATCTGTGTGGTCCTTGTCAACATAGGGCCCACATCCAGGCCAGTAGGTGGTACATACAAATTAAGAGGCAAATGCAATATAACAGGACATGGGCCATGAGACTATGTGAGAAACCAGCTGATTCCAGAGCTGGGGGGTTAGGGAAGGCTTCCTGGAGAATATGATGCCTAAGTGATCCAAGAAAGGTGTGTGAGCATTATCAATTGTCATCAATTTCTTCTTTGGTCACGTTGCCAGTTTCGGTGTTTCTTCTCTTGGAAATAGATGTCATGACCTAATCCATCCAGTCACTCCTCTCCTCTCCTCTCCATTCATTATTTTTCATTTTATTTTTAAATCATTATCTCCATCGTCTGACCACCATCTGCATGGTTTAGGGGTGAAGAAAGTCTCCAGGTATAGTTAACCTAGGTTAATTTCAATGATCATATGCTATTTAAGAGTTAATGCTCTCTAAAAGCAGTATGTTAGTAAAGCATTCAGGCAGCTCATATGTTAATGGGCTTCTGATCAGGAGGTTCATATGGGAGAGAACCTATATTTTCTTGGACCAGAGAGAGCCAATAGCCCCTACAGAGAGAACCTAGGCCTTTTCTTTGGCATTGGTGCGCCGTTATGGTTTTTATTAATTATGTTTTGCTTACCAATAATCTGATTGAAGCCTCAGTGTAATGACATAATATTTTGGAATTAAATTCAAACTTCTTAAAGTTAAATAATCAATTACATGTAGCTTTGTAGTGAATATACCAAGGAGTGAGTGCCCAGCTTAGGATGGTTTCCCCTTCCTTGAGATGATGTCCATTCACAGTGGATGGCCTCCAGAAGTCTCCAGTGTCCAGTGGTACTTCTATCCTGGCTACAGCTAACAGATTCAGGGCTCAATACCTGGTCCAAGTTGGGCTGATCCTGTCCTAACTCAGGGATTTTTGAGTTGGGACAGGAGAGAATGTGAATCAGTCTCTCAAGGTGGCAGTCACTGCAGGATACCAGTCTGAGGGCAAAAAGGAGGATGGGTAGGGAGTGGGCAAGCATTTTAAGGACATGTATGCCTCTGGCTCTCAGAGTTTCCACGGCCCCATTATTTCTGTGTCTGTCCTGTGGTTTGTTATGTGACCTAGGTCAGTATTCTTCCGATAAATTCCTTGTGTTCTGCCTAAGCTACATCAAGGTGGGATTTTGTCTCATGCAACTAAGAGCCTCGGTGAAGACCCAGCACACAGTACAGGTAGTTAGAAGCCTGCTGAACTGCCACCGGGTGGCACAGAGTCATTAGACAGAGCCTGAGGCTCACCCATCTCCTGCTTTGTGAGCTGGCTCATCAAGAAGTCTCTTGGGGCATGGAGAGTCTTAGAAAACCACACGTTTGGCTCAGCTACCAAGGTCCTATCCTGTACCCGCACTTGCAGCCTTAACACCAATAGCAGGCAGCACACTCCCAGCCCATCAACTCCCATGGCTGTTTCTAGGGGCTCTGACTGGGAAGTACTGTGTGGTAGTCACCCACCCAGGTTCTCCAGCAGTTCAAGCTTGGGACTGATCCCAGCTCTGCTGTTTAGGGGCAGCTGTGTGGCCTTGGTGCTAATTTCTCACTCCTCTCAGCCTTGGTTTTCACATCCTTGAAATGGCAGCCTCACTGGGTGTTGTTTGGATTAAAGAAAACTTTACACATGGAGTCCTGGGCTGAGCACCCGGCACATATCACCCCCTCAATAAATATTAGCAATTATTCTAATGCAAACCAAGTCTACACGTAGGGGAGAAATGTGCTTGCTCACCTAACTGGTACAAGACAGTGGATGAAATCAGCTTTTCAGACACACAGTGTTACTCCAATGCTGGTATTAAAGAATGCTTTGATGGTGCTCTAATGCTTCTGAAGAAACCAGAACAAGAGAAGGGCACGTGATCGTACTGCCCCTTGTGACATATTCCCACAGCCTTGCTCTCCCTTGGGAAAACTGCTGCAGAAAACCTTCTGAAACTGAGCAGTGGCCTTGCTATATTATGCCTCACTTCAGCCAGGAAATCCACAGACTCTCTCCAGGGGGTTTTATTACCCAAACTATCCAAAGGAACTAATTATAACCAAGTTGGCCCTGCAGTTGCACTTATACTCAGCAAAAAAGGTCATAAAATTTTTCCTGCTCCTGTTTGTTTTTTCACAGTTTGAGGTAAAGATGACTGATCATAAGAAGAGTTTAAGGTCAACCAGTTGTTTTTCCTGGTACTCCTTGTTTACTTTGACTGCTGTGAAGCCTCTCCCTCCCCTATGCTCCCAAATTCCTAATTCCTGCTACCCAGTTTTCTGAGCTATTTGAAGCACCGTAATTGTTGAGAGTGGCCACAGAGTCAGACATATTTGAATTTCAACCCCAGCTCTAATGTGGTGGTAATAATACTACTTCCTCTTCCCCCTATGAATATAAAATAAAGGCTCAATAAATGAGAATTATTAGTCATTATTATTATTGAAACCATTTTCTTCTATTAAAACACCAAAGGAATGACTCTTGAAATGTGGTCTGAGGATAACTTTCATCAGAATCACCTGGAGTTCTTACTGAAAATGTAGACTCCTGGCTCACTCCAAAGCCACTCATCTCTGAGGGTGGGATCAGGAAGCCACATTTTTTAACGAGCTCCCCAGATAATTCTCATGCATACTGAGTTCTTAGAGTCACTGAGGTTATGCTTAAGGGTGCCAGAGGGGCAGCCAATGTGTCATCCTTCTCAGTGGTATTTATATTTTGGCTTGACTTCCAACAGTGGGTTGAGAGCATTTGGGACCATGTCCCAGGCATTGATAAACAGGAGCAGAAAGGTTCTTATGAGCTCTAGGGACAGTGTGTTCCTTGAAGTCACACAGAGTCCCCATTTAAGGTTGACCCCATAGGTCATTCTGCTCTTGTTTGATCCCCGAGCCTCTCAATGGTGCTCAGCTGTGGCTGGGCCCGTGGGCATTTGGGAATGTGTGGGGCTGCTGTTTTGGTCACCAAAATGACCACAGTGAAGTCACAGATGCAAATGTCCTGCAGTGCATAAGATAGTTTGCACAAGGAACAGTGTGCTGTCTCATGTGACACGATGTCCCTGCTGAAGGCCACAGGCAAAGGGAGGTGAATGGGGCAGTTTCCACTAGTACTCACCTGTGAGTATAGAGCACCTGGGAGTACAAGACTGGTGACAGATGCTGAGCCGTTGGTCTTTGGTGCTCTGTGAGGCCCATTCTGCTCCTGCACAGAGAAGCCTCCCGTCCCTCTTTGCCTGGACACTTTCCACCTGCCGGTAATGCTTCCTTCCAGACTCTAAAATGTGTGGCAATCACTGAAATGTCTAT
Organism: Enhydra lutris kenyoni; assembly: GCF_002288905.1. NCBI lineage: Eukaryota > Metazoa > Chordata > Mammalia > Carnivora > Mustelidae > Enhydra > Enhydra lutris. Next base: position 44,031,352 of record NW_019154096.1, read on the forward strand.
TGATCAGAGGCAGAGTGGCCATAAAGCTAATGAAGCTTGAGCTTTAGAGCTCTCCTCTTGGACAAACCCCTCTCTCTGAGTGCTAGAAGGTCTAGAGTGGGGAGGGAAAGGCAGGTTGCCATCAGGAAATTTCTGTCTGTATAAGCATTTCTGGTCAGTTGCCAGAACAGTACAAAGAACTGCTATAGGCCTGTCACCCAGATTTTCCATCTGATAATATTTTATCACATTTGCTCTGTTGCTCTATGTTCTTGGTCAGGAACTAGGTGCATGCAGTGTTATTAGGGCTTGGTCTCTTCCAGGCTGGAAGACTTACTGGTTTTTTCCCTGTCTTCCACATCCTTGATGACTTTAATGAATGCAGTCATTTCATTTTGGAGAATGACACTCAAGCATCTGATGTTCCTCATAACCAGACTTAGGTCATGCGTTCTTGATAGGCATGCGACAGAAAGAGCCCCTTCTCAGGGTCTCATAGCAGGGCTCTGGACCTGTTCCACCAGTGATGATGTGAACCTTGATCAGCTGGTCCTATTGGTGTCTGCCATGTCTCTCCATTGCTTTTACCTCTGTACTTAATTTGAATTTTGTGGGAGGTATTCCAAGATCATACCAATATTATTTCACTTCTATGATGGCTGCCAAATGGTGATTCCCCATTTCCATCAGCCTATTTATGTTATTAGTTGCCATTCTAAAGCAGAACTTTAGAGTATATATATATGTGTGTGTGTGTGTGTGTGTGTGTGTGTTTTCCCTTGGCATATTAATGTTCTGTGGAAAAGCAGAACATAGGTAGATAGATAGATAATATATAGAGCTAGCTAGTTAGCAACTCTTTCTCTTTCTTTCTTTTTCTCTCCCTTCTCCCTCTCAATTTGTTATGAGGTACCGGCTCATGTGATTATGGAGGCTGAGGAGTCACACAATCTGCCATCTGCAAGCCAGAGACACAGGAAAGCTGGGGGGTATAGTTGGGAGGCTTGAGACCCAGGAGAGCTGATGGTATAGATTCCTGTCCAAGTCTGAAGGCATGAGACCCAGGAGTGCCAAAGAGGGCAGGACAAGTTTACTGTTCCAGCTCAAGCAATTAGGCAGAGAGAGGGCGAATCCAACCTTCCTCTGTTGTTTTGAGACCCTCAGTGAATGGGGTGATGCCCGCCTGCACTGGGGAAGAGGGGATCTGCTTTACTCACTCCATCAATTCAAATGCTAATATCTTCCCCAAACATTCACAGACATACCCAGAAATAACATTTATTGGGGCATCCAGTGATATAGTCAAATTGCTACATGAAATTAACCACTACCCATGGATTCCTATTTTATTTAGTGGTTTGTAATTTCTTACTTTCATTATTTATTGATGCTCAAATTTTCCAGAAATTGAACAATGGGAGCCTCTTCGTGACATGTTTCTTTCATTCATTGACTTTTTCTTATTTTCTTACTTTGTGGGATAAATTAAGATGTTCCAGGCTCATCCTGTACTTTCTGTGCCCCAGCCCAGAATTGAGCCAGGGAGACTTTTATTCCCAAACTCTTACCAAGTGGCATCTATAAAGGACAAGTACATGTTAACAATTCATTTGTTTCTGAATTTGAGTCATAAGTATATTAACAAATGTTAAAAACTGGAAACAAAATGGGTATCTGAAAGGAATATATAAAGATGGGAGGATAGTGCAGAGAAAAGTCTTACAGTCCTTGTTTCTTTCTTCTCAGATGACACCCTCAGCTGACAAATATGTATACTTCCCAGCACTAAATCTATCCTGAGTTATCTTTTGGTGTTAATTTGCATCTAGTCACTGAGTTTCCTTCTTTCTCTGGTTTGGGTTTGATGGCCAAGATTGATGAGAAAGGCTCTGGCTCTTGAACTTTCCATATATCTCCATTGAGATCAACCAGAGGAAGCAGAGTGGAGACTTTAGTCCAGCTTGCTGTTTGAGCATAAGGAAGATTCTGGAAAATATCAGCTTATTCTGGGCTGTTTTCAATGCCATTCCTAAAGAAACCAAAGATGGCATCCTGGTAAAGAAATCTGCTAATTTCTTGGGATTCTGGTGGTGTTCTTAGAAGTTCCCATTGTTTTCTGCTGAGCCTCCTTGCCAAAATAATGAACTCACAACCTTGGAACTGCAGTAGGGAGGGTGGAGAGAGAGACTAGACATAATTGTTTCCTGTGAATTTTTGCTTTCCTGAAAAGATTTCAGGTTTTGCAAAGTTCTCTGCTATTTTTAATTGTTCTCACTCTAATGAGAAGCAGCCCTGGTATCATGTAATGGTTGATTTGGTACGGTAATTGCATTACAATAAATAGCTGAGGTGCTCGGCCCATAAAACTGACCTACAAGCCACTGTTCTCTTGCAACAGGGGACACTTTAATAGCCACAGATTTTAAAGGGCTGGTATTCCTTTAGTCCATTTCTTCCAGGTATAAGTAGGGAAAAGTCTACCTTAAGGGCCCTGGGTTGGGTATGAATAATTTTATGTCTTTGCAGATGAAGAGTGTTATTATCCAGACAAAATTATACTGACATACTTTAGGCAGAAGTGATACAGGAAATAGTTGGATAAATCAAGCATTTTGTTTTTTTTTCCAAGCAAGAAATTAAGGTATTTTGGCATTACTGGGAGGAAGATGAACTGAAAAATCACAGTTTTTTAAGAACACAGCCCTCTCTAGAATGTGGCCCAAGAATATTGGTATCTTTAGATTTATGAGATAGACATGTGAAGACACATTTCATATACATTCATTCCCCCCGCCAATTTCCATTATTAACTGGAGGTATAAGCTTATAGGGGAAAAATAAAGTATTCATAGGGTCAAGTTCACTTGTATTCAACTCTTCATGTTGAGGGTATGGTGCAAGATGGACTCAGGGATGAGAAAGATGTATAAAACCTAGCTGTGAGGGGCGCCTGGGTGGCTCAGTGGGTTAAGCCACTGCCTTCGGCTCAGGTCATGATCTCAGGGTCCTGGGATCGAGTCCCGCATCGGGCTCTCTGCTCAGCAGGGAGCCTGCTTCCCTCTCTCTCTCTCTCTGCCTGCCTCTCTGTCTACTTGTGATCTCTCTCTGTCAAATAAATAAAATAAAATCTTTAAAAAAAAAAAACAACAACAACAAAAAAAACAAAAAACCTAGCTGTGCCCTTAAATAGTTTATAATAATAGAAGGGGCCAGAGGGGTTTAACACAAAGCTCAGTGTGTAATAAGCTCAGGAGTTGCACAACTAAAATGTGATGCGGGTTACAGAAGAGTATGTTTAGATGAAAATGTGTGTGTTATTGTGTGTGTGTAGCTATAGATCTTTTAATAAAAAGGACACTGTTTCACTTGGCAGATCAGAGCAAGAGGACTGGCTGGAGGCCCATGTGGGGCCTCACAATGTGACGTTTACCTTGGTGAATTCTCTAGTGTCCCAGGGAGGGGCTCACAGTATTTCTATATCAAAAACTGACTTCTCAGTGTTTCAGAGTTAATTGGATTCAGTGATGCTGACTCAGTTTAACAAAGCTTATAAGAGTTTGATGTAGAAATCTAGAATACCAATTTATTAATCCATATGGGAATTATAACCCTTTCTGGACACGACATTTCTTTTAGCCTGACTAGAGTTCTTTCTTTACAGTCCTCTGTAGACTGAAGTTTGTTTGAAGTCATGGAATCAGAATCAGGGTATTTAGTTATCCGATTTCAAAATGTGATGGTCTCATACCTGATCATGTTGCATGCATTTCCTAAAAGAAGGCATCTTAGTGATAGAGACACATAGGGTGCATCCTTGAGCCATGATGGAACATTTTCCTCTGGACACTGTGTAGACCAGCACCACTCATTGTGGCCTCTGATGATCTTTCTTGTACAGTTCTCTGGATGATTGCAGATCTTCTGCTCCTGTTGGGATTGATACATTCTTTTATTATGGTAGAATCGCCTTTTCTCTGGAAATATTGGAAATGGAAGATGGTGAGTCAAACAATAAAATTGGCTAAACTAAAGAATTGTTAAAAATGATGCATACATACTTAATTTAAAAATTAACAGGTATCCAATGTAATTTATCCCCTAGTCTTATAATGTAGTATCATCTTATCACATTTTATTAATTCCTGCTTTAGACTGCATAAATGGTATGCATTATTCAGTGTCTATAATTTCTAGGCTGTGTGTGTTACAATCCTGTAAGGACACTTATGAAGCAATCTGAGGGCAGTATCTCTCTAGATTTTTATGATTTTTTTTTCAAATGTTTTTTAAGTTAACATATGACATATTATTTGCTTCAGGGGTACAGGTCTGTGAATCATCAGTCTTACACAATTCACAGCACTCACCATAGCACATACCCTCCCCAGTGTCCACAACTGAGCCACCCTATTCCTACCCTCCCACTCCCTAGCAACCCACAGTTTTTTTCCTGAGATTAAGAGTCTCTTATGGTTTGTCTCCTTTCTAGTCCCATCTTGTTTTATTTTTTTTCCCTCCCTGCCCCACACAACCCCCTGCTCTGCTTCTCAAATTTCTCATATAAGAGAGATCATATGATAATTGTCTTTCTCTGATTGAATTATTTCACTTACCATAATACCCTCTAGTTCCATTCATGCTGTTGCAAATGGTAAGATTTCATTTTTTGATGGCTGCATAGTATTCCATCGGATATATATACACCACATCTTCTTTATCCATTCGTCTATTGTTGGACATCTAGGTTCTTTCCATAGTTTGGCTATTGTGGACATTGCTGCTATAAACATTCAGGTGCACCTGCCCCTTCGGATCACTACATTTGTATCTTTAGGGTAAATATCCAGTAGTGCGATTGCTTGGTCATAGGGTAGCTCTATTTTCAACTTTCTGAGGAACCTCCATGCTGTTTTCCAGAGTGGCTGCACCAGCTGGCATTCCCACCAACAGTGTAGGAGAGTTCCCCTTTCTCCACATCCTCACCAACACCTGTCATTTCCTGACTTGTTAATTTTAGCCATTCTGACTGGTGTGAAGTGGTATCTCACTGTGGTTTTGATTTGCATTTCCCTGATACCAGAGTGATGTGGAACACTTTCTCATGTGTCTTTTGGCCATTTGGATGTCTTTGCAGAAATGTCTGTTCATGTCTTCTGCTCATTTCTTGATTGGATTCTTTGTTCTTTGGGTGTTGAGTTTGATAAGTTCTTTATAGATTTTAGATACTAGCCCTTTATCTGATAGGTCATTTGCAAATATCTTCTCCCATTCTGTCACTTACCTTTTGGTTTTGTTGACTGTTTCCTTTGCTATGCAAAAGCTTTTGATCTTGATGAGGTCCCAATAGTTCATTTTTGCCCTGGCTTCCCTTGCCTTTGGCGATGTTTCTAGGAAGAAGTTGCTGCGGCTGAGGTCAAAGAGGTTGCTTCCCGTGTTCTCCTCAAGGATTCTGATGGATTCCTGTCTCACACTGAGGTCTTTCATCCATTTTGAGTCTATTTTTGTGTGTGGTATAAGGAAATGGTCCAGTTTCATTCTTCTGCATATGGCTGTCCAATTTTCCCAACACCATTTGTTGAAGAGACTGTCTTTTTTCCGTTGGACATTCTTTCCTGCTTTGTCGAAGATGAGTTGACCATAGAGTTGAGGGTCCATTTCTGGGCTCTCTATTCTGTTCCACTGATCTATGTGTCTGTTTTTGTGCCAGTACCATACTGTCTTGATGATGACAGCTTTGTAATGGAGCTTGAAGTCTGGAATTATGATGCTGCCAACTTTGGTGTTCTTTTCCAACATTCCTCTGGGTATTCGGGGTCTTTTCTGGTTCCATATAAATTTTAGGATTATGTGTTCCCTTTCTTTGAGAAAATTGATGGTATTTTGATAGGGATTACATTAAATGTGTAATTTGCTTTAGGTAGCCTAGACATTTTCACAGTATTTGTTCTTCCAATCCTTGAGCATGGAACATTTTTCCATTTCTTTGTGTCTCCCTCAATTTCTCTCATGGGTACTTAATAGTTTTCTGAGTAGAGATTCTTTCCCTCTTTGGTTAGGTTTATTCCTAAGTATCCTATGGTTTGGGGTACAATTGTAAATGGGATCAACTCCTTAATTTCTCTTTCTTCTGCCTTGCTGTTGGTGCATTGATCTAATATCCTGACACTTTACTGAATTCCTGTATGAGTTCTAGCAGTTTTGGAGTGGAGTCTTTTGGGTTTTCTACATAAAGTATCATATCAACTGCAAAGAGTAATAGTTTGACTTCTTTTTTGCTGATTCGGATGCTTTTTATTTCTTTTTGTTGTCTTACTGCTTAGGCTAGGACTGCTAGTACTATGTTGAATAGCATTGTTGATAATGGATATCCCTGCCATGTTCCTGACCTTAGGGGAAAAGCTCTCAGTTTTTCTCCATTGAGAATGATATTCACTGTGGGTTTTTCATAGATGGCTTTGATAATATTGAGGTATGTGCCCTCTATCCCTACACTTTGAAGAGTTTTGATCAGGAAGGGATGCTGTACTTTGTCAAATGTTTTTTCAGCATCTATTGAGAGTATCATATGGTTCTTGTTCTTTCTTTTATTAATGTATTGTATCACATTGATTGATTTGCAGATGTTGAACAAACCTTGCAGCCCAGGAATAAATCCCACTTGGTCGTGGTGAATAATCCTGTTAATGTACTGTTGGATCCTATTGGCTAGTATTTTGGTGAGAATTTTCGCATTTGTGTTCATCAAGGCTATTAGTCTGTAATTTTCCTTTTTGATTGCATGTTTGTCTGGTTTTGGGATCAAAGTAATGCTGGCCTCATAAAATGAGTTTGGAAGTTTTCCTTCCATTTCTATTTTTTGGAACAGTTTCAGGAGAATAGGTATTAATTTTTCTTTAAATGTTTGGTAGAATTCCCCTGGGAAGCCATCTGGAGATTTTTGATGACTGCTTCAATCTCTTACTGGTTATGGATCTGTTCAGGTTTTCTATTTCTTCCTGGCTCAGTTTTGGTAGTTATACATCTCTAAGAATGCATCCATTTCTTCCAGATTGTCAGATTTGCTGGGTATAGTTGCTCAGAGTATGTTCTTATAATTGTTTGTATTTCTTTGCTGTTGGTTGTGATCTCTCCTCTTTCATTCATGATTTTATTAATTTGGGTCCTTTCTCTTTTCTTTTTGATAAGTCTGGCCAGGAGTTTATCAATCTTATTAATTCTTTCAAAGAGCCAGCTCCTACTTTCATTTATTTGTTCTATTGTTCTTTTGGTTTCTATTTCATTGATTTCTGCTCTCACCTTTATTATTTCTCTTCTCCTGCTGGGTTTGGGCTTTCTTTGCTGTTCTTTCTCCAGCTTCTTTAGTTGTAGGGTTAAGTTGTGTACTTGAGACCTTTCTTGTTTCTTGAGAAAGACTTGTATTGCTATATACTTCTCTCTCAGGACTGCCTTTGCTGTGTCCTAAAGATTTTGAACAGTTGTGTTTTCATTTTCTTTTGTTTCCATGAATTTTTAAAATTCTTCTTTAATTTTCTGGTTGATCCATTCATTCTTTAGTAGGATGCTCTTCAGCTTCCACGTATTTGAGTTCTTTCCAACTTTCTTCTTGTAGTTGATTTCTAGTTTCAAAGCACTGTGATCTGAAAATATGCAGGGAATGATCCCAGTCTTTTGGTACTGGTTGAGACCTGATTTGTGACCCAGAATGTGATCTATTCTGGAGAATGTTCCATGTGCCCTAGAGAAGAATGTGTATTCTGTTGCTTTGGAATAGAATGCTCTGAATATATACGTGATTTCATCTAGCCCGGTGTGTCATTTAAAGCCTTTATTTCCTTGTTGATCTTTTGCTTAGATGATCTGTCCATTTCAGTGAGGGGGGTGTTAATATCCCCTACTATTATTGTATTATTGTTGATGTGTTTCTTTGACGATGCTGCTCACATGTTAGGGACATAGATATTTAAAATTGTTAGATCTTCTTGTTGAATCTTTGAGAATAATATAGTGTCCTTCCTCATTTCTTATTATAGTCTTTGGCTTAAAACCTAATTTATGTGATAGAAGGATTGCCACCCCAGCTTTCTTTTGATGTCCATTAGCATGGTAAATTTTTTTCCACTCTCACTTTAAATCTGGAAGTGTCTTTGGGTCTAAAATGAGTTTCTTGCAGACAGCATATCGATGGGTCTTGTTTCTTTATCCATTCTGATACCTTGTGTCTTTTGATTGGGGCATTTAGCCTATTTACATTCAGGGTGACTATTGAAAGATATGAATTTAGTGCCATTGAATTGCCTGTAAGGTAACTGTTACTGTATATTGTCTTTGTTCCTTTCTGGTCTGTTACTTTTAGGCTCTCTCTTTGCTTAGAGGACCCCTTTCAATATTTCCTGTAGGGCTGGTTTGGTGTTTGCGAATTCTTTTAGTTTTTTGTTTTTTTTTTTTTTTTTGTCCTGGAAACTTTTTATCTCTCCTTCTATTTTCAATGACAGCCTAGCTGGATAGAGTATTCTTGGCTGCATATTTTTCTTGTTTAGTGCTCTGAATATATCATGCCAGTCCTTTCTGGCCTGCCAGGTCTCTGTGGATAGGTCTGCTGTCAATCTAATATTTCTACCATTGTATGTTACAGACCTCTTGTACCAAGCTGCTTTCAGGATTTTCTCTTTGTCTCTGAGACTTGTAAGTTTTACTATTAGATGATGGGGTGTTGACCTATTTTTATTGATTTTGAGGGGGATCCTCTGTGCCTCCTGGATTTTGATGCTTGTTCCCTTTGCCAAATTAGGGACATTCTCTGGCATAATTTGCTCCAATATACCTTCTGCTTCCCTCTTTCTTTCTTCTTCTGGATCCCAATTATTCTAATTGTTTCATCTTGTGCTGTGACTTATCTCTTGAATTCTCCCCTTGTCGTCCAGGAGTTGTTTGTCTCTCTTTCACTCAGCTTCTTTATTCTCCATCATTTGGTTTCTATATCACTAATTCTCTCATCTGCCTCATTTATCCTAGCAGTGAGAGCCTCCATTTTTTTTTATTGTACCTCATTAATAGCTTTTTTTGATTTCAACTTGGTTAGATTTTAGTTATTTTATTTCTTCAGAAAGGGATTCTCTAGTATCTTCCATGCCTTTTTAAAGCCCAGCTAGTGCCTTGATAGTTGTCATTCTGAACTCTAGTTCTGACGTCTTACTAATGTCCATATTGATTAGGTCCCTAGCCATGGGTACTGCCATTTGTTTTATCGCTTTTTTTTTTTTTGAGGTTTTTCCCCTTGTCATTTTATCCAGATAAGACTAGATGAATGAGAGAACAAAATACTGAAAGGGTAGCAATGACCCCAGAAAAATATACACTAACCAAATCAGAAGAGACCTGAAACCAGGGGGAGAAGAAAGGAGAAAAAAAAATATGTATATATAAAATATATAAAAAATAATAAATATATAAAATATATAAAATAAAATGATTTATATAATATATATAATATGTAATATTATATATAATAAATATATATAATAGAAAATAGAAAATATATAAAAATTTTATATATATATATATATATTAGACTGGTGAATAGAACAGGGCCACACACTTGATTTTGGGTATATTTTGCTCTGTTAGAAGAAACTGCCTCCCAAAATTTTAAAGAAGGGAAAACTTATATATATATGTATATATACAAAAAATAAGGGTAAACACCATAAAGGGATGGAATATGAATGTAAAGATGAAAATTAAAAAAGATTCTAAAAAAGGAATTGATAAGATAAGAAGTTGGTTGAAAAAAGAAAAAAAAAGAAGAAAGAATATAATCAGGCTGGAAAGTAGAACATAGCCATGCGCTAGATTTAGGGTATATTTTGATCTATTAGAGGAAATTGTATCCCAAAGTTTTAAAGGAAAAAAAAACATATGCATACAAAAAATAAGGTTAAATACAACGAAGGGATAGAATATGACTATAATGATGAAAATTTAAAAATGTTTTTAAAAAGGTATTGATAAGGTAAAATAGTTAAAACATTAAAATAGGAAAGAGGAAAAATTTTAAAAAATAGATTAAGAAAAAAATAAAATTTAAAAATTTAATTTTGAAAGACTAAAAAGTCATGGGGAAAAAACCATGAATTCTCTGTGCTGTATTCTTGTAGCTCTGAAGTTTTGCAGTTCTCATTGATCGGTGAACTTGGTCATGGCTGGATGGTCTTGCTAATCTTCTGGGGGAGGGGCCTGTTGTAGTGATTCTCAAATGTCTTTGCCGGAGGCAGAATTGCACCACCCTTGCCAGGGGCCATGCTACCTAATCTGCTCAGGTTTACTCTCAGGAGCTTTTGTTCCCTGAACACTTTCCGAATAGCTTTGGAGGACAGGAATGAAGATGTCAGCCTCCCAGTATCTGGCTGGGAGGAGCTGAGAGTTCAGGGCCCCACTCCTCAGTGTGCCCTCAGAGAAAAGCAGTCAATCCCTCCCATCTCCCTGGTCTCTGGCTGCACTCCATGCTCCCCCAGCCTGTGATCTAGCATTTTTATCTCTGGTGCACGGCTCCGTTTGGAGTCCCCAATCCCAGAAGATTCCTGAAGCATGCTCCTGAGCCGCTCCTCGCAGAGGAGGAAAGTGAGTCTCCCCAGATCTGCCATTGTGGGGTCCCTGCTGGAAGAGTAGTGGTTCAACTGTGCCTCGGATTATGGTTTAAGGTAACACTAAGCTGAGAGCCTACTCCCTGCCTCTGTCTCTGCAGCGGCTTCCTCTCTCCAATACCTGAGAGATCTGCCACTCTCAGACACCCCCAGTCTTTCTGTGACCCCCTGGTCCTGAGACTGCACTGTCCCTGCAAGGGCTCCATCCCCTGCTTAGCCTGTGGAATGACGTCCTTCAGTGGAGCAGACTTCTAAAAGTTCTGATTTTGGGCTCTGCTGTTCTCTTAACTTCCTGAGAGCTGGCCCCTCCACCTTATCTTCCCATATATTACCTCAGATTCACTTCTCTGCACGTCCTACCTTCCAGAAAGTGGTTGATTTTCTGTTCCTAGAATTGCTGCTCTTCTCTTTGATCTCCTGTTGAGTTTGTAGGTGTTCATAATGGTTTGATAACTGTCTAGCTGAACCCCTGGAATCCGATTATATTTAGTTCTTCTACTCCTCTACCATCTTGCTCCTTCCACCATAAAGAATCACCTTTATGATTCTTACCATCATAGGGTTTCTTATAATTTTCTTACATGCACTTAATCTGATAGCAGTTTGTTTCCTACTCAACTGTTTTAGTCTTTCCAAAGTTTTAAATTTAATAAAAACAACAATTATTCTTTTCACAGATTTCATTTGTTTACAAAATGTTTAATTAAATAAATGGTTTTAGACAAACCATAATTGACTCTTAACGCTTACACTCAACCTGGTATGTTAGAGAGTAGCTAGCCAGTGAGAAGTGCACATTCAGCATGCTGGGGTAATGTTGGACACATTAGACCTAGCATTAGGGAAGTTGGGTTAGTACAGGGAACTTCTACTGTATATTAATTGTTTACTTCAGTTACAAGTTAGATCTTGCTGGCCCAGGAGTATCTCTGGCTTTCCATTTCTCTTTATTGGTCCATTATGTGCTATTGAGCGATCAGGGGACAACCTCATTTCCCTTCATTAGCAATGTGTGCCTCCAGAGATTAGTTTTTTCTCCTCTCCCTTCTAGTGAGAGAGGTTCCAGAAAAATCATTTCACCATCACTGAAGGCATCCACAATCCATTCCACACACTAGAAGATGTGAATAACTTGGGATTTCTGGGCAGCCTCCCCAGGGGTCAGTATAGGGTATGTAGCTCCATTATCCAGGGAAGTGGAGTATAGCTAGATCCTTTGTGTTGAGATGAAGTTACCTGCTTCTGTGGGTTCATCAGTGATGGAGAGCAAATGGCTTTGTTTTCAGGTATATGAAATGGTGGCACAGTCTTCTTGGGTGGGCTGATGCTCTGAATGGGGATGGGTATGTGAAGTAGAAAAATGGGGTCATTAAACCTGGGATCCCAAGCATGGGTCATTATGGACTAAGCTTAGCACCAAGAGACTGGGAGTTTCATCTCCATGAATGAACGTGGTCTAGGCAGGGAGCTGGGCTGGCCATGCACCTGTTGACAATATCCAAAACCTTGGATATATGACAGAGGGAGGGAATAATGTTCTTTCTATGTCATTTTAAGGCATTGCTTAACAGGTTCACCCAAGATTACTTAATTATCTAGGAGAATGGGCCTTTTGTTTGGTACAGATGAAAATGGATTTGTCTTGTGCAAAAGATAAAAAGATAACCCTAAGGGTCATGTTTTTAATACCTTGTCAGACATTACCAGTTTTATATCCAACTGAGTGTCTTATTCTAACATTTAAAGAAAATCAAATCCTAAACATCCCAAATTCCTCAAGTGGTCTTGGACCCAGAATTCCCATGAATAAATTGAATAAGACTTCGTCATGTGTTCATTCTTTATTTTCAAAAGGGTCAGTTTTCTGATACTCTGTCAAGCTGATTCAGGATCTGTTTCGATGAGTGATTCCATGTTGGAGAGAAAATTGAAAGTGTCTCACCCTGGTGGAGTAGGTGGATTGATTGCCTCTGTTATTCCACTTAGGTTTCCAAGCTCTTGGGCAATTCATGAGAAGGATGGCATCCTGAAATTTTTCTGCACTTAGTAAAGGGAATAGGGTATGGTGGCAAGGATGGGGTTCCAGTGATCCTCTGGAAAAGTAGAAGTGATGTGACTACAATTGGATCTTGTTTGTGAAGCCATTTATATCAGGTATTTAGAGCAATGCATTGGTTTTGAATTATTTAAGTAAAGCTCATTCTCTTCCCCTGGTATTTCTGATGGTGGCATTTGAAAGGGGTCCTGAAACTGCAAGGTGAGGGGGTGGGACATAGTATTGTGAGTCTTCCAGACCTCAGATAGAAATACACTACAAAGTGTAGTTCACTTTGAATCTTCTTAATGAGACTACCTGGTCTTACCAATTTCCAGAAACAAGAAAGAAAATAAATGTGGCCACCTTGCCTTTTGCATTGCTTACCTTGTACTGAAATTTATCTAGTTGGCAGTCAGGGGCTAAATCTACCACTGGAAGTGCTATCCCCATTATGATTATTCTTCCTAATGGTTGTTGCACATTTGTTGTTGCCTGGAGCTCTTCTATTCATTTACCTGTAGTAATTCATTTTCATAAGGAAAAAAGATCACATTGTGTTACATTTTTGTTCTATAATAAAGGAGATGGCAGCTGTTATAGGTCAGGCTGACTTCCCGGGAAGAGGGCTACAAGACTGAGAGCGTGTGCAGGAAGGCAACCAGTGGTCTCCTGTGGGATCAACATCTTGGGGAAGTGGAGGAAGCAGGACAGGTCAGAGGGAGAAGCTGGGGTGTGAAGCTATAGGACAAAGGCCTCAGCTGATCTTTTCGGAAGTTCTGAGGTTTTGAACCCCTGTGTGAACTAGTTTTGCAGTGTGAGCTGACCCCTGAAAAGGGGCTCTGGTTTACAATCACCAGGGAGCAATCACAAGGAGTGGGGCTCTGGGGTGAGCTGTCAGCTGTCAACACTTCGAGAAGCTGGGAGAAAGAGTGTTTCAGTTTTGAAAGGGCCAGGGGATCAAAGCATCCACTGAGCAAACTTTGGCTGACTTCTGTTTATAATGCAAACAAACCTAATTTTCATATTTTAATGTCTGCAATTTCTAGACAATCAAGTTTCTGGATACTCCTTGTAACTCTTGAAGGACTTCTGTTGGCTCTTTCCTATTTAAATGATATTTCCTGGGGTCCCAGCCTCAGCCTTCTTCTCCTCTCAACCTACATTCATGTTCTAGCTGATCTCATTTTCACTCAAGCCTTCAGCTTTGTATATGTAGGACAACCCACCATACCATTTTTTTTTTTCTTTTTTGGATTCCCCTATAGTTATGCAGAGCCGTTATTAGGTCGCATATTCCCTTTATGAGACCTTTTACGGCCTAGAATCTCATGACTGCACACTGTCTTAGTCAGCTCTAGCTGCTGTAACAAAATACCACAGGCTGGGAGGCTTAAACAACAGATGCATTTCCCACAGTTAATGGAGGCTAGAAGTCCAAGATCAAGGTGTTGGCAGATTTGGTTCCTGGCTTGCAGAACGCTGCCTTCTCACTGTGTCCTCACGTGATGGAGACAGAGAGGGAGTTCTGGTCTCTCTACTTCTTTTTTTTTTTTAAGATTTTATTTATTTATTTGACAGACAGAGATCACAAGTAGGCAGAGAGGCAGGCAGAGAGAGAGGAAGGGAAGCAGGCTCCCTGCTGAGCAGAGAGCCCGATGTGGGGCTCGATCCCAGGACCCTGGGATCATAGCTGAGCTGAAGGCAGAGGCTTTAACCCACTGAGCCACCCAGGCGCCCCTGGTCTCTCTACTTCTTACAAGAACACAAATCCTCACCTAAACCTAATTACCTCATGACCTCATTTAAACCTAATTATTTCCTAAAGGCCCCATCTCTATATAATACCATCACATATTAATTTTAGGGGGACACAAATACTTGGTCCATAACACCCCCCTACTACAAAGTTATATACCAAGAAATTAAACAAAAAAAATCTATAAAACATAAGTGCCCCCCACTTTCAATAATAGATCATCTAGCTAGAAAATCAATAAGAAAGTAGTACACTTGAATAACACTATAGACAAAATGGACTGAACAGACATATACCGAATATTCCATCCAACATCAGAAGGAATGTCCCTCAATATAATAAAGGTCATATGACAAAACCATGGCTGAGATCATACTCAATGGTGAAGAGCTGAAAGCTTTTTCTCTAAAACCTGGCACAAGGTGGGTGTGTCCACTGTCACCACTTCTATTCAGCATATTACTGGAATTCCCAGCCAGAGCAATTAGGCAAGAAAAAGAAGTAAAAGACATCAAAATTGGAAAGAAAGAAGTAAAAGAGTTTGCTTGCAGAAGACCTCTTTTTTTCAAAATTTAAATTCTGTTAATTAACATATAATGTATTACTGGTTTCAGAGGTAGATTTTAGTGATTCATCTTATATATTACCCAGTGCTCATTACATCACGTGCCCTCCTTAAATGTCCATCACCCTGGACCCCATCCCTCCATTCCCCCTCCCCTCTAGCAACCCTCAATTTGTTTTCTATGATTAAAAGTCTTTTATGGCTTGTCTCCCTCTCTGATTTCGTGCAGAATACATGATCTTAATGAAAACCTTGAACATTCCACCAAAAACCTGTTAGAACTAACAAATGAATTCAGTGAAGTTTCAGGATGAAAATCAATATACAAAAATCAGTTATATGTATATATGTATAATTTATATATATACACATATATCAGTTGTATTATATCAGTTGTTATATATTATTGATAATATTCCACTGTGATTCTACTATATATACATATAATATATGTACATATCACACACATAACTGTAAGGACAGTTAATAGGAGATCTACCCTTTGAACAATACAGTATTGCTAACTACAGGCATGACATTGGACAGCAGATCTCTAGAACCTATTCATCTTCCATATCTGAAACTTTACACCTGGTAAATAACAGCTCCTCGTTTCACCCTTCCCTCCCCCCAAGTCCCTGACAACCACCATCCAACTCAACCACCCATATAAGTGCTCGCATGCAGTATTTGTTCTTCTGTGATTGGCTAATTTCACTTACATGATGCCCTCTAGGTTCACCTATGTTGTCACATATACAGGATTTCCTTCTTTCTGGAGCCCGAACAATATTCCATTGTTCCATACATACATTTTCTTTATCTGTTCATCTGTCAATGACATTTTAGATTCTTCCCACATCTTAGCTCTTGTGAATAATGCTGCAGGGGACATAAGACTACAGATACCTCTTTGAGATCTTGATTTCAATTCTTTCGGATAAATAGCCAGAACTGGGACCACTGGAACATATGGTCGCTCTATTTTTAATTTTTAAAGGAAATTCCATATAGCAGCTGAATCATTTTGTATTCCTACCAAAAGTTATAGAAAGAGTCCAAAATCTACACATCTTTGCCAAACTTGTTACATACACACACATTCTCTCTCTCTTTTTCCCAAATAACAGTAATCCTGACAGGTATGAGGTGTTCACTTACTGGGTTTTTTATTTGTATTTCCCTGACAATTGGTAGACAGTAGTTTGTTTACCTGTTGGCCATTTCTATATCCTCTTTGGAGAAGTGACAGGCTACTATTTATTTGTTTTGCCTTTTGCAGAAGAACACTGGTGATGCAGTCCACTTCTACAAGGCAGCCCCACAGTGTATGCGTTACATCCCGAGATGTCCTCTGAGTGTGGTGGGGAAGAGTCTGGGCTTGGGACAAGACTGTCTGAAGTGAATCCAGATCAAGTTTCTAGTCTTCTTTGTTTGCCTCTTTCTTCATGAAATAATACCTTCATTAGAGAGTTGTCCTGAGATGAGATCAGATACTATGGGTAAAATGTATAAACATTTTTTGGCACATACTAGTGATCAATATACATTAATAATTAATTTAATATCCTTTTCCTGTATATTTAATATATTTTTTATTATTCATGTATCTCTTTCTCAATTCCTTTTTTTTTCCTTCTCCGTAAGGCTCTGACTGCATGGTTCTCCGCTCCCATGTGTAAGAGTGTACTCCCACACCAGCCCTGGGGTGTGCTGTGTCCCAGAGGACTTTCCAAACCTGGATCTGGTTAGACTTCACCTTCAGACCTCAGGACACCTAACTTTGGCTGCTTATTAGGAACCTCTTCCCTCCATCCCACAAACACCTCAAATCCAACCATTACAAAATCAGATTCAAAGCCTTTCTTCCCAAACTTCCTTCTAGAATCCCCACATGTCAGTTCCCCAAAGCAGAAATGTTGAGGTCACATCAGATTCTTACTCTTCTTTACTAGTTTGCATTAATTCGTCAGATTCCTACAGCTTCTACCACCTAATTTTGCTTTACCTCCATCCATCTCATTCTCTCTAATCTTGTTTCTGCAGCATAGGTTTGGGCTGTCCTTGTTTCTTTGGAGGATTTTTCAATCGTTCTCTAACAACTCATTTCCCAGGTCCCACTACAGCGTTCTCCAGTCAGGCTGACGTATAATTTGTCAACCAAGCCAGGACATTTTTGAAAGTGAAACAGGATGTTTATTAAACATTACACTCAGAAAGCAGGCATCAACAAAGACTGTCCCAGGCAAACCAGGACATATGGACACCCCCTAATTTACCCTGCACAGCTGTCAGAGTGTGCTTTCTAGAACACTTGTCTGCCCCCATCACTTGCTCTCCCATATAGTGTGTCTAAGGGGAAAGCATGTACTGTTCTAATGACTAGAATGTTCTGCTCTGTTTGGCTGGCTTTCT
Organism: Enhydra lutris kenyoni; assembly: GCF_002288905.1. Taxonomy (NCBI): domain Eukaryota; kingdom Metazoa; phylum Chordata; class Mammalia; order Carnivora; family Mustelidae; genus Enhydra; species Enhydra lutris. Next base: position 44,048,745 of record NW_019154096.1, read on the forward strand.
TGTAAATCAATCAATCAGATGCTTGTATCTCTTGCAGTTTGGGGTAAATTTTAGCAAATAGATGTCTTCTTAGGGTTGGGTCACATTTGGGTATCATAAAAAAAGAAAACCAAAACCAAACCAAACCAAAACAAAACAAAACAAAAAAAACCAAAATGGAAACAAACTTTGGGATTTGCCAAGCTCAGAATATGCTGATCTAATGCAGGCCTTGCCCAAGGCAATTTTGCCCTGGTGACCAGCAACACCCCTAGAAGACACCAGTGCCTGAGGGCCACCAGCCCTCAGCTGCCATCTCCCCACTGCTGTCCAGTCAGTGGTTGTGACTCAGCGAGCGGCTAATAAATACTGAACAAGGCATAAAGCAGTTGATGATCCTTACTAGATATAGCAGCATTTTCCACATTAGTTTTCCACTTTTCAGGGCAAGTAGCAAAAGAAAGGTCTTTTCCTATTAAGGCCACATTTACTTTTCATTCACTGAAGAAAGAAATCCTTTATTACATCTTCTCTGGAGAAACTGTTTTTTGGTTTTGTTTTGTTTTGTTTTTTAGAGAGAGAGAGGGAGAGAGGGTGCAAGTGAGGAGGAGCAGAGAGAGAGAATCCCAAGCAGACTCCATACTGAGTGTGGAGCCCAACATGGGGCTCAGTCTCACAACCCCGAGATCATGACTTGAGCCGAAATCAAGAGTTGGACTCTTAACTGAGTGCGCTATTGCAGGTGCCCCCAAATGAGCTATTTGTAATTTTACTTGATATTGCTAATCCTTCTTTGATATATTAAAAGTTTCATTATATAAGGAATCAATAATTATTGCAGAAAAATTGGAAAATACAGAATAGTAAAAGGAAAAAAAGTTGCCCATCTTTCTACCTTGTAAAATCATATTAATTTTATATGCATTCTTCAGAGGTGGTCTATGTGAAAAAACAAACCAAACTCATATAGCAAAAACAGGAGCATGCTGAAGTATACCTTGCTTTTTCCGCTTAGTAATAGAAAATGCTTTTTAGATCAGTAAGTGTATCTCTGTACCATTACTGATGAAGGCTGTACTGTATTCCATTGTCTGATTTCTCCATTCTTTAACAATCATTTATTTTCTGACATTTAAGAAGTTTCTAACTCTGCTGCCATTAAAGAAAATGTTCACTGAATCTCCTTGAATATATATATTTTCCCCCTTTGATGACTTCTTTTGGATTAATTTTTATATGAGGATTGGCTGAACCACTTTTAGACTCTCTGGCCAACTCGGTGGGCTTAGAATTTGTGTGTGTGAAAGAGCCTTGCAGTGGCTGCCTGTTGGGACAGCTTCACAGATGGGACTTCAGACTCTTTGGTTGCTTATTACCAAGTGATAAGTTTTAAGCTCAAGGGAATGCATTAAAAAATTCCATGACAATCCATTGGCTGTGTTTATGCAGGCAAGCTGAAATAGAACAGGTTCTAAAGAATTCATTCACAGTAAAATTATTTTCTCCCCCCTCAAAAGTATTTTTGGTGAAGTTTCTTCTTCATCTGTGGGTCTGTAGTGCGGCTGGGGGAGGGGGGGTGGGAAACAGTGTGCCTTCATTTTTTTTCGATAGTTTGTCCAGCTGATATAGACTCAGTATACCTATTGAACATTTCTAGGGAAGAAACTAAATGATATATTTAACATATTTCCAGTTTTGAGTAGATATTTATCCCATACAAGCACTTTGAATTAACCAGGAAAAAAATGATCAGAAAGTGACATATAATTGAATTGTCATATTTTATTATTCAAACAGTTCTTTTACAGCATTTGGTGTTTTCCTGGACCTGCTAAAAGTAGTTTGTGTCAGAGTCCTTTGTGATTGGTGTCAGGTAAAAATTGTCAGCCTAATTCACAATGGTGATGGATTATGGAGGGTTGACTTCTCAAGAGAAAATCTGCCATGTGATGCTCCGGGATGACAGTATTCAGAAGAGGCCCTATACATATTCTCCATCTAAAAAGGATAATGTCAAAGTAAAGGTCAAATTTCTTTAGGTATTTTCTTAATGACTGTCACCTTGATCTTTCATGTTCTATGTTACTTTCCTCCTCAGAAATCAAAGAAGACATTTTTTTTTTTTTTTGGTTGTTGTTGAAATATACCTCCATGTCCACCCTAAATGTCTCTCCAGAGGGCTCTTCCCTTTCCCTTTGGCATCTCAACATGGGCAACAGTGGGTCAGGGAGTGGGAGTTGAGGTTTTGTGTGCCTCTAGGGTAGCTAGCTTCTTGCCTTCTGAATCCTAAAGCTCTAAAACATTAACCTGCGGGGCAGGAAGTATGAGAGATGAATCAGTCTATTCTCCCTCTAGCATCAATTTCTTGAATCTTGAATTTTGAATTCTTGAAGAGTGACTTCATCGTAGTGGACAATTATGGCAAGGGCCCTCATCAGTGGAGCACTTTACTCATGGCAAATACAATTGCCAGCTAATGTGGTGATTGTGTCAACAGAATCAGAAGGCCACTGAAGTTTTCCAGTTCAGCACTGGGGATTGGAAGAAGTTGCTGCTCCAGTAATATGCAGTGTTTCTATTCACTACCATTCTGTAATAGACAATCTATAAATCACAAGACAGCAATTCTCTGTTGCATCTGTAGAAACTCTCCTGTCTCTAGAATCTGTGAATTCTGAGCATTTTCTTGCCAGGCATATGGGAGGTCCATAAGCCTAAAGATGTCATAAAAGTCTATGTCCTTAAGGGGTCACTGAGGATACCAAGAGCTAGCAAGCTGGTGAGCTGGTTTCTCTTGGGATGAAGGTGAGATTTGCAGTAGTTAGTCTGTGTATGTCTCTGAATAATGACCTTTTTTGATCCATGACCAGAAGATGTGGGTGGTTACAATGTGGGAAAGGGGGAATTGGGGAAGACGGCAAAAATGTGTGTTGGAGAAAGGGGTCTAAATCTGAGTTAAAATGTACACATTTTATACACATTTAAGACACCTTTTTTCCTACTCTTTTCTCTTTTTAGGGAGACAGAAAGGGCTTGAATCATAAAAAGAGCAGTCTTGGAAGTCATAATAAATACTGTATAAGGGATTGAATTTGCTAGCTTCTTAACCAGACATATATGTTCTCAAACCAGTCAGTCAAAAAAATGTGGCCTGGGAACACCCTATCTTGTGACTGGTCAGAAGTGAGGCAAGACTAGTGGAGTACTGTGCCCTTACCCAGTTTGACCTAACTCCTGGTAATTAACATTAAAGTCAATTGTGATACTAAAAATCACTGGGAAGCCATTGAAGTAATGTAATGACTAGCAGAGAATTGTTGCTAAAAAAATTAGTTAAAGGACTTCCAGTTAAACAGGACAAAGCCATATATTTTATACCGGAATGAAATGATATGGACTCAGTGTACACTTTTGGAGTGTCTAACTATGATAACAGATTCCAAACAGTCATAATTAAAGACAACTTGCTCAACAGCTTTTGTTTTATAAAAATACTTGTCAAAGAACATGTATAGGAATGAAAACAAAAAGATAAACTTGCAAAAATATATGGGATGAAAATACTCAAAATTTCACTATGAAGAAAACAAGAGGTGAAAACGTCACCGTTAGCAGAATTGACATGTAACTTACTGAACACTCCAGCACTGCCAGATAGTCTTCTCTCAGTTAAAACTGCTGCAGCTCTTGATGATAAACAAGAGTCCATTGAAACTTTCAACAACTTCTGATTTATTAATTATAAAGTATAAACTTCAGGGTTATAGGCCATTTTTAAGAACTTAAAATAATAAAACTATATTGAAAAAAACAACTGCTAGAGAGGTATGAGTGACATGATATGAAAGACAGATGTGGCTGAGTAAATGGCTAGGCAGGCTCTCTCTCAGAATAAGAGCCCAAGTCCTTAGGTTGGTCCGTGAGGCTCTCCCTCAATGCCTGGGCCTCTTTTCCTCTGTAACCTCCTCTCCTGAACCTCTCCCCTTGCTTACTCTGTTCTAGCCACACTTATTCATACTTTCCAGGCACACCGGCCAGCCATCCTCAAATAGGGTGCTGGACCACAAATCTGAAAACCAATCTCAAGTCCCCAGTGCTGCTAACTGTACTGCTAATCATCATTACCCAAATAATTTCTTACTCCCTTTTAATTGGTTTGAACCACATGAAATTGACTAAATAATGGTGATATATAGAAGAGGAAGTAATCACATTATTTTCCCAAATTGTCTAGTCTCTGTCTCTCTGAAATCAATCAATAAATGCCAAGTAAAATCAGAGAAGGCAATAAAGTAAGAAGATACAGACACCGAAAAGAAGTATTTATCACCACAGGAAAACACATCTGTTTGTTTGCTGACAGTTGTCATTGAACCTGCAGGCTTCATGTAATTAACCCCAGTTACCAAGGGGCTAATTACTGGTCTAGTTTCCATCAACATTATCTTTCCTTAAGCAAGAAGTTTACACTGCTTGCTCTTCTCATCTCCTTCCAGACTGTCCTTGATGCCTCACTCCTGCTCCAACCACATTTGCTTTCACCATGTACTAGTGACCTCCTCATTGCCAGGCTGACAGCCTTTTTCCCTGTCATCACCCAGTTGTGCCTGAAGGGCTTCATTGACCACCCACTGGTCACCTCATTTTGGGTTTCCACAACACATTCCCTCTCTCCTGCAGTGCTGTGACCCTTTTAATCTTTACTTCTCTGTCCTCTTTTATTGGCTCCTGTCCATGAACAGCCTCTATTTTTGGTCTTCCATCCTCTGTGCTCATTCCTCACGGGAGCCCATTTCCCCTATATAGCACTGCTTACATCTTTAAACTCACCTCTGCCCTCTCACCTGCTCCTTCATGTCACATTTACAAACACTGGAGCTTTCTGCATGGAAAGCACCGCCATGCTCTCTAAATCAACATAGCTCAAGTTGAGTTCCAGACCACTCCCATTTCCCACTCATCTATATCTGTCTTGGGCATTCTTTCAATCTCCCAGGCAACAAGACTTCAGTATAAAAGAAAAATTTAATGAAGAGGGAATTGAAGTCATTATCTTTCCTCCCAAAATTTCTGTCTTCAGCTTCTCTATGTCTTCAACGTATACTCCCATGTGCTTGCATACACCGTGGTCCTACAATACCCTTCCACTCCTTCTTTTTCAAAAGCATACTCATTCCCCTTGCCTTTCTCCATGCTACTCCTTCTACTTGGTTTCCATGCAACTCATCTCCACTGAGAAATACTACCCATTCTTCAAGGTCCTGCTGGGATCTCACCCAGAGCCTCTGGCCAGCCACCTTCTCTTAGCACTGAAGAGAGTTTGGTGGATAGAGATATTTCTATACAAGTCTCTCTTTAGGTGGTACATTCTCAGAGAGGTGGATGCAGGTCAGATTCTCATGTTTTAAATGTCTTACCGTGCCCAGATAATGCTTATTACATGTTGTCTTAATGGAATGGGATGGAATCTCCTACATAGGGGCTCTCAAATATTCCCATTGAGTCTTCCTTCAATATTTTGGAAACTTATCCCCTTAGTACCTGCAATAAAACAGAAATGAAGAATCACTGGAAAAATGAAAATGCATAAAACATACCTAGAACTGTGAGAAGGATGACAGCTGAGCTAAAGACCCAGGCACCTATTCATGTCCCATTAATTAGCTTTTCAACAGTTGTCTCCTAAATTATTGGACACGTAGAAACCGAAGACAGCTACACAAGCAGGAACTTATCACAAAAAAGAGAGAGTCCCTGACCAGACTGACAACCTTAGAACAGTTATCTATTGCCAGAGCCTGCCAAGATATTTGTTCCCTCTTCCAGATCACTGGCAGGAGGAGCTCTGATGACACGCTATAACTCCTGTCTTAGCTGTCATTGTGAAAGGCATTAGTGATGAGTGTGCCAAGCCCAGGATTCTGAGCCAGGATGCTCTGAGACTGTTCTCTGCAGGGTTGGTCTCGAGCTAAGTGTGGCGTCAATTGCCTTCTTCCTTCATTTGTCCTCAGGGCTGCCCAAAGTTCTTTTTCATCCAACTCCTCTCCTGCCTCTTTCCCCAGACCGTGCAAGATGTCTCGCCCAATGATAGTTCAAAAAGGGTTAGAGATGCAGGGTGGGTAGAAATTGGAAAGGTACTAGTTTTTAAATCAAAATAATACACATACATAACTTTTTTAAGTCAAAGAGTATTCCAAGGTTAACTAAAAACAAAAAGTTATCTGCTTCTTTTCTTCCTTCCTCATTTCCTTCTTGTGCCACCCAGACACAACTATTTTAGCAGTTTCTCCTGGCGTTTACCTCCATTTCTAAATAATCTGCTTATTTTTCCTTTTTGATTTTAATACATTATCAGTTGTTTTTCCATTAACTTAATTTAATAAGCTGAGAATCACTACTTTTCCCCTCAATACTTCTGCTAAATCCTCGAAATGACTATATCATCACTGGGTGCAAACATACTCATATGTTTCCTTTCTTGTTCAACTTTTATTTTTTTCTGAGTTAATAAATGCCTCAGGTTTTAATGTTTATTTTAATTCTACCTAACTAAATCTGCCTCAAACTTCTCAAAAAATATCTCACAATGAAGGCAACAAATCATCTGTCAGCTATTTTTTTCTTTCTTCCTTGGAGTGTGCCCCACCCCCAAGTCTCCTGCATCATCAAGTCTGGACTAATTGCTCTTGAGACCAACTACGCACTATTGTTCTGGGTCTGCTCTTTCTTATTCTAGGAATTCCCTTTGTCCCTCTCTTATCTGGGATGCCGTATATCTTGGGTTCCACCTCTCTCTCTCTCTCTCTCTCTCTCTCTCTCGCTTGGTCCTCATTTTGATGAAGCATACTTTCAGTAGCCTCCAGGGGAAGGTGCATAGGAAGTAAATTTTCTAAGAGCTCACTTGCCTTAAAATGACTTTAATCTATCTCCTACTTAACTGATAATATTTTAGGGTTTCAGTTTCTAGATTGAAAATGATTTCTGCCCAGAATTATATTGCTTTCAAGAGGTCCATTGTTCTTTGGTTAGCTGTCTTTTGGTATGTGAGCTATTTCTTCTTTTCTTGCCAGGACTCCGTCAAATTTTCTTTTCCTAAGTCAAGATATTCCAAAGTGCAATTTAGAATTTCAGAATTAAATCTTCTACACCATTTGACCCCTTGCTTCCATTGTTTTGTTCCTTTCTTTTGTAAGGATCAATTTAAATGTCTTCCTGCTCACAGCTTTGTTTTTAATAATTGCAATTTGCTAAAAGCTTCAAAAGCTAAAAATTTTGGCACTTAATACATGAAATGCCACCTCCTGAAACCAGAAGAAGTAAGCACACTTCATTTTAGCACCCTGTGTGCTGTCCTTGAAAGGGTCTGTAAAGGGTCAGAAAAAGAAAGAGACTGATTGTTGATTTTCCTCCAGATTTAACCACAAGTTAAGACGAAAGGTCTTTTTTTCTGCAAATGCATCTCACACGCTGTTAAATGAGAGCATGGCACAAGTTGGAAACTCAAAGTGAAGTTCGAGCAATCCAGACCTATTTCAAAGCAACTCTTACAATTAATGCTACTTCATTACAAATGAAAAAAAATCTGGAAATAAGTTAAGCTGGTTGGAATTCTGGGGCAGCTGTCATGAGGTCAGACTGTTCTAAACAAACTAGGTTTTATAGCCACCCCGGATATGGGCATCTTTAATATTATCACAGGAGATCTATTTCAGAATTTATGGAAGGGAGGTGATTTCCTGGAATGTGCTCTAGATATTTTTGTAAATTGCTCTGGCATGGGAATTCTAAAAAACGCAGAACAGGAGAGATTTGTAAGGGAAGAGGAAGGTTGTTTGGCTAGAGTAGAGGAGACGTGGAAAGTAATATAGATTAGACTGTTGCTAGAGGGAAATGTCATGAATTCATCTTGTAATGGTTTGAATAAAAATCCAGCCACAATTTGGGGATTTCATCCCCTTTGGTGCTACAGACAAATGTCCCAGTTGGATGAGGGCTCAGAAACCAGCAGATCTGATGAAATTTCAACTTTCAGATGCAATCTCCAGTTTGCATGGAGAGGTGCTTACTAAGTTGGCAACTTCTGAAAAGTAGAGTAATGCTTGTTTGAAGAGTTAGTTATGGATCTTGGGCTAGGCCCACAGAGTTCTCTGAGGTTGACATATGGTACTTTTTCTTGAGAAAGCCAAGACTACCTGTGTTCACCGAGGGCAGTGGCATATCCGAGGTCAAGGAAAATCTTGTTGAAAAGATTCCATTTTGGTGACTTCCATAGAAAGAAAGAAACCATGTTCATTTGAATTGAGCTTAGAAATAGGCATTTGTAAAATTGGGGAGTTATTTTAGGATTATTTATTTACTCACTTAAAGATAGACTGTGCATGTTCTTATTATGTGCCAGTCATTGTACTTGCTACTGGTCAACAAGGCAGACAAAGTTCTTGCTTTCAAGGAGCTTTGGGACGAAAGGAGGGAAATATTTCTTTGGTTGGAGATAATGCTAAGGTATTCCTTACCCATCCTCTGCTCTTCCAACAACTTATATGTTTCAAATAGATTTGTACCAGGGTGAACAGATTTCTAACAGGGTATTAAAGAAGAATAAAGGAAGTTTTAAGAATTTTTTTTCTCATGAGATTGACATAATGGAATAAAAATATTTATCTCATTGATATAAATGAATAATAGTTATAATGATAGTAATAATTTATTGGGTGCTTTCCATGTGCCAGACACTGCATTAAGAGCTTTCAGTGGATTATTTCATTTAATTCTCTCAACAATCGCATGTAGTAGGCACTATTGTCATTTCCATAAAAAAAAAAAGAGAAAAGAGAAAAGAAGAGTGACTTACAAAAAGATTAAGAAACTTGTCCCAGGGCATTAATAGTGTATGGATGATCCCAGAACCAAACCTAGTGAGTTTGACTTTGAAATGTTGGTATTAGCCCCAAACATATTTTGCTCCCAACAGACTCAGGCTAAGTGGCATCCATCTGTGCGGTCACTATGCATCAGACTACATTGTCACTCTTTTCAGATGCTGGCATGGAATGAGAGTGTTGTTGAAGCGTCTGAAAGTTCCAGTCACCACTGTTCAAAGCTTACCTTTCATCTAGCCCCATCCTTACTCATGGCCCAGTGGATGTATTATCTGTCTCTTGTAAATGCCTCTCTGTGGAAAGTCTGTCCAAGGATCTTAGCATCTGGGAAATAGGCATTTCCCTGCTCAACAGAACCAAATTAGAAGAAGAAAAGTTTCAATTCAAATTCACTTTCACATGAAATAAATATCCTATGTCAAAGAGATGGAAAAACGGCAACTCAAATGGCTCTTGAGTTCACCAAAGTGTCACTAAATATCAATTTGAAAAACACCAGGACATGTTCAAAGTAAAGAAGAACCAAGATGTAATCAATTATAACTCCTGTGTGTGTGTGTTTGTGTGTGCGTGCGCGTATGGATGTGTGTGTCTATGTGTGTGTAATTTTGTAAGTCAAGCTAGTGTCATAAATATTACATTATTCAATGAGGTAGGTTAAGCTTATAAAATGTGCTAATGTGGCACATCATTTCACAAATGGGATGTTAGGATGACTTGGTTGGATTCTCCAACATGACAAAAACACCCATTAATGTTTACTGTAGCCTGTCTTAAGATTGATGTAGAAACCAGTTAATAGTTCAAGACGGGAGTGGGTGCGGTTGAAGGTCAGCGTTCACTAGTGCTTATTGTGGTTTGTAATCTGCTTTGTGACTATCTTCAGTTCTCTTCAGATATACAAATAAGCTCTTAATTACTTGACAATTATGTCTACTGTTTACTGAGTTCTATTCTGAACTTTTTATGCTTTAGAGAAGTAAGTTTTATGCAATGTATTATTTCTATTATTTGTTATATATTATTTATTATCATATATTATTTGTTATGTATTGAACATTGGAAATGATCCACATGCTCAACCATTGGGAAATGAGTTAGGTAAACTGAGATATATTTACATAATGAAATATTATGTAGCTGTTAAAATGATGTTAATGAGGAGTTTATAATAACAAGTGAAACAGTTATATTAAATGAGTAAATTAAATTAAAAAATTGTTTATACAATCTAATCTTTATAAAATATCCATAGAAAAAAGCCTGGAAGGAAACATTCCAAAATGTTACATTGCTTGTCTCTGGGTTACAAGATATGAGCGTGAGCTTTTTTCCCTCTTCTTCCCCCTCCCCTCCCCCTCCCCCCCTCCTTTTTAGCTCTTCTCGCTCTTATTCATATTATCTGCCATTAGTGTTATTTTCATAACAAAAGTAAAAAATTTCATTTGAGAAACATTTGAATTATTCATTAGAACCAACAGAAACTTCAATTAGCAGAGTTACCATTATGCTTGGGTATTCAAAATGGTTCCACTATCATGCAATTTTAGTATCTTCAGTAAAAGCAATTTGCTCAAAGTATGAAAAAAATACGGTTTAGTTATGGCCTTTTATCCAAATTCCATTTATGGCTAAAGAATTGAGAGTTGCCTAGATTGCATGTTGACTTCCTGTTGAATGTGTACTGTGTGAGTATAATGCTGGGGAACATGGTGGTGGAAGATACCTTTCTGGTTGGGGTTGAGGCCCTCTGTCTGGAATGCCCTGTTCCCATCTCCCTGCACCCAACTTGCTCCCACTCCCACTTGTTCAGGAACCCGAGAGGTCCTTCTCTTAGGGAAGTCTTCCATTGCTTCAGTTGTCACTCACTGATCAGGTCCTAAAGGAAAGCTGCACTGCATTTCTTTCCAATTTTAGTATATGTGCTGCCGAAATGAGCTCTTCACTGGGTTTCTCCGGGGAGCCCTTCCCACAATGGGATTATACCTCCACGTAATTTATGTCCACCCGTCCTTCCACTGCCCTTTAAGCTCCATGAAAGGAGAGACAGTGGCTGTTTCCCTATTGTGCTGTCAGCACCTTGAGTCTCCTGCATGAGAATTCAGTACCTATTTGCATGAATGATGAGTCCATTTATTTTAGAGATGCCAAATGTGAATTTCAGATGTATAAAAATCCCCAAATAATTGAAATCTTGCTTGAGGGAGAACTCGAACATGGTGGAAGTCAGTGGTGTAGTGAAAAAGTGAAGGTTGAGCCTTCCTTCAAACACGTTAATTAGTGTGTCCCCTTGCATGTGGGTGGGTGTTAGTCTTAACTGTAGCTGAAGTCTAGAAGTAGTTTAGCATTCTGGCTGAGTATGAAGGCCATGGAATGACTACTGGAACTCCAGCTAGGATTGCTACATCCATGAATATAGCATGTTATTCAATATAAACCACTATGCCTTCATTTCTTTGTATAATGGAGATACGGTGTCAGTTAAGGTTATTGTGAAGAGAAAATGAGATAAAACACAGTAAGTGCTGAACATAATGTCCAGGAACATTGTAGGAGTTCAGTAAGTTTCTTCAATGGCAGCAGTGTTATTACTAATAATTTTTTAGATTTCTAAAATTGTTACCAATTCTCTGAGACAGAAATTTCTCAACGACCACTAGATGGCATTAAGGTTAATTTGAAACATACACAGTGTGTGCCTTATTCATATCAGTAAAAACATGTGGTGAAAAGCAATTTCATGCATTTTGATTTATAAGTTGTGATTTAATAACTAAGGCCTTTTCATTATTTTATGTAGGAAAATCCTAGAAGAGATCATATTTGATTCAACTATGCTTCCAGTAAGGGCCCACCATGCTCCTTCTATTTTTCTTAAATTAGGAAAGTTATTGCTGAGCGTGCTGAATGATGTTGCAAAGTAAACGGCCACCTCTGTGCACTAAAAACAAAATTACTGGTTTGTAGCCATGGCAGGATGTACTGATAGTCAACAATGTGCCAGCCTCAATAGGGAGCCAGAGCAAAGGCTCTGTGGGTTTCTCCCAGGAGGGAGCCGAAGACAATAAGACAGTGGTTATGTGTGCTGCAAATGAGTGCCCGAAAGAACTGCCTGGGTACACTCTAGGGGAACCTGGTTATTCCCCACCCTGTTCAAGGATGCTGCGCTGGGAGAATTGTTGTTTCTTGAACTTTGCAGAAGGCCATAAATGAACCACAAAATGCAAATACACATATCCTTCTCCAAGATGTTGAGGTTGATTTAATGACTCAGTATTGTTGATTTTTTTTAGTTTGGTTATTGAAGCATTAATTTGTGGATATGTTATCAAAGGTGTTGTAGAACTATATATTTAGGACATTCCTAATTGAGAATAGTTTAGATGACAAGTAAACTGTGATGGGATGGGTGGCTTATCAGGAGCAAAGAGGAACATGAACTTAACTGAGGGGGAAAGATTAGTTTTGTCCTAATGGCTAATGAGCCTGAGCTGGGGAGCTATCACTTTGGCAATTTTGTTCAGTCTTAGAGGTGGATATTCCAATGGTTTAGCTCACCTCCAATGTGAACTTGTAAGAACAGCACATACAGGTAAATGTCACCTCTGAATGCCCAGAGAGGAAGGTAGTACCTGCAACATAGTGTATGCACTCAATAAATGTCAGCTGAACAATGAATGGTAAAATACCCAGTCAATTAAACTCAATAAAAGAATACTATTGGAGGTCAGCAAGGGGTGGTTTTGGTCAAGATATTGTAGCATATTTGTAACAAGGCACTCCCCTTTTGCTCCAAATATATGAGACAATATAAAATACAAATTTAAGAAAGGGATAAAAGGGCAAGGTTGAATGGCAAAGCCAGGTAAACACCTATATGGATCAGAACTGGAACACAATCACAAAGCAGTGAATGGGGCTCCCTGTGTAGAAGTAAGCTTTTGTGACTTTTGCTCTTGTGGTTAACAAAGGAAATGTTCTCCTTGTGGGATGGGGAATTGGGCCCAGGCTTACTGCTTGCCTTTTACTTCCAAGGATCTTCACCAGAATTATTAAGAATGTACTTTAACATAAAAAAAAGCGAACCCACCACCATCTAGATGTTTAGCCCTTTGTCCTATGGGCTTAATGAAGTGTTCCTTTTTTTTTTTTTTTAAGCAAATTTAGAAAGGAACCATCACTATGGGATGATTCAGATAAGATGAGGTCCCAGACATTGATGTTAAAAAAAAAAAAAAAAAGTCCAAAAAACCCCAGGATGCAAATATAGCTAGAAATAAGAAATGGCCAATGCGCTGTTTCCTTCACTGGTATTCTACCTAGAAAACCAAATTATAATCAGAAGTTTGCTTGGTGAGCTCAGACTCAGAGCAAAGGGAATTCACTCCATGATTGAAAAGATATTTAACATGGTTAGGAAACTCTGTAGAAGGTCAGATAGTAGGGATTCTAGGCATTGTTGGTCATATTGCCTCCTTTGTCAAGATCTCAACTCTGCCACTGTAGTGCAAAAACAGCCCCAGAAAATGGGTAAATGAACAGATGTGCCTGCAGTCTAATGAAACTTTATTTACAAAAACAGGAATTGGCCCACAGGCTGAGTTGACCAGCCCCTGTTCTGTGGCACCAGGTCCTGAATGTCTGATTTATCCATCTTTAGCTTGTTGATATAGACACTGTCTCTCTACATGAGACTCCATATTCTCAGAGCAGGCTTTGTCCCTCCCTTAGTTAACAGAATTAATCTCTGTGACTTGGCTTTTTGCAAGCCTCTGTGATGGCCAGCCTTCTTATGATTAAGAACTTTCTTTCTTTAGATGTGACAATTTCTACAATTAGAATAGGGTCAAGGGGCACCTGGGTGGCTCAGTGGTTTAAGCCTCTGCCTTCGGCTCGGGTCGTGATCTCAGGGTTCTGGGACCGAGCCCTGCGTGGGGCTCTCTACTCAGCAGGGAGCCTGCTTCCCTCTCTCTCTCTGCCTGCCTCTCTGCCTACTTGTGATCTCTCTCTGTCAAATAAATAAATTCGAAAAAAAAAAAAAGAATAGGGTCAAGTGTTACTGGCTTAGGAAGCTTTCTGTCTTCTTAAGGTGACTTCATGGATCACTGTTTAGTTCACCTAGGGCTTAACTCTCAGAGGATGTCTTATTTCCTAATCCCACCCTGCTTCCTGGTCCTTCTTACTTCCCGGTCCCAGAGACATTTCTCCTTATTGTCTCCACATTGATCCACAATAATAAGTCACAGTGGGGATCCAGTAAAAGACAGTGTTGAAACATGGATATCAGTCGATGCTTGAGATGTTGATTTCTGCCAGCTGTATATATAGTTCTAGGAAAAGTGCCTTAATTTTTTAGCCCCCAGTGCCCTCCTTGGCAATCTGGGACACGAAAACACCTTTAGCCCACTCTACACTTTCAATAGACCAACATGTGAAGGATTTTTTTTTTCCCTACAAGAACTGTTTAAATTTCTTTTCTGATTTTTTTTTTTTCCTGGTCTGGTGGCCTCTGACTCCTGTCATTGTGTTACCTTAGCTATTGTAGTGGCCATTTCTCATGTGAAACAGCATCCGGGTATAGGTTAGCAACTTATGACTCAAAATGTGGTCAGACCTATCACTGCGTTTGCATCACTTGGGATCAGGTTAGAAATGCAGAGTCTCAGGGTCTCAGACCAACTGAATCAGAAGCTACATTTTAACAAATTCCCCAGATAATTCAAGATAACAGAGTTTTGAAGTACCTCACTAACTTATTTTGTCTCTTAATGTTGATTATTTTTAATTAAAAAACTTAATTTTTATTTCTTCAGCTTTATTGAAGTATAATTCACATAAAATTTTAAGAAACTTAAGGTGTACATCATAGTGATTTGATATTCATAGACATTGTGAAAGGATTTCTACCATCTGGTTAATTACCACGTCCATCACTTAATGTTAATTAGGAAACAGTGTCTCCTTGGGGTGGCACAATTAGGGAAATGCCATAAAGGTCAAGGATAGTGGTTGTAATGTCTCCTATATCTGTGTTCCTTTGGGCAGGGCATATGGATATAAGGTTGCTTTGATTGGCACAGTCATGCATAAGCTCATTCATGCTCCAAATTCTTGATGAGATGGGGTTGAGAAGATTAAAATTAAGTACAGTTCTACATCATTGGCAGCCTTATTTTTCAAAGATTTTTAAAAGCTTCTTTTCATTGGAAGCTTGTGGAATTCTTTCTCCTTCATTGCTTTTCAATAAAATACTGACCAACTGGAACAAATCTTGTTCCTGTCAGGGCCTTGCAAATCTGGGCCTTCACCTTCTAACTCTGGGTTTGATAAAACTCACACACACACTCTCTCAAACCTTCCCACAACAAGCCACCAAAATGTGCCTTGATTAGCCTTCACTGTGTGTCATGAAATGGATCACATGAGGTATAGCTGAAAGTTATAGGACTTGCAGGGATATCAGATGGTCTTGTTTTATTTGGATGCAAAAGATAAATATTTGATTCTTGGTTTTGCCAGATTAAGGCATGTGTGTCTTGGACAACCATTTCCCCCCTCACCAAAGACTGGTAATTTATTGCAAAATAACTTAATGTGTCTTTGCAGTTGGTCTGGGAATTTTAATTTTTTTTAAAACTTCCTGAGTGACTCTAATGCTCAGCCAGTTTTGAGAATAATTAACAGAGTCTTTGAGTTATAATTCTTCATGTGTGAAATGGGAATATTATTTATATCTTCAAATGGTTGTTGAGAGCATTGCATGAAATTACTTGTGTAAAGAGCTTTCTAAAGTACAGAGCAGCCTAGAGACACATGCAACAGTTTTGACTTTTTGGGTGGTTGTGTCACAAAGACAGGATTTTGGGCATTATGTGAAGAAAGAAAGGCAGTATAAATGAAAGTAGAGGCTGAGAGAAACTGAGAACGAATGGCAGCTACCTCTATTTTGTATGGTGAAGAGTTCCTATATATGTACATGAATAAACATAGGACATGCCATCTACAGGCAGCCAGGACTGGGAAACATTCCTTCCCTAAGGCTGAATTTCTTGTAAAGAAGAACTTGTATTCACATGAGGTCTATACAATCCTGTGTTCCTCCCTTATAATATTTCATTTTGCCTGTCTTGGCTCAAGAAACTGCAGGGCAATTTGAGGTCAGAGTTTGGGTCTTCCCTTTCCCACAGGAACTCTTATTACAATTCTGTTACAGAGAAAGCTCTCAGCAACTGTTGGTTGATGCTTGGTCATAATTCTTGGACTTCTTTCCACATGAGTAGTTGAAGACTCTCAAATGACTCAGTTGTAGAATGGGATTAATTAAGGATGTCTTTCTATGACCAGTTCTACCCCATGATGTTATTACAATTTTCTTATATTGCATGGAAAAACTCCCCACGTTCTCTGAGTATAAACACCAGGATTGCATCTCATTCTACATGAGTCACGAGGGGCTATTTTGGGAGGAGGGTGGGTTTGAAATCCATGCTGCTTCTCTTTCCTTTCAGAGCTGGTTTTGTAATAAACCCATCATGTCACCAAACAAAGAAAACTCATTTTCAAGCCGTGTCTCTTTGTCAAAAGAAGCCAGTTCAGTCAACTTAGTGTAAAACAATAAACTGGCCGATGTGACAAGACAAAGACCATGCTTCAACTGATGGATTCATTTTCTAACTTGTTAACTCACTGCTGTATAGACACAGTCTCTGACTAACAGACCCAATGACTGTTTGGAAGAATGAGCCCCCAAAAGCAATTCTGTTGGAAAAGATCAGTGTAATAGCCACTCACCTAATTCATCCATGCTCTGTGTGGGTCCTAGAGGGAGGAATAACAAATAGTTGGTTGAATTTTTCTTTTTTCTTCTTCTCTTCTCCTCCCTCCTAAACTTTCTGTTTCTCCCCCTTCCCTCCTCCACTTCCTCCTCCTCCTCTTTCTTCTCGTCCTCTTTACTTTTCTTTTCCTTCTCACAGTATTGGCCCAGAAGATGTAGAAGTGAGGAACTTTGCAATATTTCAGGACTGTCTGAACTTGCCCTCTTGTTAAAAAGAGATCCTTGGACTATGCCCAGGCTAGGATGCTTGGATGTGGGGCTACCCTCAGCTGAGGGCAGAGGAAAGGGGAATTGAATCTAGAAACCAAATAATGGCTGCGGAATCAAAAGATGTTCCTAAGCAACAAATCTGAGGGGCCTGAAATGAAACTTGATCTGATCCAAAGATAAAGGATTAATATGGGTCAGGAAAGATGGAAGTAGGAGACTTCAAAAGATTGAGGCAAGAAGATGATACAGTAAGTGGGCACTGTGGGAGGGAGGCTTTAAGAACTTGCCATGCCTTGACTGTGGGGAGATGGGGGATGTTGAGGGAGCTGAGCTCCTTCTATGAAAGACTATAGTCAATTGGAACCCATTCAGAGTGCACCTTCACAGTCAAATCCAGGCCTCAAAGAATCTAGCATGATAGCTCCTTGTGGAACAATTGAGTTATGCCTGTAACTTCTAGAAGAGCAAACAGGTACAGATGGTTAAATGAAAGAAAAGAATCATACTGAAAAGAATCATACTACCACCTAGCCAAAAACAATCAGTCCAAAGAATGGTGCAAAATTTGTGGCTTTAAAAAAACAAACAAACAAAACCTTCCCCTTAAAGTTGCTTGTAAACCTTTTACAGAATTTGTCATTGGTATGTATACAGGAATCCATTATCTTGCTGGTTCCCATCTTTTGTCTGTCCCTCTCTAGGTTTTTCATCTTGTTTTTCATACTTCTGCACCCCTCCCCTCCCCAGTAGTGGTCTCCAGGCTCCATCTTGGAGGCGGCCACATGGTTCTCAGGGTCACAATAATCACTGGGCCTGACCTGGATGGGATTGGACCCTTGCTGTTTGTCAAAGGAATAGGTTTTAGGCATTTAAGTCTTCAGAGAGGAACAGTTATAAGATCTAATCTTCCTCTTAAAAGGCTCTCATTGCTTAACTTTGATGAGTTATTCTACTATCCCAAGAGCACTCTCTTCACTCTCATCAAAAACCCTCCCAACTAGGAGTGATGAGAAGAAAAGAAGTGAGTTGGGGGAAGGAAGACATGGTTCTGGATCTCATGTTGCTGATAATGGCTATTACATGGAGGAAGAAGGCAGAATATTATTTGGTTCTGATTACAGAAGGTTGAGAAACAATATATCCCCAATTTTGAAACATCTTACAGATTGATGTCTCACTCAGCTCTTGCACTGGATTGCTTAAAACCTATTGTAGTGAAACCTGTATCTTCTTTAATCATTTAAAGGGAAATATTACAAATTTTTCCTGGGGTTCATATTTATGGAAACTTTCTCTTTAAGGGAAACCCAAAGATATGTTAAAATAAACTCCAGGCGGATGTCAAGGTGAAATAGACCTTTGGGTTTATTCATGGGCTTCATAATTGACAATCCTGTGCAAGATAATTGGAACATCATTTTAGAAACTCCTTGCGACTTGATTGAATTTAAGTTTGGTTCCTGCATTCAGGCTAAAGATATGCAGAATATATAATTGGGTTTGAAATAAAAGCCAAAGGAATTTTGGGTAAAAATTTGAAAGAAAAAAACAACAACTGTGGACTTTGGTGGGCACAGACACAGGGTTGGGGTTGTTCTAGGACAAATAGTCCGCACATATGCTGGCTCATAAAAGAACAAAAAGACAAAGTAAACCACGAACTTTCCATTGGAATATCAGAGGAGAATTGATTATGACTAGCAAATATTCAATGTGAATTTTGCCTGTTCCCTCCAATCTGTACCCCTAGCAATCACTGCTAATTAATCAAGTCTCACCTTTCCACTGAGCCTACAGTTAATTTTTCAAAGATCAATATAGTTTTCCAAGTAGCCAGTGAGTATTATACAATTTGATATATGAGAGACAACTTACTCATCTTCTTGATTTAATTGAAGTCACCACAGAAGGCTTTCAAGTGGACTTGAAAGCCTTCTTTGTCCAAGTATCTGAGGACTCCAAAATGTCATAGGAGGAGAAAGAGAAGGTCAGGTACAAAGAAAATCTTACTTTAAATTGGATATGATCCTTTTACATAGCTGATTGAGTATTATTTATGCTTAACTTGGGTGAAACTTTTCTTATAGGCATTAAATTATGCCCAGGGCAAAAGTGAACACCGAAGTTGCTAAATACTCCCACATTCAAGAGAGAGCTTCAGATGAACAAACTAGAACTGAAGTCAGAAATTTCCTTACAGGGTTATTAAGAATTCATCATATTAGTCTCTTACCACTAATCACCATTACCTTCCTGGTCTATGAAAGAAGTCTGGGGAGAGGAAAAGATTCACTAGTCCTCTGGGACTTAGAGGAAATTTCCCCTCTCCTCTCTGCAGGTGGGGAGATGACACTCCAAGATACCCATCTGTGAAGATAGTAGGTATTGTCCAGCAGGGAAGACTGAATTCCTTTTGTTACGACAATGGGATCTTAGGCTTCTGTGCAAGTCTGAGCAGGGGAAATGAGAACTGTAGGGAGGAGGCAGGTCAGAGGGACAGGACCGTGGCAGAAAACCTGCATGATGACATTTGGCATGTCAAGGAGACAGGAGTTTTCCAAGGATTGAGCAGACACAATAAAGGGCAGCTTAGTCCAGTTTGCTTATCCTCATCTGGGAGGGATGCTTTCTGGGAATAGGGACCTCAGTAGCAGAACACTGTGGCATTGACTGCTGGTGAGAGATACTGAGGAAGTGATTAAAAGGTGAAGCCAGAGTCAAATTTCCTGTGTCAAGCTACTCTGCAGTGCGGAGGTCCCACAGGGCCCTCCAGACAACCCTAGCCGGGACTCCACAAGATATGGTTAGGATACCGACCACACAAGAGATACTGATGGTCAGAGAGTGTTATAAGAGAAAATCAACAAGAAGAAAAGTGAATCCTCCCTCAGAAAAATAAAGAGACATTGGCCTTTTCCAACTGAGGTAGCCAACCTCCTCAATAGTCCCCAATAATTCCCCACGTCTTAATAATCATGGTCTTGTATAGTTTTTCCCACATGGAAATAGGGTTTATCTGTGGAAGAAATGGTGTGAGATTTGCTAGACTATGTCACAAGACACATTACGGCTTCCACCTTTCTTAGGTGGTGTACTCTGGAAGATCCAGCTGCCATACTGTGAGACACTCAAGTAGCTCTCAGAGGCCTGTGAAGAGGGCAACTGCTGCATCCTGCCAACAACCAGCATTAACATGCCAGTCATAGGAGTGAGCTACCCCAGCCCAAGTCTAGCCTTTAAGTAACGGCAACCCTGGCCAAGATCTGACCACCACCTCATCCTTATGAGTGATGCTGAGACAGAAACACCCAGCTAAATGGCTCCTGACTTCTTGTCCCACAGAAATTCTGAAAGGTAATATAGAATTGTGATAGTTTTAAATCACTTTGTGTTGAGGGTTATGTGTTATCCAGCCATACAATTCACTTCCTGTCCCTCTTTCTTGCCTTAAAGCCCAGAAGAGTTAGAGCCTAGAAGAGTAAGGAAAAGAAGGCATGTAAAAGTAAGACATTTTGAGTCACTCAAATTATATGTTTAACCTGCAGTAGGGATGACGAGAGTGTTTTGGATAGGATATGAAATTAAACTGGACTAGAAACTTCTGGAATCCCCCTGCAAATGACATTGCTGGACAGGCAGTGGGAATTTTACATACCATAATTGGGAAGATTATTGGACAAAAATAAAATCCTGTCACGTGTATACTCCAAGGAGGTGAAACTTCTCAGTAGACCTCTTATTAATTAAGAGGTTTAATTAATTAAGACTAATTAATATTAAAATATTAAATATTTTTTTAAAAGCATAATTGAATAGAAAGATTTGCTTTGTTGTTCGTGATCCTGTTATGCTCAGACTATGGTCCTTGACCAGTAGTGCTGGAGTTACAGAGCTAGCCCTCCAGAGCAAGGAAGCCATGAAATATTAGGAAATCCAAACTTATGACATAACAAATGTTAGGAGGAGTTATCTCTAAAAAGACCTCTTTTTTCTTGACGTGTAACAGGTAGAGAGCTATAGAAATATGAAAGTTGGGGCACCTGGGTGGCTCAGTTGGTTAAGTATCTGCCTTCCACTCAGGTCATGACCCCAGAGTCCTGGGATTGAGCCCCACATTGGGCTCTCTGCTCAGTGGTGAGCCTGCTTCTGCCTACTTGTGCTTTCTCTCTGTCAGATATATAAATAAAATACTAAAAAAAAAGAAATATGGAAAGTCGTAGCATTTTGTAGAAGTTTCTCTGTATTGTAAAGACGCTTTGGCATTGTTTGATCTGACCAATGTGTGGGTGGTTGGAGATGGTGTGAATGTCTGTATTGTGCTTTTAGTAGCTAATCTAGTCCTCAAACAAGTCAGTTTTCCCTGATATCAAAGTCAAGGAGAAGCTGGCCAATATGATACAGATATACATAAACTTCATATTTACTTTTTGAAAAATATGATGAGTTATGCAGTTCATAGAAAGGAAGAATGTGGAGCAACTGGCCTTTTAAGATAAACTTCTCAAGATTACCCGAGACAAGTCTGGAGATGGTGGTGGTCTACAATAAAGATTTCAGTCTGTGTTGAATTATAATAGAGTCAGGGTCACCATACTCTTTTTTTTTTTTTTTTTAAGACATATAGTGGATTATTTGCCCCAGGGGTACAGGTCTATGAATCATCGGGCTTACTCATTTCACAGCGCTCACCATAGCACATACCCTCCCCAATGTCCATAATGCAGCCATCCTATCCCTACCCCCCATCCCCAGCAACCCTCAGTTTGTTTCACGAGATTAAGATTCCGTTATGTTTTGTCTTCCTCCTGATCCCATCTTGTTTCATTTTTTCCGTCCCTATCGCTCACGACCCCCTGCCCTGCCTCTCAAATTCCTCATATCAGAGAGATCATATGATAATTGTCTTTCTCTGATTGACTTATTTTGCTTATCATAATACCCTCTTGTTCCATCCACGTCATTGCAAATGGCAAGATTTCCTTTCTTGATGGCCGCATAGTATTCCATTGTGAGTGTGTGTATGTGTGTGTGTGTACCCTCTTGTTCCATCCAAGTCATTGCAAATGGCAAGATTTCCTTTTTTGATGGCTGCATAGTATTCCTGTGTGTGTGTGTATACACACACACACACACACACACACACACACATATATATATAAATATACACACCACATCTTCTTTAGGCAATCATTTGTTGATGGACATCTAGGTTCTTTCCATAGTTTGGCTATTGTGGACATTGCTGCTATAAACATTAGGGTGCACATGCCCCTTTGGATCACTACATTTGTATCTTTAGGGCAAATACCCAGTAGTGTGATTGCTTGGTCATAGAGTAGCTCTATTTTCAACTTTCTGAGGAACTTCCATACTGTTTTCCAGAGTGGCTACACTAGCTTGCATTCCCTCCAACAGTGTAGGTGAGTTCCCCATTCTCTGCATCCTAGCCGACACCTGTCATTTCCTGACTTGTTAATTTCAGCCATTCTGACTGGTGTGAGGTGGTATCTCACTATGGTTTTGATTTGCATTTCCCTGATGCCAAGTGATGTTGAGCACTTTTTCATGTGTCTGTTGTTGACCATTTGGATGTCTTCTTTGCAGAAATGTCTGTTCATGTCTTCTGCCCATTTCTTGATTGGATTCTTTGTTATTTGGGCATTGATTTTAATAAGTTCTTTATAGATTTTGGATACTAGCCTTTATCTGAGAGGTCATTTGCGAATATCTTCTCCCATTCTGTCAGTTGTCTTTTGATTTTGTTGCCTGTTTCCTTTGCTGTGCAAAAGTCATCCCTCCCTTTTGTAAACAACATAAAATCTCGTTCTTTTCTTCCAGGACTGGGACTGAACTCCAGCCCTCTCCTGGAACAAATGACCCAGGAAACATCCTATATGATGATACCAAGAGAATTCCCCTGGTGTGAACTGTGTGCAGTATCTGGGTAGCATAGATGTGCTGGGACCACAGAGGTCTGGGAGGTCACAGCTCTGCAGAACGGATGGTGTCCCCAAGGTGGGGAAGAGCCCTGGGCATGAATTATCACATTCTGGCCCAGAATAGAAGCAAGCCTGTGGGGTGCCTGGGTGGCTCAGTGGGTTAAAGCCTCTGCCTTCGGCTCAGGTCATGATCCCAGGGTCCTGGGATCGAGTCCCTCATCGGGCTCTCTGCTTAGCAGGGAGCCTGCTTCCCTTCCTCTCTCTTGCCTGCCTCTCTGCCTACTTGTGATCTCTGTCTGTCAAATAAATATAATCTTAAAAAAAAAAAAAAAAGAAGCAAGTCTGTGTAGCCTACTCCTGGCCTTCTACTCAAACCAGGAAGAACACTCAGCTGGTGTTCTCCAGAAGTTTTCACATTGGCTAGCTCATTGTTCTCACAAAATAAAACAAAAAGTCTGATGTTGGTATTTTCCTAAATTTAGGATCAGAAGTGGTAGCTGACTTCAGAAGGTTCAGAGGTGGTAGCTGACTTGCCTAAGGACACACTGCTTCTGAGAAATGGATCCAGGTTCAAGCCCAGAACTTTTGATTCACTCAACACTTCAGCTGTTTTTCCTGCTCTCTTTTGATTTTATTTGTATCACCTATAGAGCCACTCATGCTAATGGTGCATGAGGGGATACTCCTTGATGCTGGCATCTGAGTCTGATGATTTTGAATATTACTGTGTGTATGTGTGTGTGTGTGTGTAAGTAGGTGCTGTTAGTTTCTCTTGAGAATCAAGACTAAGGGTCTTTATCTGGAATCCTGTGCCATCTCTCCCTGGGTGGTATGAAGAATGAATCTTTTGTATTGTCCTTTGGGCTGTGATCTTCTGTAAACTTTTGAGATTTCTCCTCCTGTGCTCTCCATCCCCCAAACTCAACACACATTTCTTTTTCCTCCACTTATCTAAGGGAGAGAAAGAGAACTGGACTCCAGTTGGAGCCCTGGGTCTGGTTTCAAGTAGGGTCAACTTGCAATTAACTGCTGCTATGGGAGAACTAGGAGAAACTAACTACTGGTGCTTGAATTTCCAGTATTATTAATGATTTCTTGGATATTAACTGTAGTCTCTCTCTTCTTTTTATTTCCTTCCTATACTAGATACTGATTTGAAATCATAATGTGTAATAAAATTAAAAAATTTTAATATTGTGATAAGTAACATGTCATCCAATTTTTCTTTTGTAACGAATTTAATATATATATATTTTATAAACATATATGTAATGAGGATATTTAAAGAAGATGGCGGAGAAGTAGCAGGCTGAGACTACTTCAGGTAGCGGGAGATCAGCTAGATAGCTTATCTAAAGATTGCAAACACCTACAAATCCAACGGGAGATCGAAGAGAAGAAGAACAGCAACTCTAGAAACAGAAAATCAACCACTTTCTGAAAGGTAGGACTGGCGGAGAAGTGAATCCAAAGCGATGGGAAGATAGACCGCGGGGGGAGGGGCCGGCTCCCGGCAAGCGGCGGAGCAACGGAGCACAAAATCAGGACTTTTAATTAAGTCTGTTCCGCTGAGGGACATCGCTCCAGAGGCTTAACCGGGGTGAAGCCCATGCAGGGTCAGCGTGGCCTCAGGACCTGCAGGGTCACAGAAGGATCGGGGGCGTCTGAGTGTCGCAGAGCTTACAGGTATTAGAACGGGGAAGCTGGCTACAGAGACAGAGCCGAGGAGTAAGCTCTAAGCTCGGGGTTACCTTGAACCGGTCGCAGACTCGGTCAGCTCGGAGCGCGGCCGGAGGCAGGGTGACGGGAGTAAATCGGCGCTGTTCTCTGAGGGCGCACTGAGGATTGGGGCCCTGGGCTCTCGGCTCCTCCGGGCTGGAGACCGGGAGGCCACCATCTTCATTCCCGCCCTCCGGAACTCTACGGAAAGCGCTCAGGGAACAAAAGCTCCCGAAAGCAAACCCGAGCAGATTACTCTGCCCGGCCCCTGGTAAGGGCGGTGCAACTCGGCCTGGGGCAAAGACACTTGAGAATCATTACAACAGGCCCCTCCCCCAGAAGATCAACAAGAAACCCACCAAGGCCAAGTTCACCTACCAAGGAGTGCAGTTTCAATACCAAGGAGAGCAGCGGAATTCCAGAGGAGGAGAAAGCAAAGCATGGAACTCATGGCTTTCTCCCCATGATTCTTCAGCCTTGCAGTTAATTTTTTTTCTTTTTCAATTTTTTTTTCTCTTCTTCTGCTAAATTTTTTTAACTTTTACCCTTTTCTTTTTTAATGTTTTTTAACTAGTTTATCTAATATATATATATATATATATTTTCCTTTTTATATTTTTTCTTTATTGGTTTTCTTTTTTTGTTTCTTTTTTTTTTTCTTTCTGAACCTCTTTTATCCCCTTTCTCCCCCCTCACGATTTGGGATCTCTTCTGATTTGGCTAAAGCATATTTTCCTGGGGTTGTTGCGACCCTTTTAGTATTTTACTTGCTCCTTCATATACTCTTATCTGGACAAAATGACAAGGCGGAAAAATTCACCACAAAAAAAAGAACAAGAGGCAGTACCGAAGGCTAGGGACCTAATCAATACAGACATTGGTAATATGTCAGATCTAGAGTTCAGAATGACAATTCTCAAGGTTCTAGCCGGGCTCAAAAAGGCATGGAAGATATTAGAGAAACCCTCTTGGGAGAGATAAAAGCCCTTTCTGGAGAAATAAAAGAACTAAAATCTAACCAAGTTGAAATCAAAAAAGCTATTAATGAGGTGCAATCAAAAATGGAGGCTCTCACTGCTAGGATAAATGAGGCAGAAGAAAGAATTAGCGATATAGAAGACCAAATGACAGAGAATAAAGAAGCTGAGCAAAAGAGGGACAAACAGCTACTGGACCACGAGGGGAGAATTCGAGAGATAAGTGACACCATAAGACGAAACAACATTAGAATAATTGGGATTCCAGAAGAAGAGGAAACAGAGAGGGGAGCAGAAGGTATATTGGAGAGAATTATTGGAGAGAATTTCCCCAATATGGCAAAGGGAACAATCATCAAAATCCAGGAGGTTCAGAGAACCTCCCTCAAAATCAATAAGAATAGGTCCACACCCCGTCACCTAATAGTAAAATTTACAAGTCTTAGTGACAAAGAGAAGATCCTGAAAGCAGCCCGGGAAAAGAAGTCTGTAACATACAATGGTAAAAATATTAGATTGGCAACAGACTTATTGACAGAGACCTGGCAGGCCAGAAAGAGCTGGCATGATATATTCAGAGCACTAAACGAGAATAACATGCAGCCAAGAATACTATATCCAGCTAGGCTATCATTGAAAATAGAAGGAGAGATTAAAAGCTTCCAGGACAAACAAAAACTGAAAGAATTTGCAAATACCAAACCAGCTCTACAGGAAATATTGAAAGGGGTCCTCTAAGCAAAGAGAGACCCTAAAAGTAGTAGATCAGAAAGAAACAAAGACAATATACAATAACAGTCACCTTACAGGCAATACAATGGCACTAAATTCATATCTCTCAATACTTACCCTGAATGTTAATGGGATAAATGCCCCAATCAAAAGACACAGGGTATCAGAATGGATAAAAAAACAAAACCCATCTATATGTTGCCTACAAGAAACTCATCTTAAACCCGAAGACACCGCGAGATTTAAAGTGAGGGGGTGGAAAAGAATTTACCATGCTAATGGACATCAGAAGAAAGCAGGAGTGGCAATCCTTATATCAGATCAATTAGATTTTAAGCCAAAGACTATAATAAGAGATGAGGAAGGACACTATATCATACTCAAAGGAACTGTCCAACAAGAAGATCTAATAATTTTAAATATCTATGCCCCTAACGTGGGAGCAGCCAACTATATGAACCAATTAATAATAAAATCAAAGAAACACATCAACAATAATACAATAATAGTAGGGGACTTTAACACTCCCCTCACTAAAATGGACAGATCATCCAAGCAAAAGATCAACAAGGAAATAAAGGCCTTAAATGACACACTGGACCAGATGGACATCACAGATATATTCAGAACATTTCATCCCAAAGCAACAGAATACACATTCTTCTCTAGTGCACATGGAACATTTTCCAGAATAGATCACATTCTCGGTCCTAAATCAGGTCTCAACTGTTATCAAAAGATTGGAATCATTCCCTGCATATTTTCAGACCACAATGCTCTGAAGCTAGAACTCAATCACAAGAGGAAATTTGGAAAGAACCCAAATACATGGAGACTAAACAGCATCCTTCTAAAGAATGAATGGGTCAACCAGGAAATTAAAGAAGAATTGAAAAAAATTCATGGAAACAAATGATAATGAAAACACAACGGTTCAGAATCTGTGGGACACAACAAAGGCAGTCCTGAGAGGAAAATATATAGCGGTACAAGCCTTTCTCAAGAAACAAGAAAGGTCTCAGGTACACAACCTAACCCTACACCTAAAGGAGCTGGAGAAAGAACAAGAAAGAAACCCTAAACCCAGCAGGAGAAGAGAAATCATAAAGATCAGAGCAGAAATCAATGAAATAGAAACCAAAAAAACAATAGAACAAATCAACGAAACTAGGAGCTGGTTCTTTGAAAGAATTAATAAGATTGGTAAACCCCTGGCCAGACTTATCAAAAAGAAAAGAGAAAGGACCCAAATAAGTAAAATCATGAATGAAAGAGGAGAGATCACAACTAACACCAAAGAAATACAGACAATTATAAGAACATACTATGAGCAACTCTATGCCAACAAATTTGACAATCTGGAAGAAATGGATGCATTCCTAGAGACATATAAACTACCACAACTGAACCAGGAAGAAATAGAAAGCCTGAACAGACCCATAACCAGTAAGGAGATTGAAACAGTCATCAAAAATCTCCAAACAAACAAAAGCCCAGGGCCAGATGGCTTCCCGGGGGAATTCTACCAAACATTTAAAGAAGAACTAATTCCTATTCTCCTGAAACTGTTCCAAAAAATAGAAATGGAAGGAAAACTTCCAAACTCATTTTATGAGGCCAGCATCACCTTGATCCCAAAATCAGACAAGGATCCCATCAAAAAAGAGTACAGACCAATATCCTTGATGAACACAGATGCAAAAATTCTCGCCAAAATACTAGCCAATAGGATCCAACAGTACATTAACAGGATTATTCACCACGACCAAGTGGGATTTATTCCAGGGCTGCAAGTTTGGTTCAACATCCGCAAATCAATCAATGTGATACAACACATTAATAAAAGAAAGAACAAGAACCATATGATACTCTCCATAGATGCTGAAAAAGCATTTGACAAAGTACAGCATCCCTTCCTGATCAAAACTCTTCAAAGTGTAGGGATAGAGGGCACATACCTCAATATTATCAAAGCCATCTATGAAAAACCCACCGCAAATATCATTCTCAATGGAGAAAAACTGAAAGCTTTTCCGCTAAGGTCAGGAACACGGCAGGGATGTCCATTATCACCACTGCTATTCAACATAGTACTAGAAGTCCTAGCCTCAGCAATCAGACAACAAAAGGAAATTAAAGGCATCCAAATCGGCAAAGAAGAAGTCAAACTATCACTCTTCGCAGATGATATGATACTATATGTGGAAAACCCAAAAGACTCCACTCCAAAACTGCTAGAACTTGTACAGGAATTCAGTAAAGTGTCAGGATATAAAATCAATGCACAGAAATCAGTTGCATTTCTCTACAGCAACAGCAAGACAGAAGAAAGAGAAATTAAGGAGTCAATCCCATTTACAATTGCACCCAAAACTATAAGATACCTAGGAATAAACCTAACCAAAGAGACTAAGAATCTATACACAGAAAACTATAAAGTACTCATGAAAGAAATTGAGAAAGACACAAAGAAATGGAAAAATGTTCCATGCTCCTGGATTGGAAGAATAAATATTGTGAAAATGTCTATGCTACCTAAAGCAATCTACACATTTAATACAATTCCTATCAAAGTACCATCCATTTTTTTCAAAGAAATGGAACAAATAATCCTAAAATTTATATGGAACCAGAAAAGACCTCGAATAGCCAAAGGAATATTGAAAAAGAAAGCCAAAGTTGGTGGCATCACAATTCCGGACTTCAAGCTCTATTACAAAGCTGTCATCATCAAGACAGCATGGTACTGGCACAAAAACAGACACATAGATCAATGGAACAGAATAGAGAGCCCAGAAATAGACCCTCAACTCTATGGTCAACTCATCTTTGACAAAGCAGGAAAGAATGTCCAATGGAAAAAAGACAGCCTCTTCAATAAATGGTGTTGGGAAAATTGGACAGCCACCTGCAGAAAAATGAAATTGGATCATTTCCTTACACCACACACGAAAATAGACTCAAAATGGATGAAGGACCTCAATGTGAGAAAGGAATCCATCAAAATCCTTGAGGAGAACACAGGCAGCAACCTCTTCGACCTCAACCGCAGCAACATCTTCCTAGGAACATCGCCAAAGGCAAGGGAAGCAAGGGCAAAAATGAACTATTGGGATTTCATCAAGATCAAAAGCTTTTGCACAGCAAAGGAAACAGTTAACAAAACCAAAAGACAACTGACAGAATGGGAGAAGATATTTGCAAACGACATATCAGATAAAGGGCTAGTGTCCAAAATCTATAAAGAACTTAGTAAACTCAACACCCAAAGAACAAATAATCCAATCAAGAAATGGGCAGAGGACATGAACAGACCTTTCTGCAAAGAAGACATCCAGATGGCCAACAGACACATGAAAAAGTGCTCCATATCACTTGGCATCAGGGAAATACAAATCAAAACCACAATGAGGTATCACCTCACACCAGTCAGAATGGCTAAAATTAAGAAGTCAGGAAATGACAGATGCTGGCGAGGATGCGGAGAAAGGGGAACCCTCCTACACTGTTGGTGGGAATGCAAGCTGGTGCAACCCCTCTGGAAAACAGCATGGAGGTTCCTCAAAATGTTGAAAATAGAACTACCCTATGACCCAGCAATTGCACTGCTGGGTATTTACCCACGTAGTGATCCGAAGGGGCACGTGCACCCGAATGTTTATAGTAGCAATGTCTACAATAGCCAAACTATGTAAAGAACCTAGATGTCCATCAACAGACCAATGGATAAAGAAGATGTGGTATATATACACAATGGAATACTATGCAGCCATCAAAAGAAATGAAATCTTGCCATTTGCAACGACGTGGATGGAACTAGAGGGTATCATGCTTAGCGAAATAAGTCAATCGGAGAAAGACAACTATCATATGATCTCCCTGATATGAGGGAGAGGATATGCAACATGGGGGGTTAAGGCGGTAGGAGAAGAGTAAATGAAACAAGATGGTATTGGGAGGGAGACAAACCATAAGTGACTCTTAATCTCACAAAACAAACTGAGGGTTGATGGGGGGAGGGGGATTGGGAGAGGGGGTGGGGTTATGGACATTGGGGAGTGTATGTGCTATGGTGAGTGCTGTGTAGTGAGTAAACCTGGCGATTCACAGACCTGTACCTCTGGGGATAAAAATATATGTTTATTAAAAAAATAGTAATGATTATGTACTTTGTTCAACCACAAATCTAACATTAATTGATTAAAATGTTAAGAAATTAGGTGAGAAAACAAAAAGAGCTGGAAGAGACAAAGGATGTGAATGTCTTCTTTCGTGTGAGTATAGATTAGGTGGTGGACAATAATGGGACACTGAGGCCCTAGTTCTTGCTCAGTAATTGCAATTGCTTGATCTCAGATATGGGAATACCAGATCTGTTAGGAAACTTATGGAACCCCCATGTGGACCTCAGAAAAAGTACAGTGATCCTCAATTATCCTGGAAGAAAGATTGAGAATCCTGGCCTCAAGGTGTCACCAATGAACTCTGACTAATGAAACACTCTAGCATCTTGGAATGGGTACAGAAGGCTAGACAACAACTCTTGGAAAACAACGTTGTGGAAGACAGCAGCAAGCTCTGGCTCTGGGGATCTGACCTAAGTGAGTAAGGTACAGGTGTAAGGGGCTGGCTTCTATGAGAGGCAGAGGTGTAGTGAAATGGGCCTTAAAGATGAAATAGTCAAATTCTACCATTTGAGAAGGGCATAGCAATGATTAATTCATGATGGACTATTTTCGGAACTTTTTTCAGGTAAATGGTACTATTCAGAGGTTGAGGAATCAAAAGTCAGGGCTCTGGCCCAAGGAAGATGACAGTCCTGGGAGGAATTTGCATTGGAACATGGGTATAGGAGTCAGTCAGGAACCTTGACTGAGCCAAAGGCAGGGGCTGGAGGGTTGAAGGTGATCTAAGGTCCATCAGTGTAGGAGGGACACAGATGTGGATAGTCATTCCTGGGGCTCTGTTCCTAGTTCTAACTGGCAAAAGGGTTTTGGGGAGCAACCTGGAATCATACTTCTTATCACTGGCATGCTGAAGCTCATATACACTTGGCTTTGACTTGGGTTAGTCAGGGAGTAAGATAGGTAAGATTTTAGGGACACCTGTGATTGGACCCAGTTGTGGTCAGCCAGGCAGGGCCACAGAGAAGGAAGAGGAGGCTTGCCTGGGATCTGTGAAGGGCTATACAGACCTAGGTAGAGGGTCCCTAGTCCAGAAAAATATGCCCATCTACCCAGTGAGAAGTACCTGGTGGGAGCTCTAATAATATGTGGAATTAATTCCAGAGCTTCTTTTCTTTCCTGTTTGTACTGTCTCCTTTTATTTTCTTATTTTCAATCCCATTTGTCCTCTAATCTTGCTTCTGTCCCTTTCTTTTTCCAGAACATTTTTTGACTTTTGATGTTTGGTGTCTGGTACCTTTTCCCTAGAGAATCATCTTCATTAACTATCCCTATTGAATGTGGATCTAGACCTCCCATAAACATTTACAGCTTTTCCCTGCAGATCCCAGAGGCAGGGCCCAATTCTGTAAATGGGCTTGGAAAGATAGTGGTTATTGATATTTGTACTTCTGAATGATTCCATTGACTCTGGACCATTTCTATCCTGGCTTATGCCCAGTATATGAAAAAGAGCAACGTTTCCCTAAGTATGCTCCATGGAATACTAGTCCCATGAGATATTCTGTGAAAAGGGTTCTATGACCATATACATTTGGGAACATGTTGTATCTTCCACTTGGAGATATACCATGAATATTAGCACACTGAAGGTTCTGAGAAGTCCCGCAGTAAATGAACTCTTCAAAACCAAAAACGTTTCCCAAAGTGACTTGTTCTAATACCTATAAGAATTCTGTGGACATAGTGTTCCAGAGAACAAATTTTGAAAAATGCAGTCACAGAGTATAGCTTATATTAGGTTTTCTGTTTGTTAGGCTAAGCGAGATTTACTGATAGTCATCAGATCTAGCAGAGAATAAAATGTACTTTGAAAATAAACATCTTCTCTTGGTATTACACTCCTATGACCACAGAATCCCTTTTGCATCTGTATGGGAGATTTCCTAAAGTTCCATTTGTGATTATTTCACATTAGGAGGAGAAGAAATTAAAGGAGATCCCTTCAGAATATTACTCAAAGATGATTTTGTCAGGGGAAAGGAGTAGAAAATGTACTGAATTTATTTTAATGAGAAATAAATAAGTAGAAATCAAAAAAAGTAGAAATGATTTTGGTGCTAGTTATCATGACCTACCTGGTTATAAAAATGCTGATTCTTAGAATTAGTGGATTTCTCATTAGGAAGACACAGCTGTTCAGCCACTAGTAATTAGGCTGCCACTTGTATCCGAGGCTCATAGAATGCCAGTGAGAAGTGAGCACTCTTCTTATATTGCAGTTTCAGGGGAGGGCAGTTCTTGGGGGATCTGGTGGGCAATAATGCAGGATGTATAGAGAGCACTGTAAAATATCTGAGCCATAGTTACAAGTATGGGGTTGTTGGTTGTTGTGGAGTGCCGCTGTATCTTTTAAGCTTCTAACTGTTAGGTAATCAACCAGACTCAGCCAGCAGTCTGAAAGTGGATGGAAGAGGAACTCAGGAGAGAAGTCATTTCACAGTGCCGGTGATTCTGCCGCCCATTGCACTTGGTGAGTCTACACCCAAGAGAAGGAAGGAATGGGAGATGTGAATCTGCTTTTCTCTCGTTCCCCAAGTGCATCTTCCAGTGTGAGTGAACCACTGTGTGGAGGGTGATTCTAGCGTTTGGTGATTTGCATTCCTCATGAATATGCCTCTAAAAACAAACCAAAGACTTCCACTGGAGCTCAACTAAAGAATCAGTGATGCGTTGGATCACTAATTGGATTTACTAAGAGATGGTACAACAACAAGGTAATGCCTTTATAATAGATTTTCAAGGACAATTTGGTGAGATACAATTTTTACCCTGTGAATGGGCTTCAGAGCCAGCTGCCCCAGGTGAGGAGACTCTCTTGAACTCAGGTATCTCATTCTCTTGCTCTGACTTTTTTTGTTTTTTAAGATTTTATTTATTTATTTGACAGAAAGAGGGAGAGAGAGCAAGAATGCACAAGCAGGGGGAGCAGCAGGCAGAGGGAGAGGGAGAAGCAGGTCCCTTGCTGAGTAGGGAGGCTGTCGTGGGGCTCAGTCCCAAGACCCTGGGATCATGACCTGAGCCAAAGGCAGATGGTTAACCAACTGAGCCACCCAGGTACCCCTCCTGCTCTGAGTCGTGATCTTATTTTTCTGATTCCCTTTCTTGAGCAGGAGTCTTGCAGGGGAAACTGAGTTAAGTTTTAGGAAGGGTTATAAAAGATGCATTGGTCACCAACCATGTACACTGTAAAGAAGAGAATGTTAGGTCTATACAGGTACCTTTTTCTTGAACAGGAGTAGGGTATGTTGAACATGGGAAGTCAGTACCCCTGTCTTTTTTGTTTACTACACATGATAAATGAAAATGCTGCTCTTTATAAACTTCTCCATTCAGTTATGAGGCCTGGCTTGGGAGGACTGTGGCAAACAGTTTCCCCCATCATAATTCTTCTAGCTAACTGAAGTGCCATTAAATAAGAGCTGGCAGGGTGAGCCCATTCATTTTTGTGTGGAACTCCTTATGGCAAGTAAAATAAAATTTTAATCCTATTAATAAAAACAAACAACAAATGATAACACATCTGTCTAGCACTTTGAAAGTGTCAAGTTGATTCATAGCTATAACCTTAATGTACTTCACCCTGGTAGTGTCTGCTTATAATAGTAAAACAAATTACAGCAACCCTGAAGTAAATGGTAATATGGGGTCTACATGTACCCACTGCCTGTGGGCACAGATTGTTGTATAATTGTATGTAAAATGCACTGATTATTAAGCACTTCAAAGTATAAAGTTTCTCTGTCCAGATGCATCAGGAATAGTGGTTATTTCTGGAGAGGAAAACCAGGAGGATTGGGGGGATATTTCAGTTTTGTTTTATTTTGTTTTGTTTTTTTAATTATATGCATGTACCTTAGTTAAGAAAATGAGAAAAAAAGAACTATGGAGGGAGCCAAACTTTCTGGGGGTGCTAAGCCACCAGAATAGGGAGGGGAGACCCAGGAACTGGATGCCAAACAATCAGATTATTCCTAGAGAAAGGCACACACCCCACCATCTCTGTCAGAGCCCGGGGAAGCTTAACTGGGCCAGAGGAATGTGACATAAGGAGGCTCGCAGAAAATGGGTAACAGGGGTCTCTTCCTGGATTCCACCAACTGGAAGATCCAAGATCTACTGGGAAGGAAACCCCTTTCTCCTAGCTTTGCCTTTGTCCTGGTTAACAGGAAGTTTGGTCCTTGCCCAGAACTGTTATAAAGGATTTGAATTTCATCATCCCTTTTATCTCCTCTCTCCTTTCCTTGTTCTTTCTGAGCTGAAGCAATTAGCATCTAATGGGTGCTACATCATAGGGGAAACAACACAAAGGAGAGAAGCAAGAGGCCCAGGTGTTCTTCACACTGATGGAACCCAGGGATCCCTCCCTGGCTGGGCAGTTCTGGCCAGTCTGCTTTTATTCAGTGCTTCTGGAAGAACAGAGTCTTGTTCACCCTCTACCTTGATACATTTTTCTTTCTGCCATTTCTGCATGTCTCCCTTCACTGAACATTTATGATATTAGCTCTATTATTTCTTCAGACACATTATTTTTTTCAAGACTTCAGGCGGAAATTCAGGCAGCTGCAATTTCGACTCTGGCCTTTCCGATGATTGATTGAACTTGTCTCCCAATTCCACTCTTGGTTTCCCATCTATTCTCTTGAATGTTTTGGGACTGTGTCAAGGAGAAGAGTGTGAAAGGTATGTCTGTATATTCTATGGATTGGATTGTGTCCTGTTTCTCTGCAGAACCTTGACTAACATAGGCTCCTACCATCCCACAGAGACCGGGAGATAGCGGTGCCAGCTCTTTCCATGATTACATTCCAAAGGGATAGCTCCCAGGTTCTTGAGAATGCCACTCCTGGGTTGTAAAACTGGTAAAAACCTGGGAGATGATTTACATCTCAAAGAGCCAGAGAAAGAATTTATAATTGCAAGTTTTCCAAAGTCCATGCCCTAAGAAAAGGGAGGTCAAGAAAAAAACCTGTATAAATATTGGTCAAGCTGAGGGGAATTAGTCCATCTTTGTCATGTGCCAGTCACTATTCTGTGCCTTGAGATTCAGATTGATATATGGGCATAAATAACAGAGGCATATAATGTTTTAATATTTAAAGAAGTATTTTACACTTAAAAATTTTGTTACATACTGTCTTGAGCCATACCCTGTTTCTCCCTAGCAAGAATAATTAACCTAAATGAGAAGATAAAAAATTTTATTAAAACCCACTGAGAGGGGTGCCTGGGTGGCTCAGTGGGTTAAACCTCTGCCTTCAGCTCAGGTCATGATCTCAGGGTCCTGGGATCGAGCCCTGCATTAGACTCTCTGCTCAGTGGGGAGCCTGTTTCCTCTCTCTCTCCCTGCCTGCCTCTCTGCCTACTTGTGATCTCTCTCTGTCAAATAAATAAAATCTTAAAAAAAAAAAAAAACCACTGAGAACCAGATCTCGTTTAGAAAACTGACTTGATTGGCTTGCCCTGGGGTCAAAATCTCAGTTTGTGGCACAATGTGGATAGTGAATAAGTCGATGAGCTATGTGGCTTCATAGTGGGAATATATGACTTAGTGAATATGAAAACTTCTGGCATAATGTCTAATATGAGATGTACTCAAGACTGTGGTCTAAAGTCAAAATCAAACTCGTTCCCATTTCCTGGTCCCACCCTACCTGCCTGATGGTACTTCTACCTTTGGGTTTTGCTGCCAGAGGTTTGTAATCCTGTGTTCTTCCTCTGAGCATCTTCAGATGAGACACTGCTGTTCCTTCTGTGTCATCAGATCTCCAGAGAGTCCATGTCACTAGGAGGAACTCAAGGACGTTTGGTGATTGCTGGGAACTTGTGGGTGGGGGCGGGGTGAAGAGACATTAGGGAGTAAGGAAATGATGGGGCAATAGAAGATGTGAGGGTGAAAGCTTCAAGGAGTAGGGTTGTGAGGACGACAGAAATGACATCAGCCACCCATCAACATGCAGAGAGCTGGCCGCTGTGCCTGCTGGCGTGGGACTGGTGGGACAGACTGAATCCTCCCATTCTAGGCCCTGCAGGACCAAACATTACTGAAATCACAGAAGGAGAATCCTCTGATTATTCAGGTTTGCATAGTGATTAAAAGCAGGAGCTCCTGAATCTGGTTGGTACTGTTTAAGTGCATTCTGACTCTATCAGCAGCCTATGTGACTTTGGGCATAGTACTGAGCCTTAGTTTCACCCACGAAAGAAAGAATTATATGTATCTCATCTGTGGGGACTCAGTGGGGTATGTGTAAGGTGCTCAGCCCAGTGGCCAATACAGTTGTTGGGCCAAAAAACAAACTTCTAAGAGCAGGGACAGAGGTAGGAAAGCCCAGCTCTCCCCTTGAGGTATTCAAGGGCTTCCCTGCCAAGCTCCATGCTGCCCCTACTTCCAGGCTCTGGGCTAAGAATAAAGCTCATTAAACCCATTCTCTTGTGGGGAGGGGTAGAGGAGGAGTAGAGGAGAGGGCTCTGAGCCAGCCAGTTGACAGTGTTAGGGGAAAGCAGGAAGTGTTGCTGCTGCAGCCAAGGACTGGTAGAGAGTTTGTTTTGTACCTCTTGATTATTCATTTTCTGTGATCCAGAAATTGCTAAATGTTTTAATTATGTTCCTTTCATTGTATTTTAATGAGCTAATGAGTTCTTTCACCCACTTTTTTTCCTACAACGGGACAATAATTATAACACTCAGAAAATCTTTTTAAATTGCCAGGAATCAAAATTCAATGGAGTTCTTTCTTGGGTGGTAAAATGAATGTGCTAATTTTGTCAACTAACAAGCATCTTTGAACACCCTCTGTGCATAGAGCCCCTGTGCAGGATGGGAAGGAAGTGAGATACTAAAAGAACCAGAAGTCTACCTTAGCCTTAGTTTTATTTTAGAATGAAAATCAATACTCTCCTCTCGTTTCATTTATTCATTTATTTACTTACGCAGTAACCACTGGTAGAGCACATACCGCATGCCAGGCACGGTGGCAGGCATGTTGTATTTGGAGGCTACTGGAGCATAAAAAGTGAGGCTGGGATTAGAGAGAGATGAATGTAAGGTAAATGGGACCAGATCACAGGGACTTTATCTAGAATTAGGTGAAGGGGACAGAAGTGACAGAGCCGGATTTACATGTTACATAAGTGACTGGCTGTAGTGAGAAACATGGAGTAGGGAAGGAGTTACTGGTTATGACAAGACTCCTGTGGTTTTGCAGGAGAAAATGAAGACAGTGGACGTAGGGTTGGACAGTGGACACCTGAGGATTCCTGTTTTCCTTCTTCCCCCTCTACAAGAGACTTTGATTTTAACTGGGATCTATTTGTTTCTGGGAAGCTGATTCTACCTGTGGTTCGGTGGGTGTAGAGCATGTGACTTAGATTAAGCCAATCACCTTGAGTTTGGGAGAATGGCATGTACTGAGGAGCATAGACAAGTCATGTGTGTCACCTAGAGAGCTGGGTTAAGAATTGAATGTATACCTAGAAGAGTCCAAACACAGTGAATCTCATCTTTTCTGGGGATTCTGTGACTGGATGGATACTCTTGCACTAGAAAGTATAGTACAGAGATTTAAGACAGGATGCACTAGAGAGTTGGAAGACAAAAGAGAAGAGGCCATTACTTTCCAGAGCCAACTGCAGGCAGATATAGGGGAGATGTGAGGTTCAAAGCAGCCTGTAGGAGAGCTCTTTATAACTACTCACGCAAGTCAAGAGAGCCAAAATGACCTCTGAGAATATTTGTGGTGGCTCTTCTGACTTTCACTATCCATAGTCCTTTCAAGGTTTGTTGTTTCCTGTTTTAAGCCCTTTATATTTGACATACATAAAGTGGTTTCTTTTTTCCTATCCAAAGCCTGACTGATATAAGGTGATAGTTAAATTGATGAGGGAAATTGATATTGCTTGAGAAAAGTATCTAGAGTAATGAGAAGATACAGTTACATGTGAAACTCAAAGAATACAAATATTTGGGGATCAGTGGAGGAAGATCAAAAAGGAGACCAAGAAGGAACTGTCTGATATGAAGAAAGAGAATTCGTCAAGTATAATGCGATGGGAACCAAAGCATTAAGTTTCAAAGAAAAGGAAGAATTACCAAAATAAAGTTAGGGCACTTGGCAAGAGAAAGGCTAAAAAGTGATTAGTAGATTTGGTGGATATAAGGTCAAGTGGGACCTTCTTAAGAATAATGTCAGTTGAGTGGTAAAAGATTAAGCCATATTGTAGGGTCTACTGGGAGAACTGTCCTAGTCAATTCAGTCATAAGAAAAGATAGCATGAGTTTGGGCTGGCTACTACTTCTTCTTTTATTTTTTAAAGACTTTTTATTTGAGAGAGAGCAAAAAAGTGTGCGCACGAGTGGGTTGATGGTCAGAGAAAGAGAGGGAGAGAAGCACTCCCTGCTGAGCAGGGAGTCCAATGTGAGACTTAATCCCAGGAGCCTGAGATCGTGACCTGAGCTGAAATCAAGTCAGAAGCTGAAGTCACTGAGTGACCCAGGTGCCACCCAGGGGCTAATACTTTCTAAACACATTTCTATGTTGGGAAATTTCCCCCATATATCTCAGTGTCTCAAGGTAGAAATTGGATAGTCACTTCTTCTCCAACTTTCCTCACTACTACAACAAACACACATAACTTGGGTTCTTCTAATCAAAGTCAACCATTTAAGATTTCAGTTCAAAAGATGCTGACCTGAAAAAGGACACTGAAAAAGTGCAACTCTGGTGAAGGTAGCTGAGGTCCCCATTGAAAATATTTATGTTTAAGAGTCTTCAGATATTCTTACTCTTTGATCCAGTAATCTCACTACTCACAATTGGAACTAATGATCGGAAGCCAAAATGTCTGCCTATGAAGATGATCACAGCAGCATCTTTTATCTATAAAAGGAAAAACTTGAGAAAAGAACTAAATATCCATTCTTAGTGGAATGGTTGAGTAAACCATGATACATCTACTTGATGAAATATTTTTCAGTCTGTAGTTTTCACATTACTGCCTATCACAGAGTAGGTATTTATTAAAAGAATATGTTACTAAAATGAGTGTGGAAAAACTTTTAGGGTTTGTTGTGATAATGTTAAGGCAATGTGAAAATGTGTATATACTATTATAGTGATGAAAAGTAAGCATACGTGAGTACCGGGATTCTAAATAAACTTAAAACTCAAGATGAAAACATTTGTGGTAGAGGTGATTTTTTTTCTTTACTTTTTAATATCATTCCTATGTTTGTTACTTATGCCAAAATAAGTTAACTTTAAAGATGCAAAAAAAAAAAAAAAAAGCCATTTGAGTCCAGTATGATTCCTGCTTAGCTCTGGGCTACAGCTGTCCTCATGCCATTCTGCCATCCTAAGTGATCCCAGCAACAGTCTTCCAAAGGAAGGTTTCCACTGATTAGTCCACTAAGCCAAGGAAATAATGACTCATGCTTCAGGAAGTTGGCTGCTTCTGTGACTTTGCAGTTCACCAGCACTTTCTCAGGAGCCTCCCACCTTCATGCACCTTCAGAGAGAAATGTGAAAGAACATCTCCAAGAGGGAAATCTGTACTTGGAACTGCGCTCTTCTCCACTGACGGTTTTAATTTGGCATCTGAGGGGCAACAGGTTCTGGGAAAGAGAAGAGGCTTGGAGACTGTATCTACTGGGTTGTGCACCAGAAATCCTACTGGAGTGGCTCAAGTATTTTAAACACTTTTATTTTTCTCACTTAAGAAGTCTGGAGGTAGATACTCATGAATGGCTTGGTGGCTCACTAAGAAGATTTTTCCATTTTTTCCAGCCTTCATTCTTTGTGTGTGGCTTGTATGTTCCTCGTTTCAAGGAGGCTGCAGCATACCTTACCTGTGTTTCTGCTACAAGGAAGATGAAGTACATGCAGACTTCTGTTTACATCTTCTTGGCCAGAAATAGGTCACTGAATCAGCAGTGACTCCAAGGAATGCTGGGAAATTTTTTTTTAAATTCTGTTTCAGATTCTCTATTTCTTTATTTGAAAACAGAATTTCAGTGAACTTCCTCATATGGTTGTTGTGAGGATTCCATGAGTGAATATCAGGAAAGCATCTCTCCCAGCACCAGGAGCATGGGTCATGTTCAGGATTAAACTGATGAAGCTGGGACGCCAAGGAGCCAAGGAGTGGAGTCACATTCAAATGAGACACGTATATGATTTCAAAACTGCTGAAGAATAAAGTGTATATTTTTTTACTTAAAAAAGTAAATTTTAGGGACGCCTGGGTGGCTCAGTTGGTTAAGCAGCTGCCTTCGGCTCAGGTCATGATCCCAGCGTCCTGGGATCGGGTCCCACATCGGGCTCCTTGCTCATCAGGGAGCCTGCTTCTCCCTCTGCCTCTGCATGCCATTCTGTCTGCCTGTGCTTGCTCTCTCTCCCTCTCTCTCTCTGACAAATAAATAAAATCTTTAAAAAAAAAAAAGAAAAAAAAAGTAAATTTTAGTTGTTCTTTTTTAAAGAAAAATCAATGCATACACATAGCTGAGAGAGAAATAGTCCCTTATCCTCCATACTTCCTTCATTTTCCAGGGGTGATTTCTTGGAGGCAATCACTATGAAGTTTTTGGGGAGTATATATTCTGGAATGTATCTACTGATTACTTTTTTCTCTTTTGAAAGATTATGTATTTGACAGAGAGAAAGAGAGCACGAGCAAGGGGAAGGGTAGAGGGAGTAGCAGACTCCCTGCTGAGCAGGATGCCCAACGTGGAACTCAATGCCAGGACCCTGGGATCAAAACCTGAGCCTAAGGCAGATGCTTAACCAAGTAAGCCCCTATCTACTGATTTTTAAATAGCATATTTCTATTAATATTTATTGAAATCAGTATCAGATATCTACTTATATCTATTAATATTTCAATATTAATATCTATTAAAAAAAACTGCCTGGCAAACGAGAATTTGCTGTCTTATGCTCTTCCCTCACCACACACACTTCCTTGACCCCTATATAGTTGTGTCATCTTTATGGTTAAATCATTATTCATTGTTTACCTTCTTATTCAGAGCTGAGTCATGCAGTTCCTGCGATGACTAAACTTTGTTTTGCCTGAACTTATCAATTGCTTCATTTAAAAAAAGTTTTTTTGCGAATTTCTACTGCACCTATCAATCATTCAGGCCAAACTTTGCACTAGAAGAGTAAACCTCATCTCTGTATGTTAGAACATTCCCAG
Source organism: Enhydra lutris kenyoni (assembly GCF_002288905.1). Lineage (NCBI taxonomy): Eukaryota > Metazoa > Chordata > Mammalia > Carnivora > Mustelidae > Enhydra > Enhydra lutris. The sequence goes on from NW_019154096.1 coordinate 44,090,394, forward strand.
TGTTATCTTCTCCTTCTGGAGCTCACTGTCATCCTGTTTGAATCTGGGCTGCTGCATAGTGTTCATCCTGGGATTGTACCTTCTCCACTGGCCAGAGACTTCTGTTCCCTACTCTGCTGGGTAGACCACCTGTCTTCTGGGAGCTCAGTTTCCCTCCATCCTGGACTGTACCTTCATTCTGGTGTCAGATATCTTACATTGATTTCCTGAGAAAGTGTTCTTGCGAGATAATTTGAGACCTGACATATCTGGAAATATTTCTTTTCCTACCACCGCTCTCATTTTAGAGTTTAGCTGCATCTAGAAATGCAGTATGCCTCTTGTTCCCGAAGACTCTGAATGTGTCATCCCATTGTCTTCCACATGGTCATCTACATGGCAGCTTCTTGTATCGTGATTGAGAAATCCGATGAAATTCTGATTACTGATCCTTTCAGGTGACTGTTTTTCCTTCACTGGGAGATCTTAGAATCTTCTCTTTACCTCAAAAGTTATAAACTTGAAAAAAAAATCTGATGTTCCTTTTTATAGCTTCCTCCTCTTCTTTTCTGGAGAAGGAAACTTTTTTCTTTTGCACATTGTGAGTGTGTTGGGGTAAATTTTCTTCTCTTATGCTTTGTCTCTTTGTCAGATTTATTTCCGTTTAGTATCTGTCTTTTATATGCAGGGTTTTCTTAAATGTCTTCTGATTCTTAGCTGTAATTTCGTGTTTAAGATTGACGTTCTCTTCCAGAAGCAGTTTACATGCATATATGCATGGTTAAGTGGTTGGATTTACTATATGGTTATCAGGCCAAGACTTGCTGTATTTTTGTATAATATCAGGTAAGGATCCCCTGAAAAGGAGATCATGAGGAAAAGAAACTCAAGTCTCCCTATGCAGACTTTCAACCACTCTCTTCTTTTCTGTACCTACCATACCTCAGAGGTCACTGGAACCTCCAATTTATGAGACTTCGGGAGTTCTTTACCATAAACCCTCTTGCTTCTTGGCTTTGCTCCTTACGTAGTTAGCTTTGTACTCTATGATTTTGCCAAGACAGTTGCCCCATCTCCACCAATTTCTGAGTTCTGCACCTGCTATCTTTGTCTGCTGTTTTCTGTTCTTTTTATCCTCAAGGTGTATGTCTTTATCCCTTTTCTGGAATATAGTGGTGTTTTAGGAAAGAAGAATGGTAAATGTGAGTAATAAATTAAATAAAATGTTTACAGGTTAATTAATTTGTAAAGATTTTTATTAATTTATTGAGAGAGAGTAAAAATGAAGAGATCACAGAGGAAGAAGGAGAAGCAGACTCCCCACTGAGCAGCAAGCCTGATGCGGGGCTGGATCCCAGCACCCTGAGATCATGACCTGAACCGAAGGCAGACACTCAACCAACTGATCCACCCAGGCACCCCATAATCTGTAAACATTTTAAACGAAGTCCAGAGTATAGATCTTTACCAGGTCTTCTTTATTATCCAATTATCTACTTTTACACCTTGGCTTTGATTTCAGTAGGAGTTTTATAGTTCACAGGATCTAAAGCAGCAACAGATAAATGTCTAGACAAAAACAGCAAATACTGGTTTTTCCATTTCTAGTCAATCTAGCAGCAACAAAGAATGAAAGCCCAGCTTTTCAAATAAAACACTTCTCATAGACTGGATGTTTTTCAGCTTTTACACAGAAGGGCTTCTGGAAATTAACCATCAAGGACTTATTGAGTGCCTAACACTTGTTCAGACAAGCCAGTGTTTAAGGATGCATAGAGGTAAAAGACTTGGTCTCAGGTCTTAAGGAGCTTGCTGTCTAGCAAAGGAGACAATAATGCACTTGAAAACAGATTCTACCTGTTTTTGTATACTTTTACTTTTTTTACTTTGTAAAAGTATTTTTACATTAAACAAACAATTCCAGAAGTGTTTAAATCCAAATTGAGGAATATTTACTGATGTTTATTATCTTTAATTAGGCTGATGCATTTTATGAGTGAAGACTAGAAAGAGACCCTTTCTCTCATGTTTTTCCCATGTTTATTTCATCTAGGTCAGTTCTGTCCCATAGAAAGACAATGCAATCCGTATGTGCAATTTTAAACTTTCTAAGAGCCACATTAGCAAAAACTAAAATACCGCTCTCATTATTTTCATTCAACATAGTACTGGAAGTCCCAGCCATAGCAATCAGACACAGAAGGAAATAAAAGGCATCCAAATTGGCAAGGAAGAAGTTAAATTTTCACTATTTGCATTTGACATAATATTATGTATAGAAAACCCTAAACATTCCACCAAAAAAAAAAAAATACTAGAACTAACATATGAATTCAGTAAAGACACAGGATACAAAATCAATATACAGAAATCCATTACATTTATGTAAAATAAATAATGAAGAAGCCTAAAGAGAAATTAAGAAAACAATCCCAGGGTACCTGGGTGGCTGTCAGTTAAGTGTCTGACTGTTGATTTTGGCTCAGGTCATGATCTGGGGGTCATGGGAGTGAGCCCCATGTCAGGCTCCATACTAAATGGGGAGTCTTCTTTTCTCCCTCTTCTTCTCCCTCTGTCCAAACTATCTCCTCCCCACACCGCCACCCCAACCCATGGTCGTGCTTGCACACATGCATGTGCTCTATCTCTAAAATAAATAAATACATCTTAAAAAAAAGAAAGAAAAAACAATCCCTTTTACAACTACATCAAAAATAACGAAATAACCTAGGAACAGACTTAACCAAGGAAGTGAAAGTTCTGTACTCTGAAAACTATAAAACACTGATGAAAGTAATTGAAGATGACATAAACAACTGGAAAGATATTCCAGGCTTATGGATTGAAAGAACAAATATTATTAAAATGTCCATACTACCCAAAACAATCTATAGATTTAATGTAATTCTGATTAAAATAACAGCACTTTCATAGAACTAGAACAAACAATCCTAAAATTTGTATGAAACCACAAAAGACCCAGAATAGCCAAAGCAATCTTGAGATAGAACAAAAATGGAGGTATTGCAATTCCAGATTTCAAGATATTCTACAAAGTTGTAGTAATCTAAACCATAAGGTATTGGCACAAAAATAGACACATAGATCAATGGAACAGAATGGAGACCCCAGTAATCCACAATTATATGGTCAACTGATTTTCAACAAAGGCCACAAGAATATGTGAAGGGAAAAAGTCTCTTCAACAAATGGTGTTGGGAAAACAGGACAGCTACATGTAAAAGAATGAAATTGGACTACTTACACTATACACAAAAATAAACTCAAAATGGATTAAGGACCTAAACGTGAGACCTGAAACCATAAAAAACGTAGAAGAGAATGCAGACAGTAATTCTTCTGACATTGGTTGTAGTAACATTTTTCCACTTACATCTCCTCAGGCAAGGAAAAAAAAGCAAAAATAAAGTACTGGGACTACCTCAAAATAAAAACTTCTGCACAGCAGAGAAAACTATCAACACAATTAAAAGATAATCTACTAAATGGGAAAATGTATTTGCAAATGGCTCATCTGATAAAGGATTAGTATCCAAAAAGTATAAAGAACTTACACAATAACACATAAAAAAATCAAATTAAAAAATAGCAGAAGACATGAACAGACATTTCTCCAATGAAAATATACAAATGGCCAGCAGACACAGGAAAAGATGGTTAACATCACTCATCATCAGGGAAATACAAATCAAATACCACAATGGGATATCACCTCACACCTATCAGAATGGCTAAAATAAAAAACCCAATAAACTGCACATGTTGGTGAGGATGTGGAGAACAAGGAACCCTCTTGCACTGTTGGTGGGAATGCAAACTGGTGCAGCCACTGTGGGAAACTGTATGGAGGTTCCTCAAAAAATAAAAAATAGACCTACCATATGATCTAGTAATTCTATTAAGGGTATTTACCCAAAGAAAATGAACCCTAATTTGGAAAGATATATATACTCCTATATTTACTACAGCATTATTTGCAATAGTCAAATTATAGGAGTAGCCCAAGTGTCCATCACTAGATAAGTGGCCAAAGAAGTGCTATCTATATCTATACATAATGGAATATTACTTAGCCATAAAAATAATGAAGTCTTGCCACTTGCAACAGCATGGATGGATCTAGAGAGTATAATGCTATGTGAAATAAGTTGGTCAGAGAAAAACAAATATCTTATGATTCACTCATATGTGGAATTTAAGATATAAAGCAAATGAACAACAACAACAAAAAAGAGACAAACTAAGAAACAGACTCTTAACTATAGAGAACAAACTGATGGTTACCAGACGGGAGGTGGGTGGGGGAAAGGGTGAAGGTAATTAAGGGTATATTTGTCATGATGAGCACTGAGTAATATATAGAATTACTGAATTACTATGTTGTATACCTGAAACTAATGTAATACTGTAACTTAACTATACTGGAATTAAAAGTAAAAAAAAAAAAAAAAAAGAGTGGAACCTGTGTGGGTCAGTTCGTTGAATGTTTGACTTTTGATCTTGGCTCAGGTCTTGATCTCATGGTTGATTTTGAGCCCTGTGTTGGGCTCTCCACTGGTGTGGAGCCTATGGGACTGGAGGGAGGGGAGGGGAAAAAGAAAAAAGAAAAGAAAAACAACAAAGCAATTCTATACCTGTATCACAATGAATCAGATTTTTCAATAAACCAATTATGTGCAGGGAAAATTAAACTAAAATAAAAAGGTATAATTTTATACCTTTTTATAAGGTATATTATTTTTATAAGGTATTATATATATATATAATTATATAATTATATAATTATATATATTTATATTTTATATAAATATATAAAGTATAAATATATATTTATATAAAATAATATATATTTATATAAAATAATATATATTTATATATATTATTTTATACATTTTTAGTAACACATAAAATGTGTTACTAAATCTATTATGTCTAAAACATTATCATTTCAACATGTAATCAATATAAAAATTAATGAGATTTTTACATTTTTTCCACACCAAATCTCATGTATCTTAGAGTACATCTCAATTCAGCTGCTAAATTTTTAGCGTTTCAGAAATACTTGCTTTGTGTTTAAGATTTTATAAAACTTAGAGTTGAAAAAGTAAATTCACATACCCAAGTTGTTTCCACACTCATTTCCCCCCCAATAACTATGTTATGGATAAGTTTTAAAGTTCAATAAAAATTTAAAAGCATTTTCTCAGTTGGATTAGCCATATTTGAAGTGCTTAATAGCTATGTTTGAAGTGCTCAATAGCCACATGTAGCTAGTGGCTACCATATTGGACAACTCAGGTCAAGATGATAAGGTCATGCTCAGGAAGCTAATATTTGATATTTTTACTTTTAAATTTTATTTTAATTTTTATTTATCTTTTATAATGTGGCACTAAAGAGAACTGGTGGCTTTGTATAAAAGTGGTTTTCACAGTGGTGCCTGGGTGGCTCAGTGGGTTAAGCCTCTGCCTTAGGCTCAGGTCATGATCTCAGGGTCCTGGAATCAAGCCCCACATTGGGCTCTCTGCTCAGCAGAGAGCCTGTTTCCCCCCACCTCTCTGCCTACTCGTGGTCTCTGTCAAAGAAGTAAATAAAATCTTTTTTAAAAAAAGTGGTTTTCACAGGTAATTTAAAAACACTCATTAAAGAATAAATATATACAAACAGTATACACCTCAATGAATATTCACAAAACAAACACATACATGCAACAAGCACCCAAACCCAGAACAGAATATTACCAGCACTCCACAAAGATAGGGGTCTAGATTCATTTTTTCCCCGAATATAAATATCTAATTGACCCAGTGCAGTTTATTAGAATATAATCCTTTCACCACTCCACTGCAGTCATTTATCATGAATCAAATATCTGTACCTGAGGATCTGTTTCTGGACATTCTATTCCATTGGTCTGTTTGCTTATTCTTGGGCTAATAACTCACTGCCTTGGTTACTGTAACTTTATAATAAGACTTTCGGGTAGTGGAAATCCTCAAACCTTTTCAATATCTCTTGTCATATTATTTCCACAAATTTTATATATATAATGTCCAGCAATTTTTTTTAATGCATAAAAATAGAATACTTGATTAAAAAAACCAACAAAAAGAAATAATTCCAGAAGGCATCCAGATAATGAAGTTCTTTATCATGGGATTTAAAATTTTTTATGCTTAATATGTACAAAGACATAAAAGATAGAGGAAAACAGGAAACTGTAAAATTTCTATTTCAAATGGAAATTTGTAGAACAGGAAACATAGTAACAGAAATTAAGATGTCAATAGGTATGTTTAACAGGATATTAAATTCAGCAGCTAAACAAAAAAATTCATGAACGGAAAGATCAGAATATTCAGATTAAAGAGAAGTGAAGTTAAAGAATAAGAGAGTCCAAAAAATAGATACAAGGAAGATAGAGCATAGCAAAAAATTTTAGTAGGTATATAATTATAGTTGGAGAAGAAGAAATGAAAATATGAAGCAGAAGCAACAAATGGAGAGGTGATGACTGGATTTTTTTCTCAAGTCTAATTTTAGACATCAAGTCACAGATCCAGGAACCACTATGAACTCAAATGGGATAATAACTAAGAAAATCAAACCTGCACACATTATGGTAAAACTGATGAAAAACAAAGACAAAAAGAAAAAAAATCTTCAAAGCAACGAGAGAAGAAAGATATATTATCTTCAAAGGAATTACAGCTAATGTGTTGTTAAAAAGAATAGAAGGTAAAAGACAGTAGGATTATGGATTAATATTTTGAAAGAGAAGTAATTGTCAACCTGGGTTCTATGAAAAAATAAAACCAAGCAAGCACAAATTGACAAAAAATGTCACCAGTGGACAAGTAAGAAATAGAGTAAAGGTAGAAGGAAAATGATGGTAGAGAAAGCAAAAACATGCAGGAAGAAATGAAGAATATTGGAAAGGAGAAACATGAGCAAATATAAATGTATGTTGACTGAACAGAAATAGCAATAATGGAAGAGAATTGAAAAACACAACAAAAATGATAAAAGATGAGAAAGAGGTCTTTGCATTGTCTGGGAAATGGTAAAAAAAAAAATACTAATTTATATTCTACTAAAATATGCCAAAATACTGGTTATAATCTCTGTAGTAATCACTAAAAGAATAATAAAATAAAGCATAGTAAGCAAGTTAATGGAAGGAGAGGGAGATTTTAAAAAATTAATACAGGGGCGCCTGGGTGGCTCAGTGGGTTAAAGCCTCTGCCTTCGGCTCAGGTCATGATCCCAGGGTTCTGGGATCGAGCCCTAAGTCGGGCTCTCTGGGCAGCAGGGAACCTGCTTCCCCCACCTCTCTGCCTGCCTCTGCCTACTTGTGATCTCTGCCAAATAAATAAACAAAATCTTTAAAAAAATTAATGCAAAAGAAAACAAAAAGACAGAAATATAAAGGAGATAAAGAAATAGCAAATAATAAGATGTTTAAATCCAAATACTTCAGTAGTTATATTAAATGTAAATGAAATAATCTTTAACTTAAAGACTAAGTCTATCCAACTAGATAAAAGTAACACAATCCAGTTATATTCTACTTACTGGAGAACACTTTAAATAAAATTATATAGAAATATTGAGGGTAAAAAAGTAGAAAAAGATATATGATGTAAACCAAAATTACACTGGTATAATTATACTACCATCATTGAAACTGTAAAGGCAGGAAGCATTACAGGGATTCAAAAGAGACATTTAGTAGTGATAAAGGGGTCAAGCCAACCTCCCATCTCTGGGTAGTGAGACATCTATCACATGTTGACATTGAGGCTTTCTCAAGACAAGTGACCGAATAGAAAATGCTAGGGAACTAATAGTGCACTAGGTACCTAGAATGTGCACTGGGCACCCCACACTGAGCGGGGAGTTTTATACTATTGCCTCCTTTTATTTTCACAGAAGCCTTCTGAAGTGAATGCTGTCTTAGTTACTCTGTCAATGAAGAAAATGAGGCTCAGAAAGAATACTAGACACTTTCAGAAGTTCACACAACTGGTCTCTAGAAGAGTTAGAATTTAAATGCGGGTCCATCTGATCCCCCAATTTTTTTCTTCTCATTATTTGATATTGATAAAAACAATGGCTGAAGTGTTAGAGCTTCTGTTATAGGTTCTATTCTCTCATGTCAGCTAAGGGACAAATTATTCTTTGATTCTATGACTCATTCATATTATTTGAGAAAGGATGCTGGTTTATATTTTTTCAGTCAAAAGGACAGACTTTATTCCTAGTCCTTTCTGCTTCTAAGTTTTATTATTTGTATGGGTATAATCCTGATGTGAGAAAGCTTGCTTCCAAGGAATGAGAAATGTCTAAATTTTTCTATCCAAGGATGATCTGTTAGCAGAAGTGTTCCCAGGTGGGTTACATTTGGGGAACCCAAAGTCTTCTTCATGAAGATTGCAAAGACGGCCGTAACCGGATCACTGAGGAACAGATGGTAGAAGCCTAGGCCCCCTACCTTCATCATGGGACAGCATTACCTCTTGTAAGAACAACGACAACATTCCATCTGCCTGTCTGACAGCCACAACTCAGGGTGAGACCCCTCTTGGAATTCTGCCTGTTTAGTCAAACACATTTCTAACAAGAGTACTGACTCCCCAAGAAAGAAAGAGAGGTGTCAAGACATCCCTCCACAATTCTTTATTAAAAAGTTTCCATTTTGAAAATAATATCCTTTTCCTGATTGTAAGATTGGTATGTATTTGTTAAAGAGAGTCAGAATATAATTTACCTATAAATCTCCACATAATCTTGGTTAATATTCTGGGGAATATTCTTCTGAATATTTTTCTCTATATATACACACAGTCATCCATATATATATTTTATAAAATTCATGCTATTCTTCATAGTGAGTTTTAAATCTACTTTTTCACTTATTATATTGTCATCATTTTTCTAAGTTTATATAGATTTATAGAGACAAAGGAACTTAGGGTATCAGTAAGAGTGTAATGAAAATGATAGACACTTGACTCTAATTTAATTAAGGGAAAAAGGAAGTAGATAATGAATGGGGGAAATCAGAAGGATTAATGGACTAAAGATCACATGGGAGTCAAAGAATGGTTGAAGTAGGAGTTGTTGTTAAAGCAAAAGGAAGTGCACAGATGGTGGGATGCATGGTTAATGATTGCTTGGTATAATAGTTTTTATGAAACAAAGTCTCATGGCCATAAGACTGAGTGGCTGAAGTTGGAGAAAACTCACTGGAGGTGAGGAAATCAGGAAATGTAAGCGCTGGATGGGATGTCCAAGTGGTTATAGACTCAGGATTATGGGAGGACTTGATCTGGGGAGGAAGGCCCTGATCTAGGTATGTTTTATATTATAATACATCCCATTATGTTATGTTATGTTAATTATACTATACTCCATTATATTAACAGGAGGGAAACAGCCAAACATCATCCTTATGCAACTTTACTGACAATGAGAAAGAACCAACTATTTTGCTCATGTTGTGGAATTCTCACTAGGCTCAAGATCTGATCAGCTTTTAGAAGAAAGAATATGTTGCCTGACAGAAGCAGTGTGGTGTTGATAATAGTGGACTTTGGAGTAAGACAAAAACTGAATCTGAATGCTGAAAACATTGGGTAATTTACCTCATCTCTTTGAGCCTGAATTTCTAAATCCCTAGAATGGGATTCTGAATGCCAATTTTATGGAGCCAGATGAAAGAGGTGACCCTATGATCACAGTGCCCGGAATTTAGCCTGGGCTCAAGAAATCTAAATTCTTCCCCTGTGAGAAGTCCTATCCAGGGACATACCAGTTTTGAGGGGAAAACCTGTAAGCTGTCCCATTGGGTTTTGTTGGAAAAACAGTTTTCTAAATTACAGTTTTGTGCAAAAAGACAAGCAAATGAATAGTTTGCCAAAGGTGTCAAGACACCTCACTTTCTCAATTTCCTTATACTATGGAAATTTAATTCCACTCTGTGGTGATTACCATTCAGTCTCTGGAGATAATTGCGCCTAATTGTCATCTTGTTTTGAATAACTTTGTGGAGAGAAATGCAGCTACACAATGAGGTTGATTACCTGAGGTTTACAGTATTCAGAGAAATGACGAAAATAGGCCAGAGTCCTTGGCTGAATATTGATTACTGAAGGAAATCCAGGATTTCTTTGAGATTCAAGAATTGTACTTTTCTTCCAGCTCAAGTGAGGCCTAGAAAAGTTAGTGATAGCTGTCACCACCTAAGGGTAGAAAATCTCATTTTTACTTCTTAGTAATGTTTAAATACAAGTTATCGAGTATCTATTGTGTGCCAGAAGCTTTCCAAGCTGGCCGATTGTTACACCCATTCTCTGAGTGAGATGTGGATTCCCATTTTCCAGCTGAGAAAGTTGAGGATGGGAGGTTTGAGGGAGATTTGAAGTGACTCACCCAAGTCTAGTCAAATGGCAAATGGCACAACCAGAATTCAAATTTACATCCACCTTTAAAGCCTAATCTGCACACTCTATGAAGGTGCCTCTAGGCAAAGCTCTGGATAGCAAGATGTTCAATCTCCAGATTTTTTTTTTTTTTAAAGAATATGGCTACTAAAATTTCTCTGGAGGATGCCTAGGTGGCTCAGTAGGTTAAGCATCTGCCTTCCGCTCAGGTCATGATCCCAGGATCTTGGGAGCAAGTCCTGCATCAGGCTCCCTTCCCAGCAGGGGAGCCTGCTTCTTCTGCCTGCTGCTTCCTGCTGCTTGTGCACGCGTGTTCTCTCTCTCTCTCTCTGACAAATAAATAAATAAAACCTTCAAAAAAATTTCTTAGAAGAAATTAATCAAGGTTCTCCAGAGAAACAGAACCAATAGGATATGTATATGTGTAGAAAGAGATTATAGGGAGTGGTATTCTTGCTTTTTTTTTTTTTTAAAGATTCTATTTATTTATTTGACAGAGAGGGAGAACACAAGCAGAGAGAGAAGCAGGCAGAGGTAGAGGGAGAAGCAGGCTCCCTGCTCCATAGGGAGCCCAATGCGGGACTCGATCCTGGGACCCTGAGATCATGACCTGAGCTGAAGGCAGACAGGTGCCCCCATTCTTACTGTTTTTTAATGAACTATTTCACTTCTCTCTGATGCCTTGTGTGAGCCAGAGGCAAAGAACTTGGGTAACTTGGAGGACTCTTAGGTAAATGCATTTAGCAGGATACTTACTAGGACTGGTAGAAAAAAAAAAGTAAAACATAGTAATAATAGCTATAATTTGATAAGAATGCACGAGTTCCCTGCCTCAGCTGGGGCATCAGGCAGCAGGCACATTAATTGCATTTAGCTGTTCCTCATATTCCAGTAAAATGGGAGCTTTGTAAAATCAGGGACTGATTTGTTTGCCTCCTCTCGTTTTGTTTTTAGCCCCTGGTAGAGAGTCAGACCCATGGAGGGGGGCTCAGTAATTCTCTGCAAAATAAATGAAGGAATGTGACAGTTCACTTAGGATCATTCTGTGCTCTGTCAATATCCGTCTCAAACTGTGGAAGTCAGAACTGGGTGATTTTTTGCATAACCTCAGGAGAAAGAGGAGTCAGATTGGCATTCCATCACAATTTTGCCTTTTACTTAAGATGTGGCCCAAATTACTTCACTTTTAAGCCTCAATTTCCTTGTCTGACTCTTCAAAACCGGTAGGCGCAACCATTCATAGTTCTATAATCTTCCCCAATCGCTCCCACTCCTCCTATAAACAGAGAGTGACTAGAGAGCAAAACGAAACAGGACCCAAAACCCTACAGGCAGCAGCATGTACAATAAACCGGCGACAAGGTATCCTCACAAACCCCAGAGACGACCAGCCACCACGAAACCCGCGGGGCATCCGTGTGTGCAAGGGATGGAGAAGAGGGAAGCACTGGAGGGTCTGGTGGGTGTAAAAACAGGGAACCCGAAAATAGACAACAGATACTTGTCACAAAACACTGAGGGCTGATCTGAAAACAGCTACTGAACCCAGGAGGGTTGTGTCCAGTCTACCAGCAGACGCTGGAAAGGTGCACAAGTCTCACTCTCCCTGCTGGAGCTCTCGCCCCTCGCATGCCCTCCTCTGCACCCGTATCACTCCTCTTAATTGTTCAGCTGTAAGAGTAGGTATTACTTTGCCTGGAGGGTAAGTTTCTTATTCTGCCTTAACAAATTACCTCAGACCAGCTTAAAACAACACAAATGCGTTACCTTATAGTTTTGTCATTTCAAAGTGCTACGTAGGTCTTCTAGGTTAAAGTCGAGGTGTCAGCGGGGCTGTGTTCCTTTCTGGAGGCTCCAGAGAATCTGCTTCCTTGCCTTTCCCAGCTTTTAGAGGCCGCCTGCGCTCTTGCTTTGTGATCTTCTTCCTCCATCTCCAAAGCTAGTAACAGGGGGTTCAGGTTTCCTCATATCACGTCTGCTTGACTTCGTCTTTGTAGTCAAATCTCCCTCCGCCTCCCTTGTACGCTTCTAAGTACGCTTGTGATTACATCGGCCCCGCCTGGATAATCCATGCTCTCTCCCCATCTAGAGAACCCTAACTTAATCACACCTGCAAAACCCTTCGCTCAGGGTAAGGCGCTCTGTTCACAGGGTCCCCAGATCAGGACGTGGAGGTTCTTGGTGGGGAGGGGGTGTTACTCTGCTACCACACCGGAGAAGCATTTTCTGACCTAGATGGGGTTAGGTGCCCTTCTCATGAGTGCCGACAACTGCGGCCCTAGTTGTCTGTTGACTTAATCTGTCACATGGGTAGATGGGATGTTCCTTAAAGGCAAACCCGTGTCTTCTCTGCCACTGCCTTCTTCTGACTGTAGTGCCCTGCTGTCTAACCTGAATAGAATTCCAGCCACATGTTATCTTAAATTTTCCAGTGGCCACGTTAAAAAAAAAAGTAAAATGTAAAAAGCTAGTGTAACACATTTAATTCTATTTTATTTAACTCAATATATTTAAAATGTTAGCATTTCAATCTGCAACCCATGTAAGATTTACTATATTTTACACGGATGTATTTGTACTAAGTCTTCAAAATCCAGGATGTATTCTTACACACATAGGACCAGCCACGGTCCATGGCCACATGGGGCTGGTGGCTGTCCCCATGAGACCAACCTTAGCACAACCCCTGGCATTGGAACCTCCCTCCTCCCCCCAACCCAGCTGCCTAACAACTGGTCAGGGAATTGGTGAGGAGCCAGTGTGAGGGCCCAGTCTTAAGTGTAACTGCAGCTTCAGTGTTCTTACATGTTTGTGGCTTGTCGCATCAGATTTTGCATGAAAACCAGAAACAAAATCAAATGCCTTGTGAACCATCTATTTGCATTTCTGCTTTGTCAATGCACACACTTGGATTGGGCACTGTCGGTTCCCTGTGATGAGGGAGCATCCACGGCAATAAACATTTACCCGGAGCCCTCTCCCTGGGCTCCCATGTGTAGGAGGTAATTAGCTTGTGAGGAGAAAAACATATTTTCACAACATTTCCCAAGGTTTGCCTTTGCTTTCATGTATAGCTCCTTCAAAATATTATCCTCACATTGCAATTTGAAAGCTGACCGTGCTAACTCTGGCTTCCAGAACCTCTTTGAAGTCACAGAACAGTCTGAACACAAAGCATTTGCACAGGCCTGCAACAGAAAAATAAACACATATCCCTCCTGAAGGGAGACCCTGGCTTCTGAGCTGCAGAGAGGAGTTCTGCCAAACGGGAGAGGCTGACTGGCATCTAGGACTCTGGTCTCCATCAGGATTGCTTCAGGACACTCCTTGGTCCCCTGAGTTGCTCTTTCAAAAAGCCACTGGAGTCCCCTTCATGCATGCACAGGTTTCTGCACCATCAGCACACATGCAAAGTTCTCTGGCGTGTGCTTACCCGTAGAGCACTGTCATGTAGCAGGATATTAAATATACTATAATCACAAACACATTTTTGCTCCTCATGCCAACAAATAGGTTCTAAACAGAGACAATCCCGTAACCACAGCATTCTGTGCTGTTCTTTTCCTCTTTGCACACCCAGCAACTGGGCAAAGAACCAGTCACATAATAGGCTGCTAAATGGTGATGAATGAATGAAAGAATGAACGAAGGAACAAATGGCATGAACTCGCTCCTATCACTCTCAGACTTGCAGAGGTACTGGGAGGAGAAATCTACTAGGGATCACGCCCTCCTCGGAACACATGTGAGGCAAACTCTGAGCAAAGAAGACGGCCTCTCTAATATAGGCCATTATTAAAAAGAGAGGAGAAAGGAACAAGCACCTCAAGAGGGCAGGATGCAGGCTTTGCAGAGTCTAAAATGGAGACGAGTCTCAGGGTAGATAGACTGGACACTGCCTAGAGGCTGAAGATCACTTTGTGTTCTCCGGAGCACGACTGGCAGGTTCGGCTAGAACTCTGCAAAGGCAACGAAGGTTCAAGGAAGTGGAGCAAGCCCTAAGACAAATCTGAGTTGGTTGAGGCTGTGTCTGCACGCGTACTATGTCATAGATTTCTGCTGATTAAAGTCAATGGCTTACAGCTTATTTTATTTCTGTTGAGTTCGCCTGCGCGGTTCAGTGTATCCAAACGTCCTTTGACCCAATGCACTTACAAAACCAAAAAGCCACCCCCCCCCATAGGAAAGTAAAGATAGGGATGGGAATAATGCCTGGCAGAAGATTCTCACAGGTCTGAACACAAGTCCTCTTGCAAAAGAGATAGGTTACAGTGGTTATGGTACCCTTGGAGTGTGGATGCTTGTATTTCCGATCATGGGCAGGGAGGGTGGGCCCAAGGCATCGCCCTGAGAGGGGAGCCAGCAAAAGCAACTGTGGAGCCCAACCCATATCTCCCCACCCCACCTTCCTTCTGGAACCCCAGCTTCTCACGAGCCCACCATAGAAGGGAAGAAATGTGCTTATACTTGTGTGTGCATGCACGGGCTTTATTTTTTACTGGTTTATCTTCTCTTAAGACCCAGACAGAGGGGAGTATCTGATTACTCCTTATTCATGATGTGTTAGGGTCACTGTCTAAACTTGGAACAGAAGCATGTTCTTTAAATTCTCCCTTTCTTTTCTTCCTGTCTAGCAAGAGTGGGGAATCATTCTGGAGAAAGATGGTATACACAGTCTCAAATACACACAGTTAAATCCTAACTCTCCAGGGTTGATAATTACAAAAAAATAAATAACTCGGGCACATAGGCATTGTGACACACAAAAAATAAGACAGTTGGCCAGTTTGCTAAGGCCAGATGGTGGGCAGTGAAGAATAAATTAGGTTTCGGAATTGGGTGAGGTTGGGATGTTGCAGATTTTGCAATGTATTCATGAGTAGAGTTACTTATTTTAGGGACATGCAGGCCCATGTAATGTGGGTCAAGTTCAGAGTCGAAGGTTTCTATGCAACTGTGGCAAAACAAACAGGCCAGAAATGAGTTTCAATTAAACCAAATGACAAGGATAACCAGAAAGCAGATTTGGGGCAGGAAGAGGTCAGAAGACTGCCATGAAATCAATGAAGGTAAGTGGGGACAGATGAGCCAAAAAGGAGGGCGGAAGCCCTGAGCCTGTTTTCCAGCTTCTTGTTCTGAGGATGCGTGTCCTGCTGAGTGTTAGCAGGTAAGTGTTGCAGCTGCGTGTGACAAGCTCAGGAGGAAAGCTTACTAGTAAACAAGTTTAGCTATTGGAAGCTGACATTTGTCCAATTTTTTTCATTGTAATCATAAAATTGGCTAGTGTTCTATCTACTTGAAAACTCTACAAAGTTTGGTAGGACATGAAACGTTCGTACTGGTGATTCTGAGGTTGATATTTAAACATTTTCTCTAAAATGAGAGGCTTCAATAACACTGGGAGAGCCAAACAAATTTTATTCCCAGGTCTATATCCTGAGCTTATTTTGCTAAGTGCTTGGCTGTGGTATTCCATTGTTACCACTGCCAGATCCCCATTTTAGTTCCAGTATATGGTTCAGGTATTAAGAACATCTCTCTCTTATCATCTCCTAAATTAGTAACAGTGGCCAGTGCTGTAATGAGACAAATTAGTCTGCGAATGAAGCAAGGAAATGCTGGCTATTTCTTGATCACTTACAGCAAGCCTACTCCCATGGGACAGGCACCAGCAGCTTCCAAGCGAATGGTTTTGTACTGTGTTCTTTTAGTGGTTACACCTAATTTTTTTTTTAATAAAATGAACCTCAGGTGCACCAAATTGGATTACTCATAATTCTGAGTTGTGGAAAGGTATCATATATCCATATATATCTCGGTTTTTATTTATTTTCTTTCCTCTACTAATCATCCCTGGTTCCAGTTTCATCTCTCCCCATCAAAGGCATCCACTCTTGTACCTTCACTTACAATAAGTGTTATCATGTTAAACATCTTACTCTGCTTTGTACTTTCTTACATTCAGCATTATTACCCCCATCACTTGCATAGAATACATTTTGGTTTCCATTTCCTATTGGTGGACACCTAGGTGATTTCAAACCTTCTATTAATTACCTTCTATTATTCTATTCATTATTTTTGTTCTGTCTTTTTCTGCATATGTGGGTTAACCCCCCCGGAAGATAGTCCCAGTCATACTATGTAGACATAATGAATTTTCATTAAACGCTTTCAACCTGGTCCCCAAAATGAGCACACCACTCTGTCCCAACACTTAAAAAAGATCCAACAAAGGAGCCATTCATTGAACTGATAGGTTATTCTTCCCCTACATCCCAGCTTTCCTGGGGAATAACTGAAATATCACATTGTATAAGTTTATATGCAACATGATAATTTGATACATTTATACAGTATAAAATGATGACCACAGTAAGGTTAATTAACACCTCCATCCCCTCACATAATTACTCTTTCGTTTTGTGTGTGCCAACATTTAAGATCTACTTTCTTAGCAACTTTTAAGTATACAATATAGTAGCATCAACCACAGTCACCATGCTGTTCATTAGTGTTATGGCTGATTTAATGTTAAAACCTGTTTAACGGGGCACCTGGGTGGCTCAGTGGTTTAAGCCTCTGCCTTCGGCTCAGGTCATGATCTCAGGGTTCTGGGATCGAGTCCCGTATCGGGCTCTCTGCTCGGCAGGGGGCCTGCTTCCTTCTCTCTCTCTGCCTGCCTCTCTGCCTACTTGTGATCTATCTCTGTCAAATAAATAAATTCTTTAAAAAAAAATAAAATAAAACCTGTTTAACTATTAGGGCCTGCTTAGAGCGACTCCATATTACCTGGGTAGCCATATTGTTGTTTACATCTATGGACTTCATTCCAGGAATAAACGCCCCAGCAGTTCTAAATGCCCCAGCACGTCCCAGCGTTCCAAACATCCCAGCAGTTCCTGGTATCGGTTCCGGGAGTAAATGCCCTAACAATAGAAGCCACGTACCTTGAGGTCTGTGGTTATGCTCTATAAAACCAGCTTGTGAGGGTTACCTGGGTGGCTCAGTTGGTTAAGCAACTGCCTTCAGCTCAGGTCATGATCCTGGAGTCCCAGGATCGAGTCCCACATCAGGCCCTCTGCTCATCAGGGAGCTGGCTTCTCCCTCTGCCCCTCGCCCCTTTCATGCTCTCTCTCTCTTTCTCTCTCAAATAAATAAAATCTTTAAAAAAAAAACAAAAAACAAAAAAAACCAGCTTGTGAGATCGGGACGGGGTCCCTCTCTTCGGAGGCGGCCCTGGCCGGTCAGTCTGACTTCTAATGTTTGGCATAGAATAAAGCTTTGCATAACTTTCACTTTGTCTCAGTCTCATTCCTTTGATAATGGACCCCAATAATTAGATGCCCGGAACTTAGCACTTATAATTGAAAGTTTGTACCCTTTGACCAACATTTGCCACTCCCCCAAGTCCCTGCCCCTGGGAATCACCATTCTGCTCTCAGTTTCTATGAGTTTGGCTTTTTTAGATTCTACATATAACTGATAAAGCATTTGTCTTTCTCTGCTTTACACTTAGCATAATGCCCTCAAGGTTCACCCAATATTGTCTCACAGGTCAAAATTTCCTTCTTTCTCATGGCTCAGTAATATTCCTATGTACATGTCTCTCTGTGTGTGTGTAATCTCATTTTTTAACTCCATTCATCCGTAGATGGTCAGTTAGGTTGTTTTCTTGGCTACTGTGAGTAATGCTGCAATGAACATGGGAGTGCAGGAATCTCTCTGAGATACTGATTTTATACCTTTAGATACAAACCCAGGAGTGGGATGGCTGGATCATGTGGTAGTTCTGTATTCTGTATTTAATTTTTTGAGGAACAATGATGCTCTTCCCCATAATGGCTATACCAATTTACATACCCACCAACACTGTAGCAGGGTTCTTTTTCTCCCCATCCTTGCCAGTATTTACCCCTTGTCTTTTGAAAAGAACCATTCCTACAGATGTGAGGTGATACCTTCAGAAAAATAATACATAGAAAGCAAAAATGGTTACCTGCTAAGAATCGTGGGATCTGGGTGAGAGGTATATGTGAGTTTTTTGAATTTGCAACTTTTCTGTGAATAATTTTGAAATTACTGAAAAATAAAAAGGTACGCAAAAAAGAATCCGTGATCAGGTAGGAAGTCATTAAAATATGTTGATCAAAGTAAGTATGCATTAATAACAAATAATAACCATTTTTGAAGTTAAAAACAGTGTGAGACAGAAGTGTTGCATATTGCATGGCTTGTGTAGCAACAATGATTTTGGATTCACTGAACAACGCTTCTTTAAAATATATAAGGCAATATTATGGGAATGGCAAGATGAAATTAATGCAGCTTCTCAGAAAATTTGAGAAACTGAAAGACCATGATGACTAAAGGCTAGACACCTTTCAAATAACACAATTAACAAGTTTTATTTAATAGATACAAACACAAAAAATCCTGCACCCAACATATAGAAAATTTACATTCTTCTAAACAAACATGAAACAGCTTTTAAAAAACTGATCACATTTTAGGCAACAATGGAAGTCTCGACAAATCCCCCCAAATATTTTATGAGCTATATATTTAAATCACAATGTAATAAATCAGAGATTGATTTTTAAAAACAGCCAAAGTAAGAAATTTCTCCCTCCTTCAAATACAATTGGAAACTATGGAACCTGATTTGAAATACTTAATGGGTTAAAGAAAGCTAAGTGGAAGTTATAAAATATTTAGCATGGACTGGAATGCCAAAGCAGGAAAATGAGAATGCAGCTAAGCAAGTATTTTGCAGGGAAACATTATAGACTTAAAGGCACATATTCAGAAATAAGAAAGATAAAAAATTAATGGACTAGCATCAAACTCAAGATGCCTGTGAATAACCACAAAATATCCTCAAAAAAAGCAAGAGGTGCAGAAAAGCATGAGATAAATGAAACTAATGGAAATCTGGGGAAGATTAGGGCTAAATCCAATTGTCAATGTGGGGCTCAAGCCACATTTAGCTAATTGAAGAGTAAAGATGGATGTTCAGCAAACATTTGTTTTATTCAATATTAATACCTACAGAGTTATTTCCTGTGCTTGACTAGATATTGAACGTGGTGATTACAAGTGTCAGGCTAAGGCACTAAAGCTTATTCCTCAGGAGATCTTCAGGTAGGATTTTAAACTTGGGTGCCGTAATCAGGTCAGGGCCTTGGAAAACCTTGCTTCCCAGCCCTCTGCTAGCATGCAATTCCTGGCAAAATTTTATCAATCATTTATTTCCCATGGGTATCTCAACTCTGGACTCTGATAAAATAGGACATTCTTACACTCTCCAAAGAATTCTTAAAAAAAAAAAAAAAAGAATTCTTACAGAAAATTCACCATTCTTTTCCCTCCAAATGTATGTCCATTCCTCCATGGCTAACCGTAACATGATCCCAAGGTATAAAGCCAAAGAAGACATGCAAATGGCCAATGGACACTTGAAAAAATGCTCCACATCCCTTGCCATCAGGGAAATGTCATCAAAACCACAATGAGATACCACCTCACACCAGTCAGAATGACTAAAATTAACAAGACAGGGAACAATAAGTGTTGACGAGGATGTGGAGAAAGGGGAACACTCCTACACTGTTGGTGGGAATGCAAACTGGTGAAGCCACTCTGGAAAACAGCATGGAGGTTCCTCAAGACGTTAAAAATAGAGCTACCCTATGACCCAGCAACTGCACCATTTGGGTATTTACTCCAAAGATACAGATGTAGTGAAAAGAAGGGACACCTGCACCCCACTGTTCATAGCAGTACTGTCCACAGTAGCCAAACCATGGAAGGAGATGAGATGCCCTTCAACAAACAAATGGATAAAGATGTGGTTCATATATACAATAGAATATTACTCAGCCATCGGAAAGGATGAATACCTACCATTTACATTGACATGGATGGAACTGGAAGGTATTATGCTGAGTGAAATAATCAGAGAAAGACAATTATCATATGGTTTCACTCATATGTGGAATATAATGAATAGCACAGAGGGTCATGGGGACAGGAAGGGAAAACTGAATGGGAAGAAATCAGAGAGGGAGAAAAACCATGAGAGACTCTTGACTCCAGGAAACAAACTGAGGGTTGCTGGAGGGGAGGTGGGGGGGGGATGGGATAACTGGATGATGGGCATTAAGGAGGACACGTGATGTGATGAGCACTGGGTGTTATATGCAATTAATGAATCATTGAACATTACATCAAAAATTAATGATGTATTATATGTCTGCTAATTGAATTTAAATTAAAAAAAGAAAAAAGCTAAATTGATGTCCCTGTATGATTGGTCACGAGAGTCCAAGAATACCCCTTAACCTATCCCTTAGAATTCTTGATTTACAAAGCTCTCTTGTGACAAATTTGCATTCTAAAGAGTAAATATTTGAATTCTGTATTATGATTCAATGTGAGTATCATCTGCTTTGTCAGCTGAGAGCATTATCTTAATATAAAAACATTTAGCTTCCAAGAGTAAAACTTTATTTCAGGATTGGATTTCTCGATAATTTCAGTGACTGAGAGAATACATTAAATCAGGTATTATGTTCCGGTCGGTTATTACATTTTATAGATAGCCTTTTGTGTTTCTAGTTTATAAGGAATAAATAAGTCAGCCAAATCAATATATATAGCCGGGCTATGTTTCCACTATTTTTCAGAAATGTATTGTCTAACACTGTTGCCTAATATACTCTGAGACTATTGTTTCCCTCTGTGTTTTCCGATATAATCTAGAAAAATAAAAACCAGAAGCAAACACAATTCTGTCACTCTATTTTTGTTGGAAGCAAGACAGTTGCTATTATTTGGTTTGGGGAAAATAAAGGCAGTACTTCAGATGTGAAAAATTGCTTGGACTTAAAAATAATATTTGATGGTGTGAGCAGTAGGACCAAAGTGGCATCCTTTGTGTATAGGCAGAAGAAACCAATTCATTTGCAGTTAATCTCTCTTTATATAATCAAGGAAATACCATCCCTGTGTAGAGATAATTGTGAGGACATGGAAGACCAAGGACAAAGCACCACATTTTGACCAGAAGTTGCTAGGAATCAGCTCTTTGAGAGAATCAGTAGGGTATAGTGATTGGATTCAGTTATTGAATCAGGCACACCTGACCTTGAATCATCTCTGATTCTTACCAGCTGTCTGACCTTTCTTTTTAAATCTCCAAAAGGAGAATGATGGGAGTATCTGAGTGATTAGCCCATTGAGAGAATTAAAAGAAACCAAACTTAATAAGGCTTGTAGCTCTGTGCCTGACCCACAGTGAACCCTTCCCCATCTCCAAGGAAACTACTAGCATAGCAGTTCAAGAAAGAACAGGGAGGCACCCAGTAGTTGAGAACTACTGGTAAATTTGAAAAAGGAGAAAAGAAAGGCAATGATACTGCTGGTGTGGGGAGGCAAACATAGCAAGTCGAGGCCTCTGGCTTTAGGAAGAAATACTGTTACTGAAGGGAGCAACTGAAAGGGAATCTGGGCCACCCAGGTACAACAAAGCTTTGAGGATGACTAAAACTCCCAGAGGCCACTATTATGCAGGATAATGCGTGCATCTGATTTATCCCCCAGCTCTTCACTCTTGCCCTGACATAGGAGGCTTCCACACAGATCTCAACTTTACTCCCACACTATGACTACAGCTCCCTACAGACAAGTCAGACTTTCTGCCAGCTGGACCTTCCTGAAAAGATCCTGCACCTTTTGACCTGTGCGGCTTTGTTCCTACTGTCCCCCCTAGATTGTTTCTTCCTTTCTTCCCATCTTTGAATTCCTAGCCATCCTCCCTCTTCCATTTAAAAGCCACCTTTCTCCTTCTTGGATCGCAACAGTAAGGTCCAATATCCATCCACCTCTTTTGAATTCCTGGAGCACTTGATGGACCCACATTATTCACTTTGGATTAGAGCTGTTACCATAGGCTCATTACTCCTAAACCTGGAAGCAACTCAAGCGAAGAGATGATCTTACTTATCTGTTTCCCGCTGCACGGTGGGTGGTACATGATAGGCATGAAATACATGAGTGTTCACGGGATACTAAGAGCACAGCTGTATTTCTGAATGGACGGCTCTTGTGATCAAGCATTTTTATGATCACCTAATGGTAAAAACCACACCCAGTTTTCTGTTAAGCATCTGCCACATTCTGTGAATGAGATTGACTCAATTTCCACTCCCTTGTGCCTTACATTCTAATGAGGAAAACAGAATTTAGACAATTAGAGCTGCAGTGAGTGTTAGGAAAAAGGTAGGAAGAGAAGGGTTCTAATTAAATAGCTCAGTTCTCACAAAGGAGAAAGCTATTATCAGTACTGAAAAAGTTAAGTGGGTTAGTTTCCAAGTTGTGAAAGTCCTGTCCCTGTGACTGATTTAGGTGTGAAGCTACAACATACTGTGGGCCACGGGAGCTGCTCTGTGCTCTAGGAGAAGGAGGTGGTCTATAAATTCAGATTCATTAATAAAGGAGGTAGGTTGGGAAGTCGGGATCATTAGTTGGCTGAAGCAATGCACTAATGCAGCATAAAACATACTGAGGTCTGCCATTTATTGTCCCCTCAGCTGGCATAAAGTTATTGTTGAGTTATTGGCTGTAGCAAAGCTGGTAAAGTCACATAGTAGCATTATATATTATATACAAATGCAGGCATATACAGCCGGAATATATAGACAGATGCTTCCATTTTATCTCATTCTGTTAATTTAACTTGGTGTTAGGATGTAGACTTAAAGCACAGTAAATCACTGGGATCACTTCAGGACGCTTAGCTCAGAGCAAAGCTGTCTCTTTGGTTTAAAATCACTCTGATTACTCCCAATCTTTCCTAGAGAAAGCACTTAACTAGATGTTCCATATTCTCTTGAGAGTCATCTTTCCAAAAGTCAATGACAGAAAAAATTGACTTTGAATAAAATAACAATAGCTCAGGATTCTAATATTTAATTTCAACATTTCCCTAAACAAGGACAGAATTTGGCCTGTGAACAATAATGGCCCTTTGAGTCTTCTTTCTTTCCCTTTTGCCTGAATTTATATTAACCTGCAAAAACTTGGAACTTTTTTGGGCAAGGTGAAGGACTGTGTTTTTTGTTTTGTTTTGTTTTGTTTTTTGGGTTTTGCTTTGGTTGGTTTTCAGAAAAGTTAAAGACAAAGTGATTACACAATAAACTGCCATCCTAGCTCACTGAGTTTTCTTCCCTGAGGGTTACTACCATATCTGTAGAAAACTATTCAAACTCCCTCATATTGCCAATTATCAATAGAATGATGGAAGCACTTTATATAGGCACCTTGAGTACAGTATAAAGTAGTAGCTCAACACCACAGCTCTGAAATGAAGAAGATTTGTGTTTTAACTCTACTATTCATGAACTGTGTGAACTTGAGTAAGTTATGGAAACTCCCAAAGCCTCAGTTTCCTTATCTGTAAAATGTAATTTATAATATTACCTTCTTAGTAGGAATCTGAATGTGCTAATATATGAACATATGGATCTATGGGACGTTCTCAACAAATGATAGTAATTATGATTAATATTACCTTTATTAACCTCTACCTCTACACCAAGCAGGCACAAAACAAATACTTCTCTCAATGACCAGTAGAGAGAAACTTCTCTCAGTTCCTCTGAGTTCTAGAAGCAGTGAAATTACTAAAGAAGAATAGGTATGTGTGTCAGGATTCTTCTAGTTGTAAGCAAAGACTAGCTTAATCTACTCAAGGCCAAACTGGGATTTATAGGAAGGGGTATGTGTCAAGCGAAGGACATTTGTTGCCTGTTATTAGGAGCAGAGGTCCAAATACTTCCACTCATTGCATCTTGGTATCGGAGTCACCAAGGAAAGCAACAGTTGAGCCCAAGATGAAACATCACTTCATTCCCCAGAGAAGAGGCAGAACAAGATCAGCTCCAATAGCTGGTGCCAGTCTCCCATGGCCAACAGGTTCCTCCTAGCACCCAACACAGGGCAGCCGGCTTGCACTCACTCCTTTCGTGCTATCGTAGAAGGATTCCATCTCCTCCCCACAGGGAACAGATGCAATATTTGGGTTGATCAGGTACCATTTGTGTTAACTTCAGCAAGACAAAGGAGTACACATTGAGTCTGAAACAGGGAAAGTTCTTCCTACACAAAGTGGTAAATCCAGCCCCAGCTATGGGAACTCTTTATCTCTTGGTAAGGAAATGTTCCAGGTCCAAGGCTGAACAGGGGTTGAAAAATGACATGCATGAGCCTGCCTTTCTCAACACTAAGAGAAGCTTGTAGAACAGAAGAAAGAAATAGAAGACCTTGATATCAATGAATAAAAACTTAGGCCTTGAAAACCACCCAGTTTCTCTCTCTGCCTGTCTCTTATCTCTGCTTGTTGGTCTACTTTCCTTCTATTATCAAACAACTTTTCCTTTATGGCATAGGTCACAGCTACTGGCAGCTTCCAGGGCCTTACACTAATTGCTTAGAAATCAGTGAGGAAAGAGAGCATCCCTTTCTCTTTCAGCTTCTACTTGAAAAATTCCAGGGAATGACACTGGAATTGGTCAGGTGACCTCTCCTTGGACTACTCACAAAATCAGGGATTGGGGTCCTATGATTGGCAATAATCTGGGCCATGTGTCCATTTCTATTACCTAAAGCAGGGGTGCTATGTGCATGTTGGGAGGTAAGGTTGCATAGGGTTTGAAGGTAGAATCCCTCTAGCACAAATGTGACCACTTGTAGAAGAGATCTTAGAGTTAAATTGTCCATACTCTTCATTTTATTGTCAAGAAAGTGGAAGCCACAGACAGAGTTTGTTCAAGGTTAGCAGGGCATGGTCCTTCTGTAGGTTCTCTGCTGGCCAGAAGCATGTCTTCATCGGGTTGTTGGTGGTATGCAATCAGTCTAAAGGACTCAAAATACTTTATTAAGTGCCCATCAGAACTTCAGTAGGAAACTTTCCTGGTTGAATTAAATACATTTGAATAGGGAGAGAGAGCACAAGAGGGCGGGGAGAGGGGCTGTCAAAGAGGTTATAATTTGCCTTCTTTGGAACTATAATTTCCTTCAACCCCACAAAGGGACACTATTGGATTTGCTTCTGAGAATAAGCTGTGTGAACACAAGCTTGGGAGGTTTAATGGCCACGAGACAGTCTCAGGCATGACTAAGTGGAAACTGAGAACAAATTCTCAAACTGCATAGGAGAGGATCCAGTTACAATTTTGCCTCGGAGCTTCCCTTTCTATCCTTATCCCTGTGGGATTCTTCCCAGCCTATGAATGGTCTGGTCTTATTTCTCAACTGGTTGTTGGTTTCCACACTGGGGTACACTGAGATACTCCAGGGGGAGTACTGGGAGTATGTCGGTTCCCACACTGGGGTACACTGAGGTACTCCCTGGGGAGTACTGAGAGTATGGGGAAAAAAGGGTAAACAAAGAGCATTTTCTAAGGCTGGCAATTAAAAATATGGCTTATAATTAAGGCAAACATCTGAATATTACAGAATGGAATTTCAATAGCATTTCAAAGTTTACAATGAATCAGAAGATTATAAAGTCATTTTGCTTTTATTGCCAGTGTTCTGGCCCTGTGTCCTTATTCTCTTAGGGCTGGACTTTCATCCTTATCAAGAGTTAGGGGTACCTTGGATGGAAAATTCGAGAAGCACTGGGGAACTAGTAGCATCCAGAACTTAACTCTGAGGTCTGAGGATAAAATCATCATACTTAGAATTCAGTTCTTCCCTGGTCCTACACACTTCAGAAAGCCTGCTTTCTTTTGCTAAGGTGATTTTGGAAATGGAGGAATATTATTAGAGACAGTTCTCTTATATTTTTGCCTAGCTATTCCACGCTAGACAATTTATCAAACTGATTCCCCTCTGTCCTTTCCTTTCATTTTGCTTATTGCTGCTCTAACAATGTTTCTTAGTTTCCTTTAAATATAGAATTTGGACATACACCATTTAAGAGCTGGAGGAGGTCTGAGAGATTTCCTCATAAATGAAGAACCTGAAGCTTAGCGAGGTGAATCCACCAGCTGAAGACCACACAGCTCAGCAGTGGTTGAGGCAGAATCGGAACCCAGGTCTTTGCTCTCATTCTAGTGCTCTGCCCTTGACCTCTGACCTCCATAAACACTACTCCAAAAAGGAGTTTTTTGAAAACATTCTCAATTTTAAAATGAAAATTGGTTTGCAGTTTCTGTCTTTAGTAGGGTTTCACTTATAACTTTAAAAATATGTACCAGTAGTTATGTCTATTTTTTTTTTAAGATTTTATTTATTTATTTGACAGACAAGATCACAAGTAGGCAGAGAAGCAGGCAGAGAGAGGGGGAAGCAGGCTCCCCACTGAGCAGAGAGCCCGATGCGGGGCTCGATCCCAGGACCCTGAGACCATGACCCGAGCTGAAGGCAGAGGCTTAACCCACTGAGCCACCCAGACGCCCCATGTCTTTCTATTCTTATTTTGTATATTACCATTTAAAATGTTAAGTTAGTTATTGCTGCACATTTTGTTGATTTTTCCTCCCAAAGCTTATTATTGATTGATTGGCTATTAGTTTTGTTTTCTAGATCATTAAGTTCTTCCTTTCTATTTATTAATTACTTCCTTCTGATGGCTTTTATTATAGTTTGCTGTTATATATCTTGCTTTTTGAATTATACATTTAGCCATTTTATTTTAAACTTTTATTTAATGCTAGAAATTTTCCTCAGAATTTTTGAAAAGCTATACCCCACAAATTCTGATATGTTTTGTTTTCACTATTGTTTTCTAGGAATTCTAGAAAGTTCTGTTTTGTATCTCTCCTTTGTCAGAAGGATTGTTTAACACACATTGCTTATGTATGTGTGTGTGTGTGTGTAGGTATGTATGTATGTATGTATGTATGCCAGGTGGAAAAACCTGTCCGTTTTTGGGTTTTCTAGTTTCACTGTATTGTGTTCAGAGCAATGTATTATCATTATTGCTATTTCTGCATTTTCCACATCGCAATGTGTGCCTGTGTCTAGCACTATGGTTAGTTACCCCAAATTCCATCCACTGAGTCTATAATTGTATTGTTCTCCATGGTTCCCACTCCACTGCATTCAATGAGAAGTAGATTTCTATGTTATACTCTTATATTATCTTGTGCATTTCATTTTTGACATTTACCACAAATTCTAACTATATAGTAATTTATGTGCTGCATTAGTGTCTGTAGCAAATTACCTTTACTTTGGTGTCTTAAAACAAGAGGAACTTTTTCTCTCCCTGTTCTGGAGACCAGAGTCTGGAAATCAAAATGTTAACAGGGCTGCCCTCTTTCTGCAGGCTTTGTGGGAGAATTTGCTCTTGGTCCCTTCTAGTTTCTTGGGGCTATCAACATTCCTTGGTGTTCCTTGGCTTGTGGCCACCACTCCAATCTCTGCCTCCATCTTTACATCACCTTCTCCTCTGTGCATCTGTCTTATTTTTCTCTGCCTTGCTATAATAAAGGCACATACTGCATTTAGGGATGACTCGGCTAATTCAGGATAAGTTCCTTCTCTCAAGAACTTTAACTTAATCATATCTTTTGCCATATAAGGTAATATTCATAGGTTCCAGGGATTAGGACCTAGGCATATCATTGGGGCCACCATTTAGCCTACTGTGTGTACCATCCCTCCTATCAAATATCTGGCTCTTTTAGTGTCTAAGATCCATGAGGTGAAGCTCATGTCTTTTTTCTGTCTTGATATAGCCTTAGTTTCCAGTACAATACTCAACTCATGGTTGTGAAATAAATAAATCCATGAAATGTGCATAATTGCTTCTCTATGTTCAGAGTTAGTTTTCAGCCTTAGCCTTAAGTAATCTACTTTACTTATAACTGAATGGAGAATATCTATGGATTCTATAGGATCAGACCAACATTTGTATGAAGATATGGCATCATGCCTGGGACAGCTCATTTTGCATTGTTTCAAAGGCTGTCTAGAATTTTGGAAGATTTTTTAATTTTACTCCACTTGAGGGCTCTATGAATTAACTTCTTGTACAACCTATAGCAACTATTCCAGTGTCTTACTTCATCCATTTTTCTTACATGTTCAGCTTTATGGAATTATATTAAGATGAGCATTGCTTCAGGGCTGATGGATCAACTATCTTAGTGGCCAGATCATTCTACCACTTTTGTTCAGCATTTCTTTAAAAATTAATGTATACCTGCCTACTTCCAATGCAATTTTAAAATAACTTCCACACTTCATCTGAATAAGCAAGACAATAAAAATATTTTTTAAAACATCAGAAATAAAACACAAAAAGGAGAGGTATATATACATTAAGTACTCAGGATGAGATAATTATTATAATCAAGTTCTAAGTTAAGCAATGCTATTGTTGGTGATGGAATAAGAAAATAACATTACTTCATTAACCGATTAAAAAAATATATGAGTTCATTAGAGGATGTAAAGTTTTTCCTGAATCTAGGCTCTAAAAGGAAGAATTTAGTGTATATATTTTATTTTCAAAGTGTCATTTGTCATTAATCAAATTCAACAAGTCCCTCATTTATTTCCTGTGTTCTTTCTGAAGCTACTGTTAGGTTTAAATTTCTTTGTGGCTATGTGGTATTGTATTGGAGTCATGAGGAGGGTGAATGATAGGCAGTTGTGAGGTGCTTTAGGATTTTTCCCCAAATTCATTTTACTTCTAAATAACATATATTTAAACAATCAGAGTGAGGTTTAAACATTTTTTTATTTCTATAGTCAAGTTTGAGAAGTACCTTAAAATGTTTGGGAACTGATATGCTCACTCCACTACTAGTGGAAATCACTAGCCTATTGCACAGTCTACATGCTATAGTACGATATATCGATATGGTACAATATGGTACAATATATTGAGATGGTATGATATATCGATATCGAATGAAGAAGTCACTGAAGGGACGCCTGGGTGGCTCAGTTGGTTAAGCAGCTGCCTTCGGCTCAGGTCATGATCCCAGTGTCCTGGGATCGAGTCCCACATCGGGCTCCTAGCTTGGCAGGAAGCCTGCTTCTCCCTCTGCCTCTGCCTGCCGCTCTGTCTGCCTGTGCTCGCCCGCGCTGTCTCTCTCTCTCTCTCTCTGACAAATAAATAAAATCTTAAAAAAAAAAAGAAGTCACTGAAGAAATAAGAGCATTTAAAGCTAGAATGCAGGTCTACTTTCTTCCCATATTTTACATGGTTTCAGAGGATTGGACATTAGACATAATCCCTCAGTGCTTCCCTCTCTGCTCACAAGCTTATCTGTACCACACGTAGCCTCCCCTTTCTCCTTTATGTGTTAATAGAGATCATTCTCCCCTTTCCCAAGACCAATTCTTTCACCTTGGTGTGAATCATATCCTTTTGATCTCATAAAGAACTTGGTTCTACCCACCACCCATTCTCTTTCTTGTAATTTCAATTTCTCTATTAACTCTTTTCTTTATGTATGTGCTCCAGTGTATTTCATTTTGATAAATAAAAATGTAAGAAATCTTGGGGCACCTGGGTGGCCCAGTTGGTTAAGCGTCCGGCTCTTGATCTAGTGCAGGTCTTGGTCTCAGGTCATGAGTTCAAGTCCTGTGTTGGGCTCCACTTAAAAAAAAAAATGTAAAAATATCTCAAAGATCTATAGCTCCTTCACAGTTAAACTTTGTAAAGGCAATCTTACATTCTTTGCTTTATTTATTCACTCAATCATTCATTTGATTGTTCAACAAACATGTATTGACTCCTAACTAGTAGGATACAGCAATAACAAAGACACCCAAAAGAATGATACCCTGAAAGAGATGATAATGTAACAGGATAGAAGATAAAGTAAACAAGCAATTGTAATACAAAGTAACAAGTAACAAGTGTTTTGATAGGTATAAAATAAAATGTTACAGGCTCTTTGCTATCCCTTCATCAAGAAGTAGAGTCTAATTTCTTTCTTTTGCATATAGACTGGCCTTAGTAACTTGTCTGACCAATGGAACATAATGGAAGTGTTGTTCAGGGATT
Organism: Enhydra lutris kenyoni; assembly: GCF_002288905.1. Lineage (NCBI taxonomy): Eukaryota > Metazoa > Chordata > Mammalia > Carnivora > Mustelidae > Enhydra > Enhydra lutris. The sequence goes on from NW_019154096.1 coordinate 44,120,877, forward strand.
TTACTCTAGGTGTTAAGAAACTGAAGGAGGTCAGAACAAGTTTCCCAAAATATGCCACTTTGGTGTGAGGATTATTTTGAGCTAAAGGTAATCAACACCCAGCAGACTCAGGAAAAGCTCTTTACCTACTGCTTAACCGCCTAAAAAAAATATATAAATTTCCTAATTATAAAGGAAACTTACATTGAAAAAGGGGTCTGTAGCAGAAAGAGACCTATTATCAGAGGTAACTTTTTACTTAAGAAACTTATTTGCGTAATTGGGCAATAGAGATGTTTTCCAAGCATTTCTTCCTCTTACCTTCCTATAAATGGCCTATTTTCCCCTTTGGCAGCCCCAGACCCCTATCCCTTTCCTTAGCTCAGGATGGCATATAAGCCTCAACTGCCTGGCTGCCTTTAGAGTCTCATATCTTCGTGAGAGCTTTCAGAAGTGCATGCATAATTAAATTTGTTTTTCTCATGTTAATCTGTCTCATGCTATTTTAATTGTTAGACCAGTCATGGAACGTAGAAGAGTAGAAGGAAAATTTTTCCTCCCCTACAAAACCTTGTGGCTTCTGGCTGGATTTCTTAGAAGATAGACGATCCTCACAGATCACAGCCACCATGCTATGGGAAACCCACATCAACTGGTGGAACTACAAGTAGGTAATCTGGTTGTCAGCTTAGTAAAGCTTTTAGCTGATAGTAAGCAGCAACTTCCAGTCTAGTAAGTGTATCACTTTGATCTTCCACCCTGTCAAGTCTTCAGATGATCCAGCTCCAGCTGCTCTATGATTGCCACAGCATGTTCAATCCCAAGAAAATGTTGCTCAGCAAAATCCGGTCAACTCCCATAGTAAGTTGTTTCCAGTCACTAAATTTTGTGATAATCTGTTACGCAGTGATATGTAACTAGACAGCTATCCCTGTAGAATAGTACCTCTCCAGGTTTGGGTCAGGAGAACTTGAGAAGACTTTCCAGGGCATGTGACCTGATGCCATCCTGGGCCCTTGAAACTTCAAATGAAAAGGAAAAAAAATGTGACCCATGTTAGACATAAGGTTATCAACTAACACTACTGTCAAAAGCTCAAGAGTCTATAATGAATGATGAAGGCAATAATAACATGTGCCTGAGCACCAAATGCAGTGTTTCTCCAACTGGTGTCCTTGGGATATAAATAAATAAATAAATAAATAAATAGGTATGTCTGCAAAATATTGTTCTGCATTCAAGTAAGTTTGGGAAGCACTATGTTAATAAAAGTAAAATATGATTTCAATCCTTCTAAATTTATTAAGACTGGTTTTTATGGCCTATAAGATGTGATCTATCTTGAAAAATATTTCACGTGTATTTGAGAAGAATGTATATTTTATTGCTTTTGGGGGGAATAGTCTGTGACATATGTTAAATCCATCTGGTCTAATGTATCATTCAAGGCCAATATTTTCTTGTTGATTTTCTGTCTGGATGATCCATCCATTGAAGTAAGTGGGGTATTAAAGTTGCCTACTATTATTGTATTGTTGTCTATTTCCCCTTTTAGGTCTGTTAATATTTGCTTTACCTAGTTAGGTACTTCTATGTTGGCTCCATAGATATGTACAAATACACACACACACGTATATGGCTTCATGGGTTGACCCCTATTATCATGTTTAATTAGAAGCTTGTTCTTTCAAGCCATAGTCATGATAGATTAGCTAATAGACCTCCTTCACAGAAAGACTGAGCCGCTGGGTCTGCAGCCTTTTGTTGTGCCCTGGGGGTGGTAGCTGTTTGAAAACTCTTTCTCTGTTTGTTACAGTCCTGGGAGGCTCATGAAAGTAAGCCTCACTGGCCACCAGAGCCAGGTGATTTAGAGGTGTCCCCCGGTAGCAGTTGCAAAAACTGGGGTGCCAGATAGGGATGTGAGCTCCTTTCTTGGTGACACCAATTACTACAGTCCTATGGAAACAGGAAGCTCTTTTGGCCTCCAGAGCCAGGCAATTAAAAGGTGTCCTCTAAGTGGCAGCGACACAAATTGGGGCAACAGACTCATGTAAAAGCTCCCTTCTAATAGTGCTAATGCTCTGGAGCATGGCAAAAGGAGAGCCTGCCAGCCTTTATCCCTGAAGAGTGTTCTACCAGGCTTCAAGTTGCATAGGTTAAATTAGATGCTTGCCCTCAGGGTGATATTTTAATATAAGCAGGTGAGCCTCCTTTGCTTTAAAGGCACAGGTTATCTGCCTCTGAGCCAGGATGGTGAGTCTGAGCCCAGAAACCCTGTAAAAACAGTGACTCAGATCACTAGAGTCTTGTGGGTCTTGGAACACAAGGTTTTTAAGAGGCTTTGGGGGATCGTGTCTCAAGTGTATGTCTTAAAAGTTGGGATGCCCGATGTGGTATTCAAACCCTTTGTTCCTTGGGGAGAAACCCTGGGTTTTGATTTCAGATATCAGGAGCCCTTTGTGATGCCTTCTTACCCCCATAAAATCTTATAATCTTCCAATAACCAATCAGTCTGGTCTTCTGGCATAGGTATAACTCAAGGTTGTCTTCAGTAAGGTGGGTCCCTTTTGGTCCTATGGCATACAATATGGTAACAACATGTGGGTTCATATACATCTTATCAAACATGCCTAGCTTCCCCCATGGGGCATGAACTACTAAAGTAAAGAGAAAACAAATAACGGTTCAAGTGAAATTGAACAACCTTGCAGATATTCTGGAATGCTCTGATGTTACAAACCAAGGTCTCCTTGTCCTTTAAAGCCATTCACCACCTTCCCTTGCTGAGGCAGAGAGATGCTCTCTCTTCATCCACTTTCCCATCTGCAAGATGAAAGTGGGGAATGGATGACACCCCTCAGGCATTTCCAGGTTTTTAATGCTATAGAAGTTTCCTTCTCTTGTTTCAGTTTGGTTTTCTTTTGTGTTTGGGCTTCCAGATTCAGACAGAGCCTCTTTGATGTCACTGTCTTCTATAATCACTACCAGCAGAATAGCTTCATCATGCTTGCTTTACATCACGGGGGAGGGGGTGAGGGTGCAGTCAATGCGGAGCGAAGAGGACACTGAATCCCAGATGCAGTTGCTCTTACACGCCATTTCTGCACCTCTTCCCAGATTCCACAACCACTGGAGACCAGAGACAGTGTATCTGGGCGCAGAGCTTCTCTGTAAGACAAGAAATAACCTACTTGTTTCTTCTGTTCTCTTCTAGACATTAGCTTGTAGGTTAATTGACTTCAGACACGCATGTACCTTGGCTGGACATCTGTGTCCCCTTAGGTAAATATTGGACTGTATGATCTCTAAGACACCTTTGGGCTTCAACAATGTATGATTCTAAGCCAACATCTTCATTTCTGGACTCTTTTATTCTAGCTCTGTGGGATATGGTAATACTTCTGGGTCTTCAGAGCCAGAGGAAGAAAAGTTTCACTCTTTGGGTAATGCTTTTGGGCACTTTGGGCCAAAGGCATGAATCAGGCTTGTCACAGACTGGTTGTAGGGTCAGAAACATCTGCTTTACTCCAATGGATGTGAACTGAGATCGGGAAGGCATTTATTTTCTGTAAACCCATTTCTTCAAAACCATCAATTACATCCTTCTGTTGGAAAACAACGTTTTTGGTTTTGTTTTGTTTTCATTTTTTATTTTTAAAGATTTATTTATTTATTTTAGTGGGAGAGAGAGAAAGAGAGAGAGAATGCGTGCTCACATGAGTAGGTGGAGGGACAGAAGGAGAAGTCGAGAGAGAGGGAATCCTTGAGCAGACTCTCTGCTGGGCACAGAGCCTGACATGGGGCTCTATTCCAGAATCCTGAGATTGTGTCCTAAACTGAAACCAAGAGCCAGCCGCTTAAATGGCTGAGCCACCCAGGTGCCCCTGTTTTTGTCTTTATTTTTAAAATCACATGCCTATATCTGAATGGTGTAGGGAGAAATACAAACTAAAAATACGAAGCTTAATTTCCCCTGTGGAAAAGGGAAGAGATTCCTCCTCCCCAGAACCTGTTACTAGAGCATTTACTTTAAAAAAAAAATGTAATTATTTCTTTCTATCTCATTGAAATGTGTATCAATCTTTTTAGAAACTAAATAAAACTTTGTCAACCTTGTGATCTAGGAATATCTTTCTCAAGGACCTACTGACATATCTTTTTGAAATATAAACATGGAGGGAAATAGACCCCCTATTTCCCAGTTTCTATGGGAGGATAGGAGCCTAATTTCAATGGGCGCCTTGCTCCAAGCTGTAAGATAAGAGCACAGAAAAACAGAAGACATTTGTGTTTGGATAGAGCCAATCAGCTAACCCAGACAGTCGTTCCAGCTGACAGGTGCATCTAGGATGACCTGTGAGTAACCAATGTTGCTGGCAGGACTTCTTACCTGAGGGCTAGTTATCATTTGTCTTATGGGCATGTATGTAAAGGGCGGTGTCTGCTTGGCACTATCAGAAGATGAGATCTCTTTCTGTCTTTGCAATCTCTTGGTGACCGCCTGTGATGTGCATCATGTTTGGGTTGAAGGCTTATTCAGTAAGAAAATTATTTTCCTTCTCTTCTACCTTTTGTGGAGAAGTTTCTGGATTGGGAGAAATTTTTTTTTTAATGTTTCCTTGACAACAGATATTCTAGATCAATGGTTTTCAAACTGTGTTCTTTAGAGGGCCCTCCATAAGTGCTGGGGGATGAGGCAGACAGACAGAAGACTGCCGGGGGAGTGGCCTCTGGGCTCTGCGCTTGTTTCCACCACACAGTATTCTTCTTGATATGTTGATATATATATAGTATTAGTGTTCTAGGTAATTTTTGCCTAAGATCAAAATTTCTTTGGTAAAAAAGAAAATGATTACAATTCAGTGATCTAGTCTGTACATATGTTTTCATGATCTCTTTCCTTTCTATAGATTATAAACTCTTTGAGGGCAGTGACTTTGTCTCTGTGTCCCCTGCTAACTTCCTCAAAACTTAGGAGAGTCCCCGGAAGATAGTAGGTGCACAGTTATGTTGAATTAATGAATGACCATCAATAATGAACAATGTGTGTCAGAAAAACAGCGGAGTATGGACACACGTGTTTATAGCAGAATTGTCTTGGACAAACATTTACTCTTGTCTGTGGCTTCCCATGGCCCAAAGACTGTGTGTGCACAGGGATATAAAATATAGTAACAGCGATGCAGGGGTGCATAAGGCAGAAATATTGCAAAGTGGCTAAAAGCACAGGCTTCAGAATGAGATGGCTGGGATTGTAAACCTTTTCTCTAATTAGCTGTCTGTGTCACTCTGAACAAAATTCTTAATCTCATTGTGGCTCAAGTCCTTTCACTGCAAAATAATCCTTAACTCTGATTTTATCCTTATGCCTGAGCAAGAGGGGGCCCCCACTCAAGGACCCTACAGGTCACAAACACAGAACATATGCATTTTTTTAATAGAGTACGTGGACTCCTCTCTTACTGAGACATCCTGTGCATGACCTAGTCACAGCATGACCCACGATCTTGTGGATCTGCTACAGGATTAAGACAACTCATACTCTGGGAAAACTCTGTTTCGTACCTTATGCTTTGGAAACGAAAGAGTTCAAATAACCTATTCAAAGTGCTCAGAATAGGGCTTGACATTTGAGAGTTATAATTTTCTTTTTTGTTTGTTTTTTATTTTTTTAAACATTAAAAAAAATTAATTAACATATAATGTATTATTGGTTTCAGAGGTACAGGCCTGTGATTCATCAGTCTTATGAGAGCTATTGTTTTCATCCTTATTTTCATTGTCCTTGAGGCCAGCAGCTCTCTCCCTGCTGTACTCAGTCCTTGGCTCTGAGAGGCCTGTTAGAAAATTCAATCTGTGGATCCACACAGCTTAGGACCAGACCCCAAACTCCAGGGACCTCCACGAGGCTTGGTCACCCAAGTGGACCCCGAGAAACAGCTTACTCACATCTGTGGCTTTTTGGTCATCATCTCAACTTCGATATATTGACATTGAGAAAAACAGAGACCTAAGGCCCAGATGATTTAATTAATCAGATTGTGCTTAGAAAGCTATATATTTTTAAATATTTAATGAAATCATGAAAAAAACTCCTTTAATCTTTATTAGGACCGAAACATTGAAAAGATATTTTCTGTAAGATGACCTAGGTCAACTTTTGGACCAAAACCTCAGGAACAGTTTTCTGGCTTCTCTCAAAGCCCCTGTCTCACTCAGTACCAACTTGTTCTCTTTCCAGGGAGATCTCAATGAAGCAATCATTATGGTGACAGTGAATTTCATTGTCCAATCAGAACACTTTAGTGTAAAGGGATCTATAAATAATTGTGCCAAGACAACGAGCATGAGCCCTGACTGTTACTGGCAAGCAGATATATGATTATCCTATCCTCTCAGAAGTTTGAGCTATCCCACAGTCTAGGACAGTCCCTATCCCCTTCCCTAGCTCAAGTCCCTGATTCTGGGTCAATAGAGGTGGATTTTGCAAAGTAAAAATACAATAGTCATTTCCACATCCAAGGGTCATTATCTATTTCTGTGGCTGCCACACAATGAACATATTAATTTATAATTTGCTCTTGCTTATTCCAAAAGGACTAAAGGTGGCTTATGGCCACTTAAAAGTTGAATAAGGTAGCAAAAATTGCAAGTAAGTAAGAAAAAAAAATCACTAATACTTATAGAGTGGTTACTCTGGGATAGGCACAGTGCCAGGCATTTTATATACATTATCTCAATTAAACCTTCTGGCAATATTTTCCAGATGGGGAAAGTAGAGCATGAAGAGATTAAGCCCCTCACCCAAGGTCACATAACTTGAAAATGTCAGAACCCAAATGTATTTTATTGCAAGGAAAGTGATGTGTTTCCTAATGAAAATTTCTAATTTGGTTATCTTTATGTTCTGTTTCATTTTTATCAGTATATGAAACTAGATATGTTTTTACTTCTAAAACCCTTCTCTTTCTTGGATGAGAAAACTTACTATGATTGCATTAAGCAAAAAGTTAATGTAGCACTTATTTCACTAACACAGGGCCCAGGGGATTTCTGTACTTAAAGGATTACTAATGATTTTTTTGGCTCTTCCCATGTGATCCATGATGAAACACCTCAAACTCTTTCAGAAAGAAAGAAATTCCATTAAAAAAAATTCAATTGTATAAGCTGCCTTTAAGTTTTGCAAAATTTTCAATTTGCTTTCCTAAGGTTAAGAGCAACTCAGAAGGGTGCTTGCTCAATTTAAGGAATTTATATAACATAAATAATTTTCTTTATGTTTGCTGAAAGTCAGTAATTTTGTTGAAATTCATAGTCTCCAAAAATGATGAATTTGCAGATTGCATGTTTTTCCCTGTGACACAATCTAATTCATCCTCAATACTGAAGAGGGAAAGTCATTAACCTAACAGGGAAGGATGAAATCGGAGATAGGAAAGGTTAAAAATATGAATACGGCACCCTTCCTTTTATCATAGCACCAAACAGTCATATCAGAGATGTGCAGAGGCCTCAAGAGCTGTCCCAGCTGTCAGAAAAAAAATGACATCATTTTCCCAAACTCCAGTTTCCTGGAACTAAAGTGTCATCTCATTCATAAATACCCCAGGTTTCTAATAATCTTCAGCCGCACCCCTGGAGCCTGGTAAGGTAAAGGCGATTGCTTTTCTCTCAGCCTCTGTAAGAGTTTATCTGCACCCCGGGTGTGTAATAATCTTGTTACAAATGTCATCTGAGTTAGTAAGGAATTGATCTGGGGCGTCTTTAACCCTCTTTACCTCAACATGGTCTAATAAATTGAGCATTTTACAAGAGGGAAGTGGACAGAGGAAAAAAAGCAACACTAATCATCCATTTCTCCTGTTCTTTTGTCCTAGTCTCAGCAAATGACAGGTCAACAGGCTTTCTGTTTCTTTCTTTCTTTCTTTTTTTTTTTTTTAAGATTTTTATTCATTTATTTAACAGAGAGAGACATAGCGAGAGAGAGGACACAAGCAGGGGGAGTGGTAGAGGGAGAAGCAGGCTTCCTGCAGAGCAGGGAGCCTGAGGTAGGGCTTGATCCTAGGACCCTCAAGACCTGAGCCAAAGGCAGACGCCCAAAGACTGAGCCATCCAGGTGCCCCTAGGCTTTCTGTTTCTTAAGATGAAGATGGCTGGTGATGGACGCAGTGATGGCCTCTAAATTGTAATGAGCTTGTGTTGGGCTCTGCGTGACAAAGCACTTGGTTAGAGAAAAGTTGGAAGAAAAGGGCTGGGTCTCGGGAGATCGGAGGATGAATTTGATTGACTTCCAAGGACTGTCATATAGTCCTTGCATGATCCAGTCCATGTTCTTGGCCCACTAGCTCTTTCTGTTAGAACAGGCTAATTTCTTTGTCCGTCTCCACTAATGTGGGCAAAACTAAAGTTTACTCCTCACTGACTTAATTTCTAAGTGACTGTTCAAAGAAGGTCTAGTGATTATTAGTTCAACTTCTTTATCTTGCTTAGAAAGACCAGGTTTATTAGACAGTGAAACCTAAACCATTTATGGCCATGATATGATGAGTTAAAATCTTTGTTAAAATCTGTATTTAATCTGGGTACCCAGAGAGGTGTGGTATTAATCAAAATGTATTCAATACCTAACCCCAAACATATGTTGTAAGGATCTCATTTTACCTCTTCTCAAGGTGTAATAATCTCAATACTTTGATAGATATATCCCCTTAGAGACATTATTAGGATTTTCTGCTTTATCCTAAGGCTTAAACCACACATTTGTGTATGTAACAGCATCCTGAACAGACAAAGATGAGATATGTAGCAATGATTCTTTTTTTTTTTTTAAAGATTTTATTTATTTGTCAGAGAGAGAGGGAGAGAGAGCGAGCACAGGCAGACAGAAAGGCAGGCAGAGCAGAGGGAGAAGCAGGCTCCCCGCCGAGCAAGGAGCCCGATGTGGGACTCGATCCCAGGACACTAGGATCATGACCTGAGCCGAAGGCAGCTGCTCAACCAACTGAGCCACCCAGGCGTCCCTGTGGCAATGATTCTTATCCTGTGTTCAACAGCAATGGCTCACAGATGTCCTAGATATCACTGTGTTGAAGAAGGACATTTTTCGAATGGGGAGAAGATTGTTTGTGCTGCTGTTCAGGAGCTCCAAAAGCTCCGATCTGTGCCAGACTCACTATATAGTTAGAGTCTTGCCATGACATTTCCCCACCCTGTCAAGGTACTATGAGGGGCTGCAGTGTATCATAGGAGAGCCCTTTGATTCCAGGGATGGAGAAGACATGGAGTCCAGCTCTGCCACACCTTTTCAGAGCCTTAGTTACCCCATTACTAAGTGGGCTAGATTGTACAACAACAGCCAGCATTCACTAAGTGCCATGTGTTATGCTCAGATCTAAATTTTGGTTGGTATTGTCTCAGATAAACCTTATAAACAACTCTATGAGATTGCTCTTACTATGAACCTGTCCTAGGATGAAGACAACAAAGCCAAGAGAAATTGAACAGCTCATCCCATGTCACACAGCCAGTAGGTGGGAGAGCTAGGATCAGAACCCAGATGATCGGAGTCCATGGATGGGCTTTTGAACTCTATACTCTATGTTGGTAGTAGTTCTTTCTAGTAAAGTCAAGCTGAAAGTCTAAAAAAATGTACTACCCTGTATTTCTAAATCTTGAAATTGTTCTCTACATCTTCTATTATTACCAGATAGGTGTAATTTGCCTGCTGTGATGCTAGTTCTCACTCTGCCCTGCCAACTTCCCTTCCTTGGTCCAGTACTACTCACTGACCACATCTATGATTGGGATCCCTGGCCTCAGAAAATCCATGAGCATAGATTCTTGGAAACCAGCAGTACCTCAGAACCAAAGAAACCTACTTGCTACCAGGAAAGCTCTATATCCCAAAAGGCTGAAGACCTTTGAAGGAGAATAGCTTCTTACTCTAGATCTGAAAATTCTGTACATTTTCCCCCTATAGTTCAAATATTTGAAACTGGTTTTGCAGTCTTAATTGTCTCTTACCCCAAGGCAAGAGCGAGATTAGTCAAAGAGCTAATTATGCAGATTTCTCTATTAGATTTCTTCAGCTTAACAGATTCTGAAAGCACTTGCCTATCTACTGTAGAGAAAACATTGATTTCTGTGGCTAGACACCTACTGGGCAGAAATTTCAGATCAGGCCCCACTGTGTTACACGTGGAATTGAATAATAATGCTGGCTGGAGTGGCCATTACAAGGTTCTAGTCCAAGGCTGTCTGTTGCTGGTTTATTATAGTCATGTAGCTAGCTACCCCCTTAGCCACTGGCCCACCAGCAGGACCAGAGTATGTTAGTAACAGAATTATCACTGGATTATTTGGCTTTTTTTCTACTTGCAGGTGGAAAAATGGGCTGGTAAAACATTTGAGTGGGTTGGAATGCTTTTATACATAATTATAAAGCAGCAACAACCCAAGGGTCTGTTTCTTTCCAATGTTAAGAAACAGATTTTAAAATCTCAGTATGTGTTTCAGAGTTAATTGACAGAGATTTGAAAGACCCCTTTATACTCAAGCTAAATTGTACAAATAAAAGAACAACATTCAAAAGAGGGGAGGAACTTAAGACCAGCAACACAACAAGGTTGCTGTGGATATGCTTTTCAATTATCAGCTGAATTTCCTCTTCCTGTGACCAGCTGGTTTATGGATGTCTCATTTGTAAACCAACCTCTGCTACAAATTAATTGTCTAATGTTGACCAAATCACTTAGCTGCTGCTTATTTGTTAAAAATGAGAGGTGACTTAATCTCAAAAATACCATTTACTTAAAAACGGGGGCTTTGGTCAATAGAGATGTGTTTTTTTTTAATTTTAATTTTTTTTATTATGTTCAATTAGCCAACATATAGTACATTGTTCGTTTTTGAATAGAGATATGTTTAAATCCTAGGTTCCACATGTATTAGCTTTGTGACTCTGGCCAAGTATAACCTCTCTAAGCCTCAGTGTTTTCATCTGTGAAATGGGTACTAATACACATGTCTTACAGGGTATTGTAAGGAATGAACTAGATAATGCACATAAAGCATCTTTCATAGTGGTTCTCACTAGGGATAACTCTGCCCTTTTCCCCAGGGTATATTCAACAATATCTGAAGACCTTATTGGTTGTCATGACTGGGGGATGCAACTGGCATCTAGTGAGTAGAGGCAAGGGATGCTTTTCAACATCCTACACACACAGAACAACATCCCACAACAAAATGTCCATCTTGGGGAGGTTGGAAATCCCTGGACATAACATAAGGCTCACTGTTGGTACTCAGTAAATGCTGGTGACAGTGGCTTTGGTGGCTCCAGAGACCAACACTGGAGAGGGTACAAAAGTCTTGAGGCATTGATTCAGTGAGGATACATTTTTCTTTTGGAAAAGGAGACAGTTTTTCTTACAGGGCTCTTCTCTGATCAGGTCAGAAAAGCCCTGGGCCTGGAATGAGGCTCAAGACCTCTTTACACCCAAGATCTACAGACAGCAGCAGAATATTTATCCCATATCCCAAGTCCAAATTCAGCCAAATAACATATAAGACCCTGGAATTTTCCACTATTCTCTCAACCTAAACAGAAAGGGCTCCAAACTTAATTAATTTGCATTAAAATTCCTCCCTTTCCCACTATTAATTCCAATAATAATTTACTGTAGGTCAACCATAAATCATTTACTCCAAAAAGTCCTAAGCAGTAATTACTCCTTTCCAATTCAGTGCACTAAATTAGATTATAATTATTAGTCACACTTGCAGCTTGTATTTAGACTCCAACTCCAGCCAACACAAAACAAATGTTTGGAATGTTTATAAGCACTTTCTTTCTCTTTAACTTGACAGGACATATATTTTTTTTTAAATTCAATAGAAACCATCATGCAAAAATAGGGTTTGCCTGGCATCATGTGTATTATAAGAATGAACAGCCTGGCAGACATCCACACACACAGTTCCATAACCTCCATGGATGTGGCAAGCCAGAGGAAGGGGATGTTATCAAAGTATAAAAAGAGGTCCACTGGCTCTGGATTATCTTTCCAAGGGGTCTATAAGGTGGCCTGAAAAATCTCATGTGTTTATTTGCGGTTTACTATTAGTGTCCTTCTTGCCCACTAGACTTCAAGCTCCAGGAAGAAGCATAGCACAGTGATAAGAAAAGTGAATTTGGAAATCAGATTTTATGAATCCGTACACCTGGCTAGGATATTGCCAGTTCATCTACTAGCACTAGGATCTTGGGACCAGATCCTAGTGTATATCCTGTTGATTGGGTTGATTGTGGCTATATCACAGAGTTTTGGTGAGAGTAAAACAAAATAATGCCAAGGACCTTGTAAGAGTGTAAACGTGTAAATGTTGGCCATTACTATATCATTATTAGGGCAAAAACTGTGTCTTCTGTCTACAAGTGTAGACTTAGTCCCCAGTACCTTCCTTGCAGAGATTACTAGCTTAATAAACAGTGGTAGAATGACTGAAATGTAGACTACTGGCTAGCAGGGTGACTTGGGCAACTTACTTAATCTCCCTGAACCTCAGCATATTGATCTATAGGGGAAGAGGGCTGTTATGAAAATGAAGGACATCACATTTCTGACAATGTATGATATAAAACATTTGTTTAATGAATGTTGGGTGTTATTATGATTGTCCTCATGGTGAGGCACCTGGCTGGCTCAGTCAGCAGAACATGGGACTCTTTATCTTGGGGTCATGAGTTTTAGCCCAAGTTGTGTGTAGATCTTACTTAAAAAAAAAAAAAGATTACTCCCACGGTTAACTATGTATACCTTGTGCAAATCTCTTAATTTGAAACTCTGGTTTCCTTATATGAACAAACAGACATTGATTCAGTTTCTCAGGTAGAAGTGGAGAGTTGGTTATAGGCAGTAAGGAGGGTTTACCAGGAAGGTGTGATGGAGAGAGAATATTTATAATGGACTGATCATCATGATGAGCCATGGGGAGATAAGGAGGGATATAAGGCTGTAAGAGGTAAATGGATAAGGAAAAAGATGTAGATTCACTGGAATGGAGCCCCTCTATTCTCTGTTGCAGCAGAAGTGCCAGAATGAGGGAGGCAGCAGTCTGGCAGCTAGAGTGGGATGTTTGAAATGAATTTTTAGAAGAGGTGTAGGTATGGGTGCTGATGTAAATTCCTCCCATATCACTTTATACACCTTAACATACATAAAATTTTTGCTGCAGAATGGATTCTTCAAGCCCTTCTTTTCCCTGGAAGATGATGCTTAGAGCTTGTGTGGAAAATGTAAACTATAAATGAAAATATTTCCCACATAATCTTTCTTGCTATCTCACTGACATGCAGAATCAGTGCTACTTCTCCACGATTCATTTGGTAAATATTCACTGAGGGCCTACTACGTAGCAGACACTATTCTGTATTCTTGGGACACAGTTCTGTATTAACACCCCCAAAATGGAAATCTCATTTTATATGGTTCAACTGAATTTTCATGAACCAAACAAAGATCTCTGCCTGTGTGGTGCTTACATTCTGATAGAGACATAGGATGATGAAAATTAAAGTAAGTCTTTAATAAGTTGACTATAGTATATAGAAAAGATAAGGGCTATGGAAAAGGTAGAGTGGAGCAAACAATGGACGCTCAGGGGTGTCAGTAGGTCTGATTTTAAATAGTGTGTTTAAGGTAAGCTTATTGAAGTGACATTTAAGTAGTATTGCAAGAAACAATCCAACTCGGTCTTCTCTTTGGGAACCTCCTTTTCCTGAGGGAGCTGAGCAGCTGACTACTCAAGACATCCTCTAGATCCCAGCTTTTGAGGGTTCCAGATCATCACCATCTGTTCGCCCATTTCTAAACATGATTTTCTTTCTCCAGCAGGGTAAAATCCCCATCATGAACAGGCTTTCCCATGATAAAATGCATCCTGTGATCTCCTAGCACAGCTGAAGAATCACCATCCCAGTTTGTTGGCTTCACATGGCCTGTTCCTGCTCTCAGTCTCCTGGGATGTGATGGTGTACTTCTGGCAATGCAAAGCTGGTGGCAGCACAACAAGCAAGGTACCGATTATACCCATCCCTTCTAAAAACCACTAGGGTTTCTCTAGCTCTTAAAATAAAGTAATTAAGGAGTAGTATGCCTTGAAGAGTGAGAATATGCCTTTTGGGAAGAGACCTTAGTCGGTTTCTTACCCAATCATATCAGCCATAAAGGAGACAGGAAACATGTGATCATTATCCAGGTGGTTCCCATTGGACCTCTGCAGGAATCAATGCAGACTATTGTGTGGGAGATTAATGAGAATAAGATCCTGTAGCTTCAACTAATAGGGATATCAGCAACTGGTCCTTGTTTAGTGGAAGGTGAAGATTAAGAAAGTAGTAAATAATCTCTACTTGATCTTCACATCCCACTAAACCAGGAGCAGTTGTTGATATCCCTATTAGGTGAAGCTACAGGATCTAATTCTCATTGAACTCAAAATGGATGAAAGACCTCAATGTGAGAGAGGAATCCATCAAAATCCTAGACGAGAACAAAGGCTCTTCAACATTGGCCACAACAACTTCCTGCCAAAACATGTCTCCAAAGGCAAGGGAAACAAAAAAGAAAATGAACTTTTGGGACTTCATCAAGATAAAAAGCTTCTGCACAGCAAAGGAAACAGTCAGTAAAACAAGTATGCAACCCACAGAATGGGAGAAGATATTTGCAAATGACACTACAGACATAGGGCAGATATCCAAGATCTATAAAGAACTTCTCAAACTCAACACCGAAAAAACAAATAATCAAGTCAAAAAATGGGCAGAAGACATGAGCAGACACTTCTCCAAAGAAGACCTACAAATAGCAAACAGACACATGAAAAAATGTTCATCATTATTAGCCATCAGAGAAATTAAAATCAAAACCACATTGAGATACCACCTTACACCAGTTAGAATGGCAAAAATTGCTAAGGCAAGAAACAACAAATGTTGGAGAAGTTGTAGAGAAAGGGAAACCCTCTTACACTGTTGGTGGGAATGCAAGTTGGTGCAGCCACTTTGGGAAATGGTGTGGAAGTTTCTCAAAAAATTAAAAATAGAGCTATGCTAGGAGCCAGCAATTGCATTACTGGGTGCTTACCCCAAAGATAGAGATATAGTGAAAAGAAGGGCCATATGCACCCCAATGTTCATAGCAGCAATGTCCACAATAGCCAAACTGTGGAATGAGCCAAGATGCCCTTCAACAGACAAATGGATAAAGAAGATGTGGTCCATATATACAATGGAATATTATGCAGCCATCAGAAAAGATGGATACCCAACTTTTGCATCAACGTGGATGGAACTGGAGGAGATTAGGCTAAGTGAAATAAGTCAAACAGAGAAAGTCAATTATCATATGGTTTCATTTACTTGAGGAACATAAGGAATAGCATGGAGGACATTAGGAGAAGGAAGGGGAAAATGAAGGGGGAGAAATCGGAGTGGGAGATGAACCATGAGAGACTATGGACTCCGGGAAACAAACTGAGGGTTTTAGATAGGAGGAGGCTAGGGGATGGGTGAGCCCAGTGATGAGTATTAAGGAGGGCATGACTGCATGGAGCACGGGTGTTATATGTAAACAATGAATCATGGAACACTACATCAAAAACTAATGACGTACTGCATAGTGACTAACATAACATGAAAAAAAAAAAAGAAAGAAAAAAGAGGACCTGAAGCAAAAAATGATAAGCAGTGGTATCAGGAATAAAACCCAACCCATAATACTGTCTGGGATGTAGATCTCACATCCTACTTACTGGCTACTCAAGTTGATACCAAAGAAGCCACTGTCAGTAGCCTCCAAAAATAACTCCTCTGGTCAGAATCTAAGAAATGAAGAAATTGAGTTTAAATAAAGAAATATTTCTCTATCCAATCAATATAGCTTATCTTTAAAAGTTTAGAAGAAACATCTATAAAAATACATTTGTTGAGGTCATTGTCATGGAAGAGTAAGGTAAAGAGCAAATATCTATTTGTCTAATTTAATCAGGACAAACAACTCAACTGGACAATTTGAGCCCCTAAAGAAGAACTGATTTTTGTCCAGTGTGTAATTAAGACAAGTGTTTTAGTTGTTTAAACCCCTTCTTATATATTTACATCATTGTTTTAGTCCTTTGCTTTCTGGACACATTGTGAATATTTTTTTGAGTTGGGAAAATTCTTCACTTACTCAACTTAGTATTCTTCTTCTTAAACAAGGCCTAAAATGAAATCAGTTAAACACTCAAGGGTAGAATCACTTCCAAATTTTCAGTGCAACCTTAATTCTAATTTGTGAACTTGAAATCAACTCTGCACTCATTTAGATAATTGTTTGAGCTCTAGGTTTTCTATTACTCTACCAATCATGCCAAATCTGTTGGGAGTTTTTTAGCATGGAGGAGAAAATGAATTTTAGCTTTTTAAGATCTTTTAAAGAAAGAATTAAGTGTTTTCTTTCAATTGAACCATTTATTTAAACTAGTGTGAACATATGGTTTAACAATCAACTATTAAGATAACAATCAAATAAAGGTATTTCTTTTTTAAGTGGTTCTGAATTAATATTCACCTGGGCTAGGCTTAGAAATAACCTGGTCTAATAGTTCTTGTCCTTTTTTGGGTCAGGTTTCCCTTTGAGAATCTAATAGAAGCTATGGATCCTCTCCCCCAGAAAATCCATATGTGTATAATTTCAAGGGCTTTATGAACCTGGTGGCCGTATGGAATCTACATTCAAAAATCTGTAATTCAGACCAAGCCCCTCCCTTTTTAATTAAAAAAAATTTTTCTTTGAAGTTCCAGTTCAAGATGGCAAGTAGGAAGATCCTGAATTCACCTCCTCCCATGGACACATCGAGTCTACAGATACATTAGGGACAATTTCCTCTTAATAAAACTTAAGGGCTGCCTGAGTGATGACAATGCATTGGGTGGGCAAATGAGAAGAAAACCACATCAAAGCAGGTAGGAGAGGCAGGATACATTCTCACCATAAGCCCCACCATAAGCAGGCTGTCCTCATTAACATTGCTGGTTCTCACTTTGTCAGTAATTCGTAGTGTGGTCTGCTTCTAGCACACTCATATTTAGAAAATCAAGGGAACACTAGACTTTTTTTCCTTTATCCTTCAAATTTCTTCAATCTACGTGTTTTGGGAAAAACTGCTTTCCTTCCCCAATTCTTCAGCTATTGTCTACTATAATAAGCCAGCTTGAATTTCTCAGGTCCTATTATTTCCTTTTTCTTGACAACATAAGGTAAGAATATAAGCCCTCCCAGGCACAGCACACTGAGAAATGTTGAAGGCAGGGAATGGACAAAATAGTTGTTGTGAAGGAATTAATGGCTGACATTTACAACACTCCTACTTTATGTTAGACATGTAGATGTATTTTGGGTTTTAATGCAAAATTTGCCTCCTCAATTATTCCACTTCTTTACTCTAGAAATGCATCAAGCTCTTCATAGTTGAGTGCTAGTCTTTATTCCAAAGAGGTTCAGTGTCTCAGGTCCAATGCTATTGTGTTTATCATTGCTGGGTTAATAAAATGACACTTTTTTCAATGGGCTTCGAAGATGAGCCCATTCTCTGATTAAGATGATCTTCTCCTTCTTCATTCTACTCACACATTTCTCTCTGAATTATGGAGCTTTTCAGATTAAAACCATCTTTATTAAACAGGCAGATTTGGAAATGTTAAGCAGACATTGAAAAATAGTTCTTTAAAGTGCCTTTTTAATTTCATGAAGCACTCTTTCACCTTTTACCTAGTAATTGTAATTGCCTAGGTTATTTTCCAGGACACAACAGTAAGTAGGGATATGTCGGAAAAATAAAATAGTACCCCGAGTTTGAATGTTAATGTCTAGAATGCATTCTGAAAGCAAACAGGACTCTTAAAACTCAAGCTTGAATTCTTCTGAGCTACTTTTGCAATTTACACAACACCTCCTTTTTCCTAACTCAGCCTTAAAATCTGCCCCCCCTCCCATTTGCTTATGCAGAGTTGACTGCCTCCGAGATTCCTGCTGAGTTATTTCTGTTATGGGATCTGACCTGCTGTTGAACTACTCAACGTCTCATCTGTTATTTGGGTCTTCTCTCTTCCATATCAGCCCTCCCCTGTTGCTTTGTCAGCTCCTCTGCTCTCTGATCCTCTGAAAGGACCAAGCAAGGAGAGAGCGAGAAAGGCAGGCTCCAGCTGATGTTTATTTTCATCAATCCTAGCAAGCCCTTCTTCCCTAAACATAAAACTCCTTACCACCAGCATTTCCTAAAGTGAATCTCAATGTTAATAGTTTTATTTAGGGGAAAAAAATTTTTCTGGTCAAATAAATTTGGGAACTGCTGACTTAAAATCAAATGAGTTTCTTTATTACAGAACTTCTTCAAGCTTTTAATATGCTAATATGCACTGTGAATCTCTTAGGGGGTGATAGAGTATACAGTGTTTCCCAAACCCATTTTACTGCAAAGTAGGTTTTTTTTCTTTTTCTTTTTTTCTTTTTTTTTTTTTTTCTGGGAGCATATTTTGAAATATGCTTAAAATAATCTTTTAAGGAACACAATTTGCTTAAACTCATTTTAATTTTTCTCTTCTCTTTAGCCCAGTATTTTCCAAACTTCCGCCATTCAGTTATGAGCGTCATAATTTCCGCTAACAATTTTCTTTAAATCAACTCACTTTTCTACTTAAATAAATTTATTTGAAAAGGAAATGACTATAAATGGAATTTAAGAATCACTTGCCATAAATGGAAAATAACCATCAAATTAAGTAGAAGGAAGCAATGTTATTTAGAAATTTAAAAAATATAATCAAAACAGTATGGTACTGGCACAAAAGTAGGCACATAGATCAACAGAACAGAATAAAGATCTAAGAAATAAATCCACAATTATATGCTCAATTAATCTAAGCTAAGGAGGCAATAATATCTAATGGAGAAAAGACAGTCTTTTCAATAAATGGCATTGGGAAACTGGACAGCTACATGTAAAAGAATAAAACTAGACCACTTTATAACCTCATACAGAAAAATAAACTCAAAATGTATTAAAGACCTAAATGTGAGACCTGAAACCATAAAAATCCTAGAAGAGAACATAGGCAGTCAGTTCTCTGACATCAGCTTGAACAACATTTTTCCAGGTATTCTCCCCAGGCAAGGGAAACAAAAGCTAAGATAAACTACTGAGATGACATTCAAATAAAAAGCTTTTGCGCAGCAAGAGAAACAATCAACAAAACTAAAAGACAAACTACTTAATGGGAGAAGATCTTTGCAAATGATATATCTAGTAAGGTATTAATAGCCATAAATAGAAAGAATTTATGCAACTCAATGCCCCCAAAACAATCAGATTAAAATACGGGCAGAGGACTTGAATAGACATTTTTTTCCAAAGACGTAGACATAGCCAACAGACACATGAAAAGATGCTCAACATTACTAATCATTAGGGAAATGCAAATCAAAACCACAGTAAGTATCACTTTAAACCAGTTAGAATGGCTAAAATCAAAATGAAAAGAAATAACGAGTGTTGGCAAGGATGTGAGAAAAAGGAATCCTTGTTCACTGTTGATGGGAATGTACTACAACAATTAAAAATTAAAAATTAAAAATAGAAATACCATATGATCCAATAATCTAAGCACTAATTCAAAAAGACACATGCACCCCTATGTTTACTGCAGCATTATTTATAATAGCCGAGATATGGAAGCAACCTAAGTGTCCATCAGTAGATGAATAGATAACACAAATGTAACACACACACACGCACACACACACACACACATGCACACACTGGAATATTATGTCCATTAAAAAAATGAGGTTGTAACAAGACAGAAGAAAGAGAAATTAAGGAGTCCATCCCATTTACAATTGCACCCAAAACTATAAGATACCTAGGAATAAATCTAACCAAAGAGACTAAGAATCTATACACAGAAAACTATAAAGTACTCATGAAAGAAATTGAGGAAGACACAAAGAAATGGAAAAATGTTCCATGCTCCTGGATTGGAAGAATAAATATTGTGAAAATGTCTATGCTACCTAAAGCAATCTACACATTTAATGCAATTCCTATCAAAGTACCATCCATTTTTTTTCAAAGAAATGGAACAAATAATCCTAAAATTTATATGGAACCAGAAAAGACCTCGAATAGCCAAAGCAATATTGAAAAAGAAAGCCAAAGTTGGTGGCATCACAATTCCGGACTTCAAGCTCTATTACAAAGCTGTCATCATCAAGACAGCATGGTACTGGCACAAAAACAGACACATAGATCAATGGAACAGAATAGAGAGCCCAGAAATAGACCCTCAACTCTATGGTCAACTCATCTTCGACAAAGCAGGAAAGAATATCCAATGGAAAAAAGACAGCCTCTTCAACAAATGGTGTTGGGAAAATTGGACAGCCACATGCAGAAAAATGAAACTGGACCATTTCCTTACACCACACACGAAAATAGACTCAAAATGGATGAAGGATCTCAATGTGAGAAAGGAATCCATCAAAATCCTTGAGGAGAACACAGGCAGCAACCTCTTCGACCTCAACCGCAGCAACATCTTCCTAGGAACATCACCAAAGGCAAGGGAAGCAAGGGCAAAAATGAACTATTGGGATTTCATCAAGATCAAAAGCTTTTGCACAGCAAAGGAAACAGTTAACAAAACCAAAAGACAACTGACAGAATGGGAGAAGATATTTGCAAATGACATATCGGATAAAGGGCTAGTGTCCAAAATCTATAAAGAACTTAGCAAACTCAACACCCAAAGAACAAATAATCCAATCAAGAAATGGGCAGAGGACATGAACAGACATTTCTTCAAAGAAGACATCCAGATGGCCAACAGACACATGAAAAAGTGCTCCACATCACTCGGCATCAGGGAAATACAAATCAAAACCACAATGAGATACCACCTCACACCAGTCAGAATGGCTAAAATTAACAAGTCAGGAAATGACAGATGCTGGCGAGGATGCGGAGAAAGGGGAACCCTCCTACACTGTTGGTGGGAATGCAAGCTGGTGCAACCACTCTGGAAAACAGCATGGAGGTTCCTCAAAATGTTGAAAATAGAACTACCCTATGACCCAGCAATTGCACTGCTGGGTATTTACCCTAAAGATACAAATGTAGTGATCCGAAGGGGCATGTGCACCCGAATGTTTATAGCAGCAATGTCTACAATAGCCAAACTATGGAAAGAACCTAGATGTCCATCAACAGATGAATGGATAAAGAAGATGTGGTATATATACACAATGGAATACTATGCAGCCATCAAAAGAAATGAAATCTTGCCATTTGCGACGACGTGGATGGAACTAGAGGGTATCATGCTTAGCGAAATAAGTCAATCGGAGAAAGACAACTATCATATGATCTCCCTGATATGAGGGAGAGGAGATGCAACATGGGGGGTTAAGGGGGTAGGAGAAGAGTAAATGAAACAAGATGGGATTGGGAGGGAGACAAACCATAAGTGACTCTTAATCTCACAAAACAAACTGAGGGTTAATTGGGGGAGGGGGGGTGGGGGGGGGGTTATGGACCTTGGGGAGGGGAAGTTGTATGGTGAGTGCCGTGAAGTGTGTAAACCTGGCGATTCACAGACCTGTACCCCTGGGGATAAAAAGATATTATATGTTTATAAAAAATAAAATTAAAAAAAAAATAAAAATAAAAAAATAAAAAAAAAATAAAAAAATAATCAAACTAAAAAAAAAAAATGAGGTTGTGCCATTTGAGATGACATGGATGGACCTAGAGGGTGTTATGCTAAGTGAAACAAGTCAGTCTGAGAAAGAAAAATACCATATGATTCCACTCATAAGTGGAATCTAAAAGAAAAAAACCTACAAATAAATAAACAAATAAAAAGTAGAATCAGACCTATAAAAGACTACAACTAATGGTTGCAGTGGGTGAAAGGGCAAAATGGGTGAAGGGGAAACAGGTACAGTCTTCCAGTTATAGAATGAATAAATCAAGGGAATAAAAACCACAGCATAAAAAATATAGTTAATGATATTGTACCAGCATTGTAATGGGAAGATGGTAGCTACACTTGTGATGAACATAACACAATGCATGAACTTGTCAAGCCACTAAGTTGTGAACCTAAAACTAATGTTGTAACATTATGTGTCAACCACACTGAAATTTTTTAAAAATATGGAAATTAAAAAAATAAATAGTGGAATTCAGGTATTACTACATTAAACTGGTTTATATAAATACATGCCTGAGACTAAATTTCTCCTGAGAAGAATGGAGTCAATAATAAACAAATAATATTAGAGGCCATCTGGTCACTGTTGCTCATGTTCAATGATCATGAAGATTCACCATTGAGAGCATTCTGTTTTTTGTTAATAATTAAAAAAAAATTATTTATTTATTTGAGAGAAAGAGAGAGACAGAACACAAGGAGGGGTAGCAACAGCAGGGGGAGAGGGAGAGAAGCAGACTCCCTGCTGAGTAGGGAGCCTGATGTGGGGCTCCATCCCAGTACTCTGGGATCATGACCTGAGCCAAAGCACACGCTTAACCAACTGAGCCACCCATGCACCCCTGTAGAGAGAGAATCTTAATTCCTCTGTGCAAAGTAGACCAAAGTTGTTTAAACATTTTCTGAGATAGAGTTGGAAACTAAGAACTGATTTCTTTTTAATTTTTTTTTCTTTTTACTAGGCACTTGGTTTCTTACCTTATTATTATTTTTTCTTGGTTAATGAAAAATTTCAAAACAGGGTATCTATCTCCTACAGCCAACAAATTTAGCATTTTTAACATAATCATTTCTCGGCTGACTTATTTTTATGTAAACTTTTAACTGACATGACATACACTATTGCTGAAATATTTTAAAGTAAATTAACGATATCATGATACTTCATCCCCCAATTTTTCAGCATGCATCTCCAAAACCCATTTTCCAGCATACCTACAATGCTGTTACCTGTCATGCCTAGCACATCTAATATTCAGCTCATATAAGAACTTTTGTTCAAGAAAACTTTGTTTTAAGAAGCCATTGAATGATCTCCAAATGGTCTTCTTTTGAGAATATCAGGTTGTTTTGTACTGTCCAGAAAGTGATACAAAAAACACTCCTTATCTGTTCACCACTGCCATTTAATTGGGGGATATACTGATGAAATCCTTTTATAAATATTTCCAGTTTTACCTCATGACATTCAAAATATTTTGAATTCGTTTTTCAGATGAATTGATAAATAAAACCTTCTATTGGTTGTTTGATGAAATGGAGGACCAAGATGAGAGGAGATTAGAGAAGAGGGCAGTGCTGTGTCTGATGGATAGAAATAATAAAAGAAGTAGCTATATGTTGAGTGCTTGCCATGAGCCAGGCACTAGACCATATCCGGTATCTTATTTTATATCTATTATCTTATTTCATGCTCCACACGTCCTATAAAGTACTGTGTTGTTCTCCGGATGGCTGTACACAGTTGGGTAAGAGGTAAGCAGAGCATGAAATCCAGCTGTTGTGCCACTCCCCAGACTCTGTCCATCAGGACATTTGAGGGTCCTTCCCCAATACACAAAGGTCTCTTGTGGGGTCTGGACACAGCCATGCCAGGTTTTATAGGGGAGACATCCGAGGTGCAGGGCAAGACCCAAATCCATGTCTTTTTGTAACTAGAATTATCCTCTTAACCACCTTCTGCTGCCTCCCAGAAAACAGAATTGAAATAAAAATTGTTTATGAGGGCAATGGGAAGAAAGACCCTGAAAAAGCTTGGGGGAAACACAACGGGCCATGCTCCTAAAGAGAACTGTGGCAAAATGAGCTTTTCTGTCATGGTGAACAAAAGGCTTTTATGCATAGAACAGCCAGGATATTATGCAGTGAGAGGTGGTCAGTTTTAGCGAAGAAGCGATCCATCTTTGTCTTGGCTCCACACCAAAGAACATGGAGGCCTGGCACAAAAAGGATCACCTACACGGGTTTGGGAACAGCCTAGTGAATAAAGAAATGGCAGCTTTCTCATGTCAAGCAGCTGCAGGAAGGGAGAGGATCTAAGGGAGAGAGGGGAGAGAGCCAGGCTCATACCATGAGGCAAGCAGCAGGGAACAGTCCAGAAATGTTGGCACTGCTCTCCGACCTCCTGGGACCATGAGTAACCAAGTCAGGGCACTTCCCATGAGAGGCAGGGGTTTTGCATGTTCCTGGTCAGAGCAGAACCCATGACCATCAACTTTATTTTGGCCAGAACTCCCAAACACTCAAAAATGTTGTATTCTGTTGCTGTACTCCAACAGGATGGGATCTTGTTTTCGCTTACTTTTAAGTTTTTATTCTTGCTCATTTAACTGTTAACTCTTGAAACACAGCCCAGGCCATTCTGTCGGGCCAGCCATTCTGTGGAGAGCTTTATTAGCATTATCTGAGTTTATTTGATCTTCACGATAATTATGAGAGAGAGAGAGCGATAGCATAGTCTCATTTCACAGAGGAGGAAACTGAATTTTCCAAGGTCATATACTCAGAAAATAAGGGGGTTATAGCACAACCTCACATCAGCCTGACTCAAGAGTCGACCTTCATGCCCATGATGTTACACTGTCTCCTTTTGGGGCATCTAGGGGGGAAACTCCTTGTGGTTTTTGTTCATGGGGCTCTGAAGCCAAGGCAGGCTGTTCAATTGTCTACCATCCTTGTCTGCTGATTAAGTAGCAGGTAGGAGGGGGGACATCAGGAGCGACCGTCTCTTTTTAAAGGGAAGAATAAAGTAGGAGGGTCACTGTGACTGGAGAATTCTACAAATGAGATGTGAGCCTTGCGACCAAAATAACAACTTCTATTAATAGAGTCCAGTAGGAGAAAGACCCAAGAAAAGGCATCCTGACCTGTGTGAACAGATGTTCCAGAAGCAGGAGGTGTCTGGAGGACCAACGTGTTCATTTTAACTTAGTAGGAAAATCAGACAAGTCATGAAAGGCTCTATTTCCCTTCTCCCTTTTCTTTCTCTCTTAAATTCATCTTTATTGAAGTATAATTGGCATATATAATTATAAGATATTTAAACATGGCGATTGGATACAAGTATACATTGTGAAAGGACCCCTCCTGTCCCCCTAATTAACGTGTCCATCACCTTTCATATTTATCTTTTAATTTTGATGAGAACATTTAAGTTCCGCTATCTTAGCAAATTTTAATTTTACTATACAGTGTTCTCAACTCTAGACAGCCGCCGTGTTTTCCATGAGATCCTCAGACCTCATTCATCTTAGAGCTGAGAGTTTATCCCTTTTTACTCACCTCTCCCTCTTCCTTTTACTGCCTACCCCTCTATACCCCCTGGAAACCACTTTTCCACAGTTTTTACGAATTTGACTTTTTTTTTTTTTAAAGATTCCACATAAAAATGACACCACACAACATTTGTCCGTCTGGCTTTTTCCTGGCATAATGATCCTCAAGTTCCACCCATGTTGTTACAAATGGCGGGAATTCCTTCTCTCTCATGGTTGCGTGTTCCTCCTCCCTCTAGTTTCACCTGTGGTATGAAAGAAGCCTCAGGAGGCATTTGCAATCAACTTTTTTTGGGGGGGAACTCTTGACACCCTGTTAAAAGCCTTAGGGTTACAAGAGTCAGAGTAGGCGGCATAAGAAGTATTAGCTAAAAAGCAAGAAAAGCACATTTGTTTTGAATATTCCATGGAATTCAATAACCTAAGTTGAAGTTGTTTAATACACATATTTTCGTTATACAAAACACTGGCTGAGTCAAGACAGCTTTTTTTTTTCTCCTTCCACTTAAATTTCAGTTCTCAGCCAGAATTCCAACTAAATCTCAGTTCCCTCTTTTTATGACCTTGGGAAATTTCTTAACTGAAAACCTGGTTGCATCAGCTTTAAATGTGGTAACGATGGTACTTAATTCTTGGAGCTTTTGTGAGAATTGAATGATAATTCAACAGGAAGCTCCTGCATAGCGTTCAGCAAATGTTGACTCTAAGAAAGTCTTGCGGTTTCTGCCCTGTAGTCATAAGCAATCCCTCTCCCCCACCACTAGGTGTCAGCATATCTAAGCTTCCAGAGCTGCTCCTTTGCTATTAATTTAATTCAACAAATACTTAACGGGAGCGCTTGCTCTAGCTAAAACTCTCTTCTATGATGCTGGAGGTAAAAAGCTGAGTAGGATGACCCTTGATTTTAAAGAGTTTATAACAGGACTAAAAGTTCTGGCCGAATTGCACAAGAACAATTGTTTTATTTGGCTGGCGTGCTTTTGTTTATTTTAAATTGATTTAAATGTCTTTAGGTTTGGTCTGCAGTCTGTGCTTCACCCTCAACACCCGCGCGCTCCTCCCCCAGCTCTCTTTTCTCATATTATTCTTAACCTAGCTGTGTTACCTTCCTGGCCCTGGCAGACATTTGAGACGGGGACCCCTGGTCTGCTAACGCGTTAAGCGAAGGATAATGCAGACTAGGAGAAATAGTATTTTGAGAGCTGAATCTGCATAAATGCTCAGTGACAGCAGGAAGAGAAACCCACTGAAAAGAATTGGGACCATTTAATCGTTTTGCTGAGGCCTACACAGGTCCATCTCCGCTATCTGCTACATAAAATTGTTTCCTGTTCTGTTCCGTCAAATTCCAAAAAAGTTACAAAATAAAGAAAAAACCCAAACTGCTGATTGCTTTCTAAAACCTTCCAGATGAAAAGGCTTCCAAAATGAAGCCTCATGTGGGGTGATATTAAAAAGCAGGAATTGCTAAAATGGGCTGGACTGCCATGTTGTAAGCCCAGTGCTCTAGATCTGATTCTGACAGCTCCCAGGGAGGGAGCTCACATTTGGAGCCATAAAACCTCCGCACTGGAAGGGAGATGGCTTTGGTCAATGGGGAAACCCAGTGAATAAATAACTCAATGACTTGTCCCAGGTCCTACAGATTGTGGGAAATGGCAGCGCAGAAACAAAACCCCTGCTTGCCCAGCTTCTCGCCACTCCTTTCTCACCATTTGATGGAGACAGATAATATTTTTGGCTTGAATAATTCATATTCTTGATCTTTCTGACCTGTAGTTACCGGCAATTCTCACTTCATTTCTTTCTGAGACGTGTTTTTGGACCTTGGAATCCTGTGCAGTTACGTGTCCATGTGGCAAAGATGGAATATCAGCTGACCCTTAGGTTGTAAAACCACAGGAAACGTGAAATAGAAACGTCACCTCATCATTTAAGCAATCCAGGGGAAAAATAAAAAAATAATCTGCTACTGAAGGGGAAGAAAAAGGAATACAGAATTGATTTTTGACATTGATTCAACCTACTGGGTCTTTGCCCAGTTCCTCTCTTTTCTTTGTATAAATGGAGCCAAGAGTAATACAGATAAATCAGGATCAACCGGTTCAAATGAAAGGACTCCATTCGGAGATTTCATCTCTCAGTAGAAAGCTTTAGAATAAGCACATCCATTCTCTCAGCTGCTCTTGCAGTGGTCCCCACTTTAATTTTATGTTCTTCCAAAACCAGCTACATCATAGCATGAAGTGGGGAAGGCTGCGGTTATCATTATAGGACTTACCACTCTTTGAAATTTGTTTCTTAACTTCAAACAAATCTTTAAACAAATAATTGGTGATGTCAAGAGGGGTGTTTATGGATGAAGATGAATAAGACAAGAATGTGGCTTTTAAGGAAGAATGAAGTCCTAATGAATGGAGGGGGATAAAATAAGCATAGGCATTTCTCTCATACCAAGTAAGCCATAATAATGGAAGAAATCAGCGATAGATAGTTTGGGGGGATCAGAGAAATCTTTGCAAAAGAGACTGCATTGGTGTTGGGTCTTAAAGGATGGATATAATTTCTGTAAGCTTTGGCCCCCACAGGCTTCTCTGCTTAGAATGGCCACCTTACATTTTGGCTGGTAAAAAGTAGTGAGAATAATTCTTTTAACATGTACTGTTTGAAAGCTTACAATGTTCTGTGATTAACTATTCATCCTTTACTGCTCAGTTAATGCTGCCATCTTATCTGAGCTTAATATGAGCCTATCAGCAAAGATTCCTTCCTTGTTTGCATTTCTGGTCTACTTAATTCATGTTGATTATTTTGTATGAGCCACATATGTAGAACTACATATATATAGTTTATATATATTATATTATATACAATATAATATATTAATATGAATATATATGCATATATATATTCCATTTATTTACTTGACTTAAAGCTTCTTGAAGGCAGGTATGATTTTGCATGTTATTTTAATTTAGCCCAGCACTTAGTTTACAGAGGAGTTTAAGAAGAATTTATTGAATAAAATGAGGTAGGTGATTGTCCAATCTTCACCTTTTGGGCATGTGTGGAAAAAGTCTATGTCTATGTTGACTGTTTCTTTCTTCTTCATGACAAATACCACTACCATGGTCAAGACCACAAGCCATATTTCAGAATGTTGAAAATAAAATGGTCATATGGATAGATCTTGAAGTTCTCTATCCTTTGTGATGTGTCCCACGCACAGCCCAGTCTATTCTAATATGTAGTTTTTATGGAAATGGTTTTGAACTTTACGTGAAACTATTGTGTAAAGACAATGAAATGCAACCTTTGTAGAAAATTATATCCAGATGAAGATATATGACTTTGAACTCCTGAGGCTTACTTTTTTTGTTACAGTGTATGTGTGTTAGCTTTTAGCTCCTTTTAAAATCAGAAAGCTTGGGAGATTAAAAACTGAAAGAGTTTGTGCTGAAGACTGCTCAGGGGCCAAAATAATAGAACACCACGTCATTTTCTACACTTACCCATCAGTTCAAGCCTTTTCTTTTGTCATATAAAAATTACCGAGGTTAATAGGCTGGCTCCAGCCTTGTTCCCCAACTCACCAGGGGGGTTTTAAATTCAGGATCTGAAGGCTACATAAGACAGACATTATCGAGTCTGTCTAAATTGTCTCTACACAAAGACCTACCATGAAAGAAGACAGCTCTAGGGGCTCAGCTTCATTGGCCCAGTATCCAATGGGATACCATTAAGCATTTTGAAAATAATAGCTAAAAATCTTAGAATGTATGTGGTCACTTTTCGTGCTCAAGAATATTAAGAGGTGGCTACTTTTACTACCATACGAATGAGAAAACTGAAGCTCAAGAAGTTTCTGCAAGTTGCCCAAGGTTACTCAGTTGGCGAGCAGTAGAGCAGTGAGTTGAACCTTGTGGTTTTGTGCCTACAATATTGAAGGATAAGCAATTTTGCCTTTGTTGGAATTCCACCCCCCTCTATATAACACTTTGAGAATATGCCCACCCTCCTTTAAGAAGATAGACTAGCCACAGAAACAGATTCCATGTCAGGTTCTAGATTTTACTACAAGTTGGTTCTTGAACCTTCATGAAAGAGAGTCTGGTATAATTTAGTGTTACTTCAATATTCTCTGAATGAATAACATGTCTCTCAGTAGATCCCTTCTTTGTCAAGCTCTGGATTCAGGATAGTATAGTCAATGGTGGAGTCCAAGAGAATATTCCACCTTTCTACCCAGATGCTGCCTAGAAAAGGAAAGCATGTGGATATGAGCATTAGCGGGGCATTTCCTATACACTCTATTGCATTTGTGAAATTGCTATTAATTTTTCTCAATCCACTGCCATTTTAAGAGCTACTAGGCTGTGATTATATAGCAATTTACGTGCTATCTTTCCCTTTTCCATCAACAATGCCAATGCATAATTAAACCATATGCTCTGGGGGGAAATACACTTCTGAGTACAGAAGTAAAAGCAAGATAGTGTCTCAAGAAAAGAGCACAGAAGCCAATTTAAATACTAAGTTAATGTTGGTATATTAATGTCAGAATATACTTTGATGAAGGAAACGAACTTGAATAATTTCTTTCCATAATGCTTTTTAATTTATTAATAGTATGTTGTTGTTGAAGTCTAAAGACACGGGTTCTCAGTCAAAAGATCTTAACATATTACATAAGATAATTAGAAAAAACTAATAATCATTTGATTATTTAGATGAAGCAGTTAAAAAAGTGGCGATTAATTTTCTCAGGTACACTCAGATAGATAACATATCAAACACCTTAATATAATTTTTAGGGTTTTGTTTTTTTTTTTTTTTTAGCCCTAGGTAAGACCCAGACATTCCAAATGTGTAGCAGGCACAGGATGAGCAGATGCAAATTAATCTAAATCCCCTGGAAGTCATTTGACACTAGGTTTTTTTTTTTTTTTTTTTTGGCATTTTCCCATTTCATAAATAAGTGCATCCTATTACACTTATTTACATTTAGCTGCAGGCTAGTGGGAAAAAACCCATTTAACAAATATCAGGCTAAACTCTGACTAATAATTTGGCAGAGTACATCTCACAGGGCAAGGCAGCTACGAGCTATAAACACGAGGCACAGAGAAACAGAACACATGCAAAACACCATCTATGACTCGGTTCATTCGGCTCTATTTGGCAGATAAGGGGCTAGAGGGAAATTTGCAAGAATTTCCCCATTTCCTTTCTCCACTGCTTTTCACACTGAGAACTTGGGTCAATATTGCTTTCCTTTATAAGCCAATTTACTGTTGCAAATGAAGTGATCGTTCACCAGGAAAGGAGAAGGAAAGTATTCTGGGTAGGGTCGGCTGGTTTAATTTCTCACATTGTAACCTGATCTTAAATGGCAGAAAAATGGCACAGAGCTCTGGGCAGAACCTTCTAATCCTTGGTCAAATCCATGGACCCAAACCATGACAAGAGAAAATGAATCTAGAACAAAGGAAATTCTTCTCAAGGGAACCTGTCAAAGCTTGGGACCCACTTCATAGACCTTAAAAATTCCATTTCTCTTTAGAGTGAATTTGAGTGATTTAGAGTGAATTAGAATGGAAGTGAGAAGACGAGAAGACACCCCCCCTCCCCCCGCAGGGACCCTGGGCTCTAGGAAAGACAGTTCTTCTAGGTGCACGGCTGAACCTTCTATTGTGGTACAGGTATCATGTCCCACTACATGCTAAGCTTTCAACATTTGGAGCCTTTTCAGTATCTTTTCTACTGAGAGGGGTCTCTCCCTTCCATGGAGTAAGTTTTCAGGATCCTAGCCCTTGGCTTCATGTAATTCTTTTAAGGACTTTTGTTTGTACTCTTCGATGAAGGACTGCCTTTTGTAATTAAAACATAAAGAAACAAACATACTCTCTGACTCCTATACCAATGAGTGCAGCTAAGAATAAAATAAATCCTTCAGAGGCTTAATATGGACCAGATCTCTGCAGCTTCTTTGGAGGTTGTGACATAGGGATAGAAGTATCCTCTAGAAGTCATCAAGACTTGAATAACTGCACAAATGTGGTCAATATCAAGGTGGTTTTCTTTGCGTATTCTTGCAACAAGATGTTTGACAGTCAAACATCGGATTTACCTAAGGTAGGCAAGATGGTCATTGGGGGACTGATAATCTGTTTTATTATATAGATCATCTTCCAAAGTTGTCATTAAAATGTGGAATCTTATTTTTAATGCATGGCAGAGCCTGTTACTTCAAGGAATCCAATGGTATCTTAGCACCTCATGGACTGGCTTTCCAAGCTGGGATTCCACCAATATAAGGCATTCAAAGAGTAGTGCCCCCCTAAAACACTATAAGGGGACATTCAAAACCTCCAGGGCCTGAAGCATTCTCAGCCTATTGTGAGGTTGGGGACATAGGCCTGCCCTGGTCTTCCAATGTGCTTCTTTCTCCTCCTGACAAAGTGACCTGCATTATCAGGCTCAAGTCTAGGCCTGTGGCAACTCCATTTGAGGCATGTCAATGTTGAAAAGTGGGGAGTACAAGTAATTATCCATGCCAAGGGGCCCATGTCATTTATTTGAGGCAACTAAAGTTGTCTAGTTTGAATTCTGCAAATTGGCTGTCAGTTTTGCTCAACAAATTCATTAATCTTTCCCTTATTGAGTTCCCTTCTACAGAGCCTTGAAGAGGGTTACTGGAAGGGAAATGAAGATAGAGAAACAGGCAGTCTTTTAGTTAGTAGTCCCTACTCCTCCTGTTTCAGTAGCTGTGGTCACTCGGGGTCCTGCGGCAAATGGAATGAAAGATTTGTAAGAGATTGGACTGGCCCAATTATCTCCTACATGGAGGGCCTGGGTCATGTTCATCTCCAAGTCAGCATGTTACGATATCCCAACCACCCACCTTCTCCAATTCCTCCACCAGTTCTCCCTCCCCACATCGTGGCAATCCATATAATACAAACAGAAAAGAGGTGAGTTCAGATTCTACCATATCCAGAAATCCTGTCACATCCGGAGATTTTTCTCTGATTTGTAAAACCACAGAGGTCCAACATATCAGCCTGGCTGATTTTCGTCAGCAGGATGATATTAATGATCATTTTTAAGGCAATTGTTTCAGGGGGTGCGCAACAGAAAGACTGTTCTATACATGCCTGACCATGCCCAGCCACTCTGCCTTCTGGAGCCTTGGCAGGCAGCTGGGAAGAAGGGAGGTTTGAAAGTGCTCTGCTATCTGGCCTATTTGTTTTCTTATAATTAATATTAAGCCTCTAAAGGATTAGTAACATTATTTCTTAATAATAATTCCTTATTCCATTTAAAAGATTTCAGTTTTGTGGGAGTGACTGTAGAGTCATGAGCCAATTTCTCTGTTCCCATGTTCCATTTGCTTTTGGGAGGCTTCCACAGACAGCTTTCATCATAGAGTATAGATTATACATTCCTTAAGAGCAAGAGAATGTTCTGCTGAAAACTTAGATCTGTGCCTCATTTCCTTTCCAACCAACTGAGAATTCTCTTTGGCACAGGACTTAAGAGCCCATGCTATTTTTTTTTTTTTTTTGGCAGCACAATACAGAAAGATCAGTTTCATTGTCTTTCAGTGTTTTCCACTAATTAGCCTTTTTGATCTCAATGAATAGATGAGCTCTTTTAATATAATTTATTAGCTTAATTATTTCTTCTTTCTTTTTTAAAAAGACAGACTGGGAAAGGATACTAGAATCTGAACAACAGTTTGCACAGCTTGGGAAGCTTTTAAAATAATACTGGACAAGCCGAGGAATTTCTATTACAGAATTTTGTGTACATTACTTGGATATTAGAGAGGGTGGGCTCTGTTCTTTGCTCAAGTACCTGAGAGGGTTTGTGGTTGTGAGACTTGGGGAGAGTGTTGTGGGAAAATTAATGTCTGTCTTCACTTCATTTTTCTTTTCCTTTCCATTTGATAATTATTTTTTTATGTGTCCCATTTTATTTTTTAATGTGGCTTCCCAGAGGATTAAAGGAGAAGACATTCACATATGATGTACTCAACATTTCTTCTACGTTTCCAGATGTTTAAGAAAGCCAAACATTGTATGTCCCATGTTTAATATTTATACTCTGCCTCTTTCCTAATAATAGAACAAATATATTATAGGGACATTAAACTGAAGATAGATGAGAACATTATATGAGACCAATTATAGTTAAACAGTTTGTGCACACCAGTTAGCCTTGTAGGGTTATCTCTCATTTTTCATATAGTGCTTGATTTTTTAAAAAGTGTTCATTATTTTACTTTTCCGTTCCCTCTCTTTTCTTTATTTTTTGTTTTCTGTTTCTTTTTCTAAGTCTTTTTACCCAAGGCAAGGCATCTATCTGCCTTCTGCCCACCTATGAGAACTCTCTCAAGATCAAGATCAACCTTCTTCATGGCAGACACTTTCTTACAGAGAGAAAGTGGCTTTATTTTCAACACAGCAGCTTCCCTAGAAGGGCCACAGATCAACCATTCTAAAAACAAAGTTATGATTTTGGTAGCTACACTCATATTTTAACCTGGTTATGGAGGTTATCTCTCTATAGTTTTATCCCAGACCTGCTCCTTTTGCTCTCTGGGCCTTAGTCTTTTGGTTCCACAAGGATTTTGAACATATTCTTGCCTCCAAGCTTTATCATATGCTGTTCCCTCCTTTCCATGCTTTCCCTTAAGCTTAAATGTCACCTCCTAAAAGATACCCTCACTAACCATCAACATATGTCAGCCTGCAATACTATTTTTAAAAGATTTATGTATTTACTTATTGGAGAGAGAGAGAGCATGTGCACAGGGGGAGGGGCAGAGGGAGAGCAGGAGAGAATATCAAGGAAACTTTGTGCTGAGCGTGGACCCTGACTCATAGCTCAATCTCACAACCCTGAAATCACAACCTGAACTGAAACCAAGAGTTTCATGCCACCCAGGTGCCCCCTGTAATACTTCCCAATGAACTCTTTCCCCTTCACAGAACTTGTTAGAAGTTGTCATTTTGTTTTTCAATTCTCTTGCTTTTGTCCATCATGCTAGAACACAAATTTTGTGAGGCTGGGCTTATGTTTCAAGTGTTCATTATTAACAACTTTATGACTTAGCTTAGAGCCTGGTACAGAATAGATTTGTGACAAATACAGGCCAAGTAAATAGGTAAGTCTCCACAGCAAGTTATTCTAGTTGGTTAGCATGGCATATATCTTTAACATAGTTTACTCTGAATATTAGCATTAGGAATTAGCTTGGGGTACCTGGGTGTCTTAGTCAGTTAGGCATCTGCCTTCAGCTCAGGTTATTATCCCAGGGTCCTGGGATTGAGGCCTCTCTGCTCAGTGGGAAGCCTGCTTCTTCCTCTCCTCCCCACTCATGCTGTCTCTCTCTCTCTCTCAAATAAATAAATAACATCTTAAAAAAAAAAGAAAGAAAGAAAAGGAATTAGCTTGAGCTCCATGGTATATTTAGTGAATTGTGCTTGGTAGAGTAGAACTGAATTATTCTTTTGTCTCTGTGTTCATGGGAATTTAAAGACTTTTATAGAAATATGAATAATTTTTTCTTAATTAAAATGGTAGTACATAGTTATTATAGAAAATTTGGAAACTTAAGTATGATGAAGAAAGTATAAAACTATTTTTAAGATTTATTTGTTTGAGACAGAGGGAGAGAGAGAATGGGTGGGAGGGGCAGAGGGAGAGGGAGAGAGAATTTGAAGCAGACTCTGTGCTGAGAGTGGTGCTTGACTCAGGGCTTGATCTTACAACCCTGAGATCAATATCTGATCTGCAACCAAGAGTTGGATGCTTAACTGACTGAACCACCCAGGTGCCCCTTGTGATCTTTTTTTTTCTTTTTTAGCATAGTTTGCATTGAGGCAAAGGTCCTCAGCCCACAGATGCCAGTCTTGCTCTAGGATCGCCATGAGAATAAGAGTTGGCATTGGCAAGTACTCAGTCTTTCTTGTTTGGTAATTAAAGGTTCTATTTCACCCTGTAGAATTGTGTTACATTTGAAGAGTCACAGTTACCTAGACAGCAGAAGCAGAAAAAGAATTTGTGCTTTTTTATTCTTTGATTTTATTTTCATCATATGATTTTTCCCCTGTGTTTTATTACCAGCAACTCTTCTTCTGATCTTGTCTATGTGTGCTTCAAAAATATTTTGTCTTCTTACCTTCTATTTAGATGTTTCCATTTGTCCAGTGAAGTAGTGACCTTTAGGCTCATAACAACTTCATTTCTCTGACAATCATCCCCACCAGTAAGGGAGGGGCCTTTGTAACAATTGTGTGTCATCTGCCTTTGCCCCTGTACCAAAATGGCTGAGCTAGAGGTCTAGTCATATTTTTCCTCGGTGAGTCAGCCTGTGTGGGTGCCTCGAAGTGAGCTGATGTTTACTCATAAAACTGCGAGGCAGCCATCTTTCACCACCTTCTGTGCTGGGAAGACGAAGTGAATACACTCAGAGAGAAGCAGGGACGGAAAGCATGGCTAATTTTCTTGGTAACTATTTACTGTTTCCATTCCCTCCTGTGGTCTAGCTATCCTTGGGCTCAGCGAATTACTCAGTCTCCTTCTAATAAAAAAACTTTTCCCCTTTCTTAAGCCAACCTGAATTGCTTTCTATTGCCACTAGAAAAAACTGTGGCTAAGTCCTATCATTACCAAGTGAAGAGCCTCCAATATCGTTCTTTGGGAGCAGTAAATTCCCTTTTGTGTGTTCCATTTTGCTTTTTTCACAAAAATTCCATTAGTATTTTCTTCTGAGTCCCTCAGGCAACACGTGGTGCCCTTGAGTTCCTTTGCCACTTGTGCACCATGTTTCTCTTCGGAATTGTGCTCGTCCCAAGTTCAGGTGATCTTTCTTACTCTGTCAAGTATTCCTCTGAGCACTCTTCTCTCTTCGTGTCTTTCTGTGCTTCTTGTCCTCTCTGAGGTTCAGGTATTCCATAGTCTTCTGGACTCAAGTTCTACCTATGATGGGGCCCATTACTCATGTTATCTTTGATTTCTCTGTACACTAATCCCTCTGCTTCTTTTCTTCTCACTTCCATTCTTCTTCTCCGGGTTTTTGACAAAGCTGCTCCTACGGAGGCAGGTATTTTTGTCTTCTTTTTTTCTGCAACAAGGAGTTTCTCCCTACCATTTTCTTATGTAGCTCTTGTTCACTCCCAGTTTCTTCCTCCTTTCCTTTTATTTATTTCCCTCTCTGAATATAAAGTTTCTTCTTTATATTCCTTAAACTGTTCCTAGAGTCTGTCTTATTCTTACTGGCCTGTGTGTCTTCTACGCCTTCATTTGGGCTGAGAGAATGAGATCCTTGCTTAATCAGGTGCTCTGGCTTGTCTCCCTTCACTTTTGGAAATTGTCTGAGTAGAACTTTGTAGGTTCAGAGATTACAAAGGAGGAGAGTATTAGTCTGGGTTCTCCAGAGAAATGGAATATATATTCTTTACTGTATATATATTCTTTAATTTAATTTCTATATTTATAATACTATATATTTATACATTATTTATATATTATATTTATTTTTTTAAGTATAGAAAGTAAGGAATTTAGTTCATGTGGTCATGAAGGCTGAGAAGTCTGAGGATTTGTGGTAGGCAAGCTGGAGACCCAGGAAAGCCATGGTATAAACTTCCACTTGGTGTAAGCTTCAAGTTCAAAAGCAGGGATAGATCGGTATCTCAGTCAGAAGACAGGCAGAGAGAGTGAACTCTATCTTACTCAACCTTTTTTGTTCTATTCAGGCCTTCAACAGATGGGCCCATGGTCAATGGCACCCACCCACATTGGTGAGGGCAATCTGCTTTATTCACTCTGCCAATTCAAATGTTAATCCCATCCAGAAAGATCCTTGCAAACACAAACAGAATAATGTTAACCAAATATCTGGGCACCCTGTGGCCCAGTTAAACTGACCTATAAAGTTAACCATCATAAAAAGTTAAATAAAATTGCCTCAGCTGCCCGTCCACATTTTGTAGACATCCAAGTCCTGGTGGATCCCACAGAGCTCACCTCCCCTAGGTCTCTTAGGGATTTGAGTGCCTGTTCTCAGTGAAGTCTTGACATGTTTACTTCTTTCATACATTTTTCTCATGGCTATTCCTTCTCCTTACTCTCCAATTTGATCTAGAAGAGGAATGAATTTGCACAAAAATGGCCCATGTAAGGCATCTGAGGATAGCTAGCCCTGCAGGGGGGTTGGGAAGCTGAGGGATTCTGCTACCTCAGTGTTGCGACTCAAACTCATAGAGCAGATTGTTCTATCTTTAACAAATGTATCTAATTACTCCACCCACAGGATTTCCTCACTGGGCACCTTTCTCTCACTGAATGGCTTAACGACCTGTCCCCCTCCTTTTCTTCGTCCCCTACCTCCTTTCTGTCTTAAAGCCCCAAATTCCTGTTTGGTTCGTATGGGTAACAGTTAAGCTAATTCTTTGTTGCAGTGCATCCTTCCAAAGTGCAAATGTCCAGATTCACCTATCCTACCCAAAGATAGTTCTCTCCTGAAAAGCTATGAAAATGCTAGTTTATTCACTCTGCTTTGCTTATTCATGCAAGCAATCATTCACTCATTAAACTTTAACAAGTACCTACTTAGCATCCATTAAACATAGGATGCAAAAGAAAGGCAAAAGTTGTGTCAGAACAGTGTTTGAAGTGACACTATTAGCATGCTGTGCTATGATTTAGGATTTATTGTATTAAGAAGGAAGATTTAGAATAAGAAAGAAAGAAATGCCCGCTCATGTAAGGGCTGAAAAAGAAAACTAACTTATGAATAATAAAAGAAAAAAAATCACACATTTGTTGAGGCTACTGCATTAAAAAGACCCAGCAACAACCTTTCCATTCCTTAGGGAATGCACAGACCAGCACTGGAGATAAACAACAAAGAGGAAACTGCTGCTCAGTATGCAGCAGAGGTGACCTTGGGATGGCAGGGATTTAGCAGGGATGGACAGGGGTCATCATAGTGTATTTCCTAGAAAGTTCCACTGAAGCTGAGTCTTGACGGATGAGAGGACTGAGGTAGGTAATGAATCATTTGTTTATTCATCTTTTCTTTTTTTAAAGATTTCATTTATTTATTTGGCAGAGAGAGATTGAGAGAGTGAGAACACAAGCAGGGGAAGCAGCAGGCAGAAAGAGAGAGAGAAACAGGCTCCCCACTGAGCAGACAGCCCAAGGCAGGGCTTGATCCCAGAACCCTGAGATCATGACCTGGGCCAAAGGAAGATCTTAACAGACTGAGCTACCCAGGCACCCCCGTAATGAATCATTTGTACATTGTTGTGTTTTGGCAGATGGAGGTAGGGAAGGAGGGTGAGTGGATGTGGGATGTGATGTGAGGAAGATTCACAGGGATGTCACACTGATAGTTAGGGCTTGACACACCATAAATTAAATTCTGCTTTTCCTCTGGCATCCCCTTGTCGGTAGATGACACCAACACTCACCTGATTGCTCAAGCCAAAACTAGAGCATCCTTCTCCTATATCTTCTCCCTCAACAAACATATGTAGTCCATCAGTTACCAAGCTTGGCCATTCTGAGCAACTTTTAGAACCCTAGATATGCTTTCTCTCCTTTTATCTGTCAATGTGAATATTATTTGCTCTGTCTAGAACATGCTTCCTCTCCCACATATCACTCACCTTTGCTTGGCTAACTCATACTCATTCTTACAGTGTCATTTTAGATAACGCTTATCGCAGGAGGCCTTGCCTGACAACCTATGTCCAGAGTAGATGCTCTTCCTGTGGGACCCCAGCATACCCCAGAAAAGCACCTACAATCTTCTATTGTAATTGCCTATTGGTTTCTCTGTCTCCTTCACTAGTTTATGAGGTCCCCAGAGGAAAGGATATTGTCTCTTTTAACTATAATTATCATTACAGTGGCTGACACAGTGGTTGGCACAAGGTAGGTAGTCAGTAGATATCTGTAAAATGAATGAGTAAATGAATGATTGAAATGTCACGGGTAGAAAGTTCCGATCATGATAATAAGCTATGATTGGATATGATCTGTGTGGCAGAATGGAGGAGGAGCTGAAGTCACCAGAAGTGAGAAGGGCAGGGACTTATTTTCTTTGTAGGTGTCTAGAGACAACTGTAGTTGTTCAGGACAATAGCCTGTCATGACATGGGTAGAAAGACCATGAACTACAGCCAAGATCTTCAGCGAACACAGTGAGTAGTTGGGAGGGCAACAGATCAGAGCTGAGAAAGGGTAAATTGTGCATCAACCAGAAACTATGAGTGTTAAGAAGGAAGGAATTTTTTATAAACTTGGAGGAATACTTTTTACACTAGAAAAATTTTTTCTGTTCCTACAAGGCTCTCAGATCATCATCAAGCCCCATCTCTCTATGTGTGCTGTCCTTAATAATGGCTTTAATCTTGGACCCTTAAGCTGAAAGTGTCTGGTGAGCATTTCCCATTGTTGACTTTCAGTTTTTCATTCCCAAGTTCAGACTCCCAGTCAGCCACCCCGTTATTGAGACTGCCAGTCCATCATAATGCCTTTGAAAACAGTCACAATGCCTCCTGCAGCAATTGTTCCTCCCTGGAGAGAAAAAAACCATGTTTTAACCTTAGCTTTCAAAGGATGCTCTCTTATTGGCTCATTCTTTTTCTTTTAATGCTCCCTTCAAAGTCCAATTTTTCTAATGCTCTGTGGCGCACACTGAATGACTTATTTCCAGGGATTTGAATTACTGCAAACAGGTCTCTTGGGTCCAACCCAGTGGAATCAATAATAGGCATTCCTACCATGTAACGTCTTGCCACGCAGTATTTTGTATCCCTTTTTATTTAGATCATCACAGTGAATCTTTATATAACGGTGTCCTTCTCTTATCCTTCTCCACCAGAAGGTTCCTTTTCTTTCCCTTCCTTCTCAATGCCTGCCGCTAGGAGAAAAGGCACTGTGGAGAAATCAGCAATATTTGTGTCTTTTCTTCTCATCTTATATCCGTCTCTGTTTTTCTTCCCTTTTACTTTGCCCATTCCATTTCTTCAGCTGTGTCTTGCCAGCCACTTTCTTGAGACCCTGTCTCACTCTCAGTAAGACACAGATTCAGTCTGGTGGACTCCAAGTGCCGACCTTTGAACTCTGACCCCAGAGTCAGGGCTCCTCTGGTCTTAACTTTCCCCACTAGGTTCTGCATGGCAGGAGCAGACCCCACGTTTACTGTCACTGTGGTCCTCCACTCTCCTGCTTCTTGTTCTTTCCTTAGGCCCCCTGCAATGTCCCCCCAACTACTCACCCCACTGAGGCATATACATTTCCATCCCAAGGACCACAACTTGATTTGGATAATTGAATTTGATCATTAGAGATTGAGGGAAAGAAGTCCCTTGAAGATGAACTCTTGTGAAACAAATTTTCACCAATTTGAGGCTTGCCAGCAGATGATAATGAAGACAACAATACCATTTACATTAGTAACATGGGATTATGACACAGTATTGATAGAAAAGAGGTCCTCATTATTTGAGAAGGTAATCTTCTTTGATCTAGAAGGCAGCTTCAGTGGGAAGCAAGAGAAAGGAAACAGACACTAAATCAGCCTTAGTAACCCATGGGTGACGGGTGTCACCGATAGATCAGGCTTATATTAGAGTAGAATTTCTTCTCACAAAACCAAACAGGAAGAGAGGTAATATAAATCTTGGCCTGCTGCCTGCTTTTCTCCTCTGTGTGTTGCAGAAAGTCTCAAGGTGAAAAGAAAAAACAGAAATCTGGGGGTTTCTTGGTGCTGACAGTTTCCCCCTCAGGATGAGGATAGCCTGAGAGATTCTCCTTGATTCTCCAACCTCTGGTTTAATAGGTTATCAGAGGAGGCCACACACCTTTCTTGACCATTTTTCCCTCTTGGAAACTCCTTTATAAGAAACACTGATTTAGGGGTGCCTGGGTGGCTCAGTGGGTTAAAGCCTCTGCCTTCTGCTCAGGTCATGATCTCAGGGTCCTGGGATGGAGCCCTGAATCAGGCTCTCTGCTCAGCAGGGAGCCTGCTTCCCCCTCCCTCTCTCTCTACCTGCCTCTCTGCCTACTTGTGATCTCTGTCTGTCAAAAAAATAAATTAAAAAAAAAAAAAAGAAAGAAACACTGATTTAGAACCCCAGGCCTCTGCTTGTGGCTGGTTCTGATGCTTCTCTCCAATATGAGAAACAGGCCGAGGGAAAGATCAGAAGGACAGCTCTTCCGGTTCATGATGAATTCCTGTAGAGCACACAACACATCTGTGCCCACCACCAACTCCTGCATGAAGATGTGGGCTTAGAGGTTCCTTGTGTCCCCATGGGGAGATGGGAAGCAGGGCAGATAGCTCTGTGTTTTCATTGTGCTTTTTACAAACCATTAGGTAGGTAAAGGAACCCCTGTCACACCATTTAAAAATGAAGAAATGGAAGCAAAGCATGGTAATGTGTCTGGCTAGAGGCCATGAAACCCATCACAGATGCCACTGAGCTTGAGTCCCAGATCTTCTGACAACTGGCCTGGCCTCTCTCGGTGTGAGCTGCCTCTCCCAAGCCCTTCTTCTTGGTCAGAAGTCATATCATTCTGAACAAAAAGAAGAAGCTACATTAAAAAAATTCTAAGCATGTAGTTTGTCCTCTGGTCACTGAGCTGATGCATTTATCTAATCTGTACACACAGAGCTCTGACTTCATTGTGTTTTGCTAGAATCACATTCCAGGGCTTTTGGTCGATATTATGCAACACCACTTTGCTGGTTTGTGCTCTGCCAATTTTTGGGAGCAAGCTTAATTATGCAAATGCACCTGATAATAGAGTATTCATTTTAGTCATGCTCAATTATTTATTTTTTATGCATGGCCCTGGTGACTTGGACAGAGCTTAGTAACAGCTCATCTCATATCCAGCAAGAAGACACAGGAAAGGACACAATTCTGATGCAGGTCAACTGCCCTGATGGGCATCAAGCTGCTTCAGGGAAACCACATTTGAGGCAAGGCCAGCTATTTCTAGGGAAAATGCCAGCCCTATTGCCTATCTGTTGTTCCCAGACTGAGAGGCCATTTCACGGGACTGGAGGAGCAGTGACACTTAGAGGCAGAGAGAACAGTACTTGAAGTTACTGGGTTGGAGGAGAATGGAAAACAAACCTATTAGTCACTTCCACTGACTCCTAAACTGCTACGTCTCCCCATTTGTGCTACTTCTGCCTTTAAGGATGACAAAAAGGGACCTGGAGACAAAGCAGTAGAGACAGGTGGAAATAGATACACTAGAGTGTTTTGCTCTTCTCAGAACACAGCAAGTGAAAATCAGGCCACTGGGCAGAAATAGCATGGCGGCTCTCTTTAACTCTTTCATTTTTCCACAAGTGCCATGATCTCATTGACACTGAGCAGTTGCCTATTTTAACTGGAGCACTCTGTCCCTCAGACTTGGTTAACCTGTACTCATGCTAGAGGTGTTG
Source organism: Enhydra lutris kenyoni (assembly GCF_002288905.1). Lineage (NCBI taxonomy): Eukaryota > Metazoa > Chordata > Mammalia > Carnivora > Mustelidae > Enhydra > Enhydra lutris. The sequence continues at coordinate 44,163,718 of NW_019154096.1, forward strand.
CTTTAAGTGTGACTTCTCCCAAGATGGCTTCCCTGAACACTTCAGCTCCTTCCTCATGCCCGGAATAGGACAGGCACCCCTGCAGTGTTCTCTCATAGATTCAGGTTTATTACTTATGGTGCCTGTTATCTCACTTAATGGGATAACTTGTTTCATTGTATGACTTGCCATCTATGAAGGTGGAGACCATGTCTTCACTGTTTACTGATGCAGAGCACCTAACTCAGTGCTCAGGAGTTGGTAGCCACTTGATAAAAGTTTGTTGAAAAAAGAATGAATGAAGGAAGGAAGGAAGGAATAAATAAATTGTGATGGGGGTTCAGGCTTTACTTTCATCCTTAATGTCCAGCTGAAGCCCAGAAGGATTCACCTAATGTCTGTTTCTAACTGTGGAACACACAATATCTTTTCTACTGTATACTTGTGTCTAATTAACTGATGACTTCTGTGAACACAGTTGTGGTTAAATATTTGTCCAACAAATTTGTCTTAATCTTTCTTCTGCTAATCTGTGTCTTCTCTCCTTCATTGCCCCCATAACCACCAGAGAGGTGGGAATGGGACCCAGGGCTAGCCCATCATGGCTCTTCACCAGGATTGAGATCGGAAGAAAGCATTTTCTTTCCTGATGGGGTTATTGTATAGAGGGATTAGGATCTGGGACCACTGAGAACCACTTTGTCTACCATCTCAGAGAAAGTCTATGGATGAAACCAATCAGAAAGCCAAATAAAATCCAGCTAGGGTCCTAAGATCCTGATTCTTACACCTTTTTTGTTGTTGTTGTTGTTGTTGTTGTTTCCATGCCTTTCCCCAGAATACATTCTACTTAGGAGGCCAATAAATACTTTTTCTTTAAGTTAATGTGAATTTGATTTCTATTTCTTACAACTGAACGAGATCTGTCTAATGCAGTGATTAAAGTGCATTTATTTTTAGGGACATAAGGAGAGTCAGCTGAAGTCCAGGAAAAAGGTTGCCACATCCTTAGTTTCCAAGTTTAAATGGAATTCCGACTTTAAAAATCAGAGTCCTGATAAATACAGAAATTGTTACCTGAGGCCAGACTTAAGGGTCATGACCACAGCTGTAACTGTACCAATGGGAAGTGGATAAATCATCACAACACCTAAAAGAAGTATCAAGTCCTAATTCTGTCTCAGGCGCATTCAAATATGCCAATGGTCATGGTCAACTCTTCTGGCAAGTATCCAGGGGCAGATGGAGAAACTCATCCAAGGACTTGCTGTGTGGACAGGGAAGGGGTCCTTGATCTTCTGGTTCAGAAACATGCTATATATGCTGTGGACTAGAGACAGCTGATGTTGCTACTCCTTTCTGTGCTTTCCAAAATAGGAGTTTTTACTGCAGAATTTATGTACTCCTTCATAATTTTATATTGGCTCTGGTGGGGTGGTTAAATTCCCTATTTGGCAAGAATATGAGAAGACTTGGAAATCAATCTAGCAAATGATATCATTTGGGTTGGCTGTGTTTTCTGTTGTACACAGGGTACTGGTATTTCCATAGGTGGGCATTTCTGAATTCAGTGTTGGGGGAAAAGGTGCCTTGAATGTGCTAGGAAGTGAAGGGGTCGAGTGCAGTCATCTGTAATAGCTATCGTGTTGTTCCTATAGCTTCTCCACCTTCTTCCCTGGTGAAATGCTCCTTCCCCTCCATTTCTCCTTCATCCCCCTACCACTCTGAACCAGCCATAACAAAGACCTTGTAACTTGCTTCTGGCCAAAATTGCATTTTGAGGTCGAGAAATAATCTCTGAGAAAAAGAAACCTCTTTTTACTGGGCATGCCCAAATGGGGAGATGTGATCTGCAAAGACTAGAGAGGTTGAGATGTGGAAAAGAAGGCTGTGTTTTCTTTTCTGGGTTTGATTTCCCCATCTCTGAGGCATCAAGGTGCCAGACCTGTTACTGCTCTTCAATCTCAAGGCTACTCCAATATCCTATCTCCCCTCTTGGGTCAATAAAATCTCTGTTCTGTTTCGTGTAGTTTGATACCGATTTTTATCACTTGCAACTGAAAGCATTGTGACCTCAATGTCATCTCCTCAGAGAGTCCTCCTTTGACTACTCTAGCTAATTTAGTGCCCTTTGTGCTACCTGCTAATTTAGTGCCCTTTGTGCTACTAGCCCTTTGTGCTACAAGGTCTATCTTGTTGCCCTATTTTATGTTTTATAGCACTGATTGCTCTCTGAAATTAGTTCTTCAGAAAATGTCTAACTTTCTGTTTATTGCTCATTCTTTTCTCCTCCCCCTCCTGCTGCTAAAATGTAAGTTCTGTGAAGTCAGAGATTTCATGGTTTATTCATTAATAATTTTCCTAAGGCCTAGAACAGAACCCAGCATGCAATGGGTGCTTCTTAATAAATATTTACTAATTAAATCATGCACTGACATAGAGGTAAAGACTAAGAAGTGCCAAGGAAAGGAGTCTGCTGGTGAAGGCATCCATCTATTCGTTTATCCTGATTCTCCTAGCTTTCCTATTCATTGATTGATATTAAATATTTTTCCATTTTCTCTCCTTTGGTTGTCTTTTATTTAGGGTAACCTTACTACTCAAGCTCTACATTATCTTCTGGTCCTGTGCTGTTTTTTTGTCCAAAAACCCCAACCTCAGTCCAGCTTCCCTGAATGCTTTTACACCAGATGATTTCATTATTGAAAATGTTACCCTTCCTCTTGGTTCTCTACCCAGGGAAACTACTCAACCACAGTGCTTGAGTTCTTTATGACCTGCCTAAATAAATTTCTCAGTCTTTCTTGTGGTGGGGAAGTGATTAAGAGATCTGGCTTCTTAAATGTGTATAGTACTTTATTCTTCTGAAGGCATTTTTGGATGAGTGAATCTCAGCTGGTCTACCCAACATCTCTTATGAAGTTAACCAGGATTGGAATTGGTATAAAAAGTTCAAAGATGAGAGGGGCGGCTGGGTAGCTCAGTCAGTTAAGCATCTGACTCTTGATTTTTGGCTCAGGTCGTAAGCTTGGGGTCATGAGATTGAATCCTATGTTGGGCTCGGTGCTGGATGTGGAATCTGCTTAAGATTCTCTGTCTCCCTCCACACCACCCCCCGCACCCCCCAAAATTCAGAGATGAGAAAACCAAGGTACGGAAAAACTGGTGGTTCGTCTAAGGCTACAGAGGTGGTGAAGGTGAAGCCTAGACTTTAATCCAGGCTTCAGCTTCTTTGTAACATCTGTGACTGTTCAGAAGACTGTCCACTGGGGTGAAAAACAAATCATAGAGCATTAGTAAACTGGTGAAGTCTAGGACAAAAAATCAATTGCGGCCATATTTTACTGGATTTACAGAACAAACTAGAGAGTCACATCCGTATCACTAGTCCAATTTTGTTATTACAAAAGAAAGCTGCCTTTTGGAATTTCTTATGGTACTATTTATCAAATCCCAGCCACAAAGGGATAGAAAAATATCATTTTTGAGCAATTTGCATTTTCCTTGTTTTAAGTAAAATCCAATACATCATCGGTCCAATGACATTTTAAGAGTTTCAAGTCTGTAATGGCTGTCATGACATGAATCATTCAAACCGAGGCCACTGTCCTGAGCAGTGACTCAGAGTAAACAGCTCTAAGAGAGAAAAACACATTTTTCCCTCCACTTGGAGTCATCGTTCAAATGAAATCAACCTACCAAATCCATGACGACTTTCCAAAGGCTGGATGCTTCTATTGTGTCCGTGGCAGAAGCACATTCTTGAGGCAAGTCCCCCAAACAAGGAGCTGGGACTTCTCAGGGTCAGTCCCTTATTTACCACTAATGAAAGTGAGACCCCAGGCAGGTCTTTTCAGTTTTCCTTGTCTCAGCTTCTTCATTTGTAAAATGAGAGAGGTAGACTGGATAGGCTGAGAGGTCCTTCTGGTTCTAAGAACTGCTGATTTGGGGTCATTTTACTCCAGTTCAGGAGTTATAACTGATTACAGATATTTTCTTACCCATTGAGAGAAGCTGTGACACCAAGTGAGAACACCTCAGAGCACGCATGTGGTAGGGAGTTGTTCCTGCTTCAACTACCACTGTGGCCACGTGAGGAAGAAGACACACAGTTATCACTTGGGTGGCCAACACTTTAGTTTGCGCCCGGATGTTTGCGTACCTCCAAGGGAGTCACTAGGTTCTTACTTAGTATTTTACCAGAAAACATCCTCTGTTGTGGCAAAAGAAATCTCAGTAGCCAGGAGTCTTATGGCACTTTTGTGTGCTTGATGATTATTCTTGGACCCTGACATTGCCTCTTACCCCTTAGATGAGAAGGAGAAATGGGGACATCAGAGAGGAGGTAACTACTTTCTCTGTGGCAGGCACATGATGGAGCAGTCACTGGTCTGAAGGTTGGGCTTGGTCTCTAACCGCCATAGGACTGGATAATCACTTTAGACCCATGCACTCATTTCCTGTCCTTGTAGGTATGATTAAAGGCTTGTTTGGCTTAGGCCAATGTAGCACCTCAATGGAGGCTTTTGTTTATTGACAGACAATTTTTTCCTTATGGTTGAATTTTTCTGGAGATGGTGGTTGGAAGGTGTGGGGATTCCAACTGCTTCAAATTTGCATACGTTCAAGCAGTAACATTCGAATGTTTAAAGATTTAAGTTATTCCTTCAGGTGCATACTGATAACCTAAATTCTCTTATAACCCTGTTAAAGTGATTGAATTTGAATAGTCACACAATTCTTGCCAAGATACAGCCCAAGCCACTGATTCAAAATAACTGACCTACATCTATGGTGGAGCCCAGGAGCCCAGTGGCCTTCTGAAACTGTCACCTGGGAGACAGCAAAGAGTTTCCTCTCAGGGACACGCTTGTCCTCACAGGGGATTTGCCAGGATTGCCCAGGACAGGCAGATCCGGGGATTCTAAGATTAGATGCAACAAATGCTAATAGAATCGTTGTTTACATGGGAGAATGAGAGAGTCAGAAGTGGGCATGGTGGCTTTTAGTGCTGTATATGTTTTTAAATTGGTAAAATATACATAACAAAATTAACAATTTTAACCATTTTTAAGTGTACAACTCAGTGACACTAAGTACATTCAGAAAATTATGTAACTATACCACTGTCCATTTCCAGAACTTTTCCTCATCCCCAAACAGATACTCTGTACCCATTAAACAGAACTCTCTGTTCCCTCCTCCTCCTGGCTCCTGGTACCTTCTATTCTATTTATTGTGTCTATGAATTTGCTATTTTAGCTACTGCATGTAAGTGGAATCATGCAATATTTGTGCTTTTGTGTCTGGCTTACTTCACTTAGCATGTTTTCAAGGTCCTTCCGTGTTGTAGTGTGTGTCAGAATTTCATTCCTTTTTATGGCTCAGTAATATTCCACTGTCGGGATATACTACAGTTTGTATACCCATGCACCAGTTGATGGACGGGTGGGTTGTTGCCTTTTGGCCCTTATGAACAATGCTACTATGAACTTTGGGGTACACATATCTTTCAAGTCCCTGCTTTCAATTCATTTGGGTCTATATCCAAAAGCAGAATTTCTGGATTATATGGTATTTCTATGTTTAACTTTTTGAGGGACCAAAAAACTGTTTTCCATATGGTCTGCAATATTTTACATTCCTGTCAGCAAGGCACAAGGGCTATAATTTTTCTACATCCTTGCCAACACTTCTTACTTTCTGTTTTGTTTTGTTTTGCTTTTTAATAATAGCCATCCTAATGGTATAAAGAGGTAGCTCATTGCAGTGATGCTGTATTTTTGGTAAAGCAAGGGAAGGAAGGCCAAGAAAGAATAGGATTGCTTGGAAATTTAACCATTGTCTACATTCCAGAAGATGTAAGTTGTACTGAAAGTTCTGTGGTCCATTTAGAGCAAGTTACTTAACCCCTAACTCACTGTTTTTCCTTAGTACGTGTGATCATGAATCTCAAACCAAACAGGTCATCTAAGAAATACTGCCAGCACCAGCCTAAATTAAGAACCCATGCAAGACGGTGTGCCATGCTTCTTGATGATTTATTTGACGTTAGTAAATGATAGGTGTGGCACAATTTGGTGAGGGCTAAAATCTGGCCCACTTATTTCTTAAAACGGTAAGTCTGAGTTTCTCAAGCTAAGAGTGCAGATAAGGGGGAGGTGGGGTTTAGCTATTACTATTCTATAGAGATATATTCATTTTATGCAGATATCTATCAGGAATAATATAGAATTATTTGTCATTTTTATTGACCTTCCATTAGCTTTCAGTTTGTGAACAAAAAGTTAGTTAAACCAATTCAAAATACCTCTTTTCCCCTCCCCCAACACTCAGCTACTGATGTTGGTACAGAATCTGAAATCGAATATTCCACAAGACTCAAAGTGAGTAAGGATGCCCCTTATCAAAGAGGCAAGCCTTTCTAGTGAGATAAAGCATGGCTGGCTATGTCCTGACTTCCCTTCATTTTAATTAGTTTCTTATCATCTGATAACACATTGGGATGAACATTTTTTTATATATAAAGCCGCTGTATTTTCAATTTCATGATCTAGGAAGAGATCTTAGTCGACAACTTGACATGCCATCTAGTTATTACAAAAGAGGAAGATTACTGATAAGGTATGCCAAAGTGAAAAACAGTTTGCAGAGAGCAACTAATTTTTAATTAGCTCACATTTAATAATTTCACATAGCAAGTCATCTCACTCTTTGCTCTTGGCACATATTTTGCATTGAAGGGAATAGAAGGAAATAACATGACTCAAAATTAGGCATTCCATGAATGATGTTTTAGACATGTTTTTAGATGTTTTTAGACTGTTTTATGCAGTCATCTTACTGCAATATTGACTGGTTTTAGCCCATGGAGTTAACAGAGAGAGATGCAGGTGTCAGGATGAATAAAAACTCAGCTGTGTTCCCACAGAATGCCTGAATCCCCTCTCAGAAAGGAAGAGAGATGAATATCCATGTTAGGCTTCTAAAATTTAACCAAAGGATGTCAACAGATCCCCTACCTCAGTTGCAAGTAAACACATACCATTTCAAATTTAAGGAGCAAGAGAAAAGTGCCCCCAAGCCAGGTAATTGTCAAGGATTACAAATCTGAATTCTCTGGTGCTCTGTTCAAACTCTTAGTTGAGAGAGAATATTTACAGAGAGGAGCTCATAGGATAGACAATCTGTTAAATCCTCCAGATAAATGCTTCCTAATTTTTCTTAACAAGGGAAATAATAACATTAGTATTTATTAAAATCAAGAACATTGATATTTGGCAACTGGTACAGCACTGAACCCAACCAGTGAAGGGATGGTGATGGCAAATAACCACATTGTCTTGACTCTGTCTTCGAAGTGGGGGTTCTTTCCCACATCACAAAGCCATGTGGAGTCCCCCTGCCTGTCACCCCCTGACAATTCCAAGTGTCCTTGGAATGTCCCTTGTCAAATAGAGAATGAGAAAATAAGCCTCCACAAACCGTGGACCCAATTTAAATTCAATGTATCTTATAATCACAGGAGCATCCATAAATATTGGAACTTTTTCATACGTTGATGAGTGAGATGATTATTTATAGAATAAATGTGCGGGCACTACTTCAGGAACCCTTGCAAAAAGGTCAAGGTTCTCCAGGGCTCTGTGGTTCACAAGTAGGAGTTCCAGAGTAACACGAGTTAATTATGCTGTGTAATCACCAGATGAAGATCAAGAAATGTACTGGTTCTAAAGGGCTGGGTTCATTACATCACACAGTCCCCCATCTCTTTAGGGAGACTTTTCGATTTAGGAAAAGCTACTGTTTTTTCTTCTTGGCAGATAGTTTGATTTTCTCTTTGGGAGTCAGAATTATGTGATGGACGAGAAAGAGCATTAACTGTTGGAAAATTTGCAGGCACTTTCCTCCAAATGTGCCGCTCTCTTATGGTCAGCAAATATTACTTCATTATTATTTTGTATCAACCTTATCTCCTTACTGCGGATCCCTCTTCCTCTTCTTTATCTTCTTTCTCTAATTTGTTATCTTGATGGACCTTATGTATCTTTGAAAGGTAATGCCAGTCTTTTCTGGAATATAGCAGGGTATCCATAAACAAAATCAAATGACTTTTGTCACCAGGGCGGCAAGTCTGCATAAACAAGGAGACAAGGTGTGCATTTGTCGATTTCCTTGTAGATGATCTGTGGCCATTTGAATATTGTGTTAAGATTTCTCTGCTAATCCTATAAGCTCCTGCTTCACTTACAAGGTTGACAGGTATGATTTTGCTGGGAAAATCACTGGAGTGAGAGGAAATTCTGGGTTTTAACTGTCAGCGTTGGTAAGTAACTGTATTATCTTGCTCAAGGCTTTGGAGGATTGGTTCTCTTATTCTCAAAGTTGAGCGGTGATTAGTCCAGAGATCAGGACTCCAAACCCTCAGGGGTCCAAGGACCTCTGCAGGGAAGTCAGTGTCCAAGGCCCTGGGTGTAAGGCAAGGGCAGAGGTGGTATTTTGGGGAACAGAGAACATCTGCTCTACCTGCTGCGTCCCCGTCTTTTAAATATTCCCCGTCAGATGAGCAGGGACCTTGAATAGGCTACCAGGTGGGTTGGTTTTTTTTCTTTTTTCCCCCTGTTTTTCTTTTCTTAACGCCCGGTCGCCAGGACCCTGCAGGGCCCCTGGTTCTGACAATCCGTGGTGACAACTCCATTGTTCAGGGCAGTCCACCTCATTCAGACCAGGCAAGCATGGAGACTGAAATGACAGCCAGTGCGTGAGCTGAAGTGAGGGGAGCGCACGGGGCGGGGGACACGAGAAACCCCTTAAGAATCCACTGACACCCTCCCGCACTGGGGCATAGCTGCAGCCAACAAACCAAGCTGTGGCCAGGCTGCGGGGGGGCGGGGGCAGGGGCGGCCTCCCCGAGTTCTGACTTTGGACCGACCATGAATCTAAGAAGCAGAATCACAAACAGTGACAGGCAGTAATAAATAACTCTTTCTCAGCTTCCCTTTCTTCCCTCCCCTAGACCCTCAGGCATCTGGCCTTACTTTCTGCTCCTTTTAACAGCTTTTCATTATATGCTGCCCATCACTCAAGTGCGGTTCAAATGCCAGTTCCTCCTTGAAGCCTCACTCCATCTCCCCAGCTGGAATGCTCCTCTGTGTTCTAGCAGCGTTAGTGTGGGCTTCACAGAGGGCGGACTGCATCCGAACCAGCGCTAGGAGTGTGATGGACATGGCTGTTGTCCCCTGCTGGAACATACGTCACTTGACAGGAGGGACCCCATCTTTCCTGCTTTTCTGTCTTCCTCTCAGTGCTTAGAACAGCATTTTGCCCAAAGTGGTGCTCAGTAAATAAGTACAAAAGCCTAGAGTTTAGGCTCTGGGGCCAGAAATGACTTGATGTTGGCCTCTGGGTCTATTAGTTATATGAATTTGGTGTGCATTATCAGCCTCTCTAGGCCTCAGTGTTTATTATTAGGGTTTTGTTTTGTTTTTTTGGGGGAGGGTACATGATAAAATCATGCACAGTTCTTGGCATCATAATTCCCAGTGCCTGGTAAGTACTGAATAAATGCTAAAAACAATATTGGATTATAAGGGCCCTATACCCCTATTCCTTTCTTCCTCCATTAAAAATGAATTTATGTGTGTTGATGAGACACAGGGCCTTGAGGATCACAGCTTTAAGATGGCCCAGGAACGTACCGACAAAAATTGGAAAAACAAGGATTCTGCATCTTCGGTTCAGAGGGATAAGGAGAAAAGGTGGCTGATGCCAGGAAACAGCAAAGCAAACTGACTACAAAAAGAAGGCCTCAGGTACACAGGGTAAATTTAATTAAGAGGAGCAAAGGTACTGGCTGTCTAGAATGATGGCAGATTTGTTTAAAAAAAAAAAAAAAGGCAAAGTGAGAAGTAAAGATTACACAAAAACTGAGAAAAATTCCAAGACAGACTCTTCTTGTGGAATCTGTCTGAGGACTGGGATATGTGGTGTGGAGAGGGCCGGGGAATCCCTGGGTGTAGACACCTGAGGGGTAAACAAATCACTTAGGGGCCTGGAGCTGTGTCTGGGACAGGAGATCCACTGGGTCTCACCTGAAGGGGCCAGGCCTCCTGAAGGCTCATGGAAAAGGGGTCCTGTCTTCCCCGGAAGTGAGAAAGCTCCAGACTGAAACTTAAACATGCTTAGTGCAAGCTGGTGACTGAGCTACGGACTAGTAGTAACTCCTCTTTTCCCCCAGAGCCAGGAATGTCAAAATTCCTTATAATTTGACGAGTTGATCTAGATTTCTAAGCAGCTGTGAAATGAATGAACCAATGTTGCAACAATGGAAGGATTTGGGAGAGGATAAAGCTTCATGTGAAGCTAGATAATTAGAAGGTTGCTTGCTGAGCATGGAATTGAACTATCATATTTCATTAATTCTAAGACACATATATTATCACATTTTAATATTTCCCAAATTATGATATATATTAGACAATGGAGCTCAACAGTCATGCTGGCCAGACAACAATCGAGATGTGGCTTACTAAAATTTGCATATGCATAAGATAAAAAATGCCAGCATTAAAGCTTGCAAAATGGGAGAAAATCTGGAGACAAATGCAGATAACCCTTTTAAGAAATGTGAGTTCACCACGACCTTGATGGCACAAGGGATGGAAAAGAAGACCATTAGTGACTCTTTGGCAAAAAGTGATTAGGAAGAATCAGATCTATAAAAGCTTCTCCTATAGAGAGCCATCATGCTTCTGTACATAGCAGCAGTTTACACACATTCCCAATTCATTACGTGGAATATTAAAAAGATGTGGACACAGGGGCCCCTGGATGGCTCAGTCAGTTCAGCAACTGACTCTTGATTTGGGCTCAGGTTCATGATCTCAGGATCATGGGATTGAGCCCTAGGTCAAACCCCTGCTTAAGATTCTCTCTCTCTCTCTCCCTCTGCCCCTTCTTGCTTTCTCTCGGCCCCACCAAAATAAAATCAAATAATAATGAAAAGTGGATGTGGACACAAAGAGATTTGAATAAAACTAGTACTGTTTTTGCTGTTTTATCATGGACTTTCTGGAATGAAATCAGTTTTGTTTTTTTTAAATTGAGAGTGGTTGACAAGAGAAGAAGACAATGACTGCTAGTCTGGCTCGGTGCCAATGTCTTAATTTCTGCTACGGCTCCAGCAGTTTTGCCCACTTTTGATTTTTACCATCAGTTCAAATGCCAACATAATGCAAGGGCAAATAATGTCTTAGTATTATTATAAAAATAGTTTCGACCTTGTATACCTGGTGCCAAAGTCTTGAGGAGGCCCAGGGGTTTGGGCACGCTTTGTGATCTGCTGAGGTAGCCCATCCAGGTCAGCCTTCTGGGTCAGAACACAGCAAGCATGCAGAAAGGTGGGGAGTAGATTTTGCAAGGGTAGCGGGCAACCGGCAGATATATGAAATAAGGCTTACACCAGTACTTTGCTTTAGAATAATATAAAATAATAATAGAAATACAAATATATAAAATAATAAAAAAACAAATCTCAGTGATAAGAATACTTGATCCTTTATAAGAGCTTGCAGTCTAGTGGAAGGGCTAAGTCAAGTGCTCAGGTAATAGAAACTCAAAAGCTATAGAATAGTGTTATCATGACTTACTTTTTCTTCGTCAGTGGTATATAAAATAAAGCTCATCTTTGAATGGGATTCTTTGAGTCTCTGATTCTGTGATGTATGATTAGAAGAGAGAATCAAATGAATCACATGACGGAGTGACCTGATGTATTTCTCTCCATGAGCAGGTGGAATGGTCCTTGGGACCAGACAGGTCAGGATCTTTGGGATGGATTTCCTACTTCCTAGGTGGGATGCCAGGCATATTTACCTTAGAAACATTTGGTATTGGAGGCTTCCATGACTCATGATCATCTTTTTGAGAGGCACATTTTCTTATTAATCTTATGGATGTACAAATTGGTGAGTGAATAAATACCATGGCCATTGTGCCTCCTTCAAGTGATTTTTCCTATCTACTCTAAGGGAATGATTTTGTACTATAATATCCATAAGGCAGTTTTATTTTATCTTCAATTTTGTCTCATCTTTGGAGAGGAAGGACCATCTCACTCTTACCCCTCGCCTCCTTGTCCTATGTTTACAGACTTCATAAAAACAAATAAAAATAGAGCTTCCCTATGACCCTGCAATTGCACTACTGGGTATTTACCCCAAAGATACAGATGTAGTGAAAAGAAGGGCCATCTGTACCCCAATGTTCATAGCAGCAATGGCCATGGTCGCCAAACTGTGGAAAGAACCAAGATGCCCTTCAACGGACAAATGGATAAGGAAGATGTGGTCCATATACTCTATGGAGTATTATGCCTCCATCAGAAAGGATGAATACCCAACTTTTGTAGCAACATGAATGGGACTAGAAGAGATTATGCTGAGTGAAATAAGTCAAGCAGAGAGAGTCAATTATCATATGGCTTCGCTTATTTGTGGAACATAACAAATAACACAGAGGACATGGGGAGATGGAGAGGAGAAGGGAGTTGAGGGAAATTGGAGGGGAGATGAACCATGAGAGACTATGGACTCTGAAAAACAATCTGAGGGTTTTGAAGGGGCGGGGGGTGGGAGGTTGGGGGAACCTGGTGATGGGTATTAGGGAGGACACGTATTACATGGAGCACTGGGTGTGATGCATAAACAATGAATTCTGTTACACTGAAAAGAAATTAGGATGGGCTGATATGCTCCTTTGCCTACATCACTGTTCCATGGATGTCCAGCCAGCTTGCTCTGGCTGTGGCTCAAGAGGAAGGCTGAGGTCACCTGCGAACCCAAATCCCTTGAATTTACATTTGCAAGGGAAATGGTAGCCCAGAAGCTATTCTCTTCTTCGAGGGGCTTAGAGCTTCAGCTGATGCTGGACTTTCTTATTTGTTTCTATAAATTTTTAATAGTCTGCAATGGTATTAAACTCTGCAGAGGGTACAACAGAATGCCAGTAATCCTGATGATCTTACATTGCTTTACAGGGGAAAGGCGAATGATAAATCCTTTTAAGTGTAAATCAGCAGAGATATTAGCTATTTCTCGGCAAGGACATGTCTTATTATTAGCTTATTACTTGGCTGCTATGTTAGAACTAAAGTATTATATTTGAAATATCTTTTCTTCTGCCTTCTGCTAGTTTGTGGCTTCTCTTCCACCACCCATCCCCCCTTCTCCATATAACTGTACTTTTCCTCTCTCTGTCTGTCTCTCTCCCTCTACTGATTATACTGACTTACAAAATCTGTGTCTGGCCATCCTGATCTTAGGATACATTCCTGCTCCACACTATCACAAATACTTTTGTGGGGGAACAGAGTAAGACTTGAGTCTTGGTTTCCAAGTGCCTGCCATCCAGTGGAAAGGATAAGTCACGTACCCAGGTAACATAAACACAAGGCTGGATTTGACAGACTATCGGTTAGGGGTAAGGTCTCAGTTAGTTTAGATTCTATGTGTCTCTACCACTTCCTGCCTGTACATCCCCAGGCAACGCCTTTGAACTCTCCGCACCTCAGCTTCCTCATCTGTAAGGCAAATGCATCCCACAGAGCTGCTGTGAGGATGAAATGAAGCACAGAGTAGTTATCACAATGCTATTTATAACCATAACTGATGTCATAATTTGTGCTCAAGGGAATGTACAAACAGTAACCAAATTCACTCTTCAATTTAATATCAATAACAGTAAATTTGCCCCACCACCAGTAAAATGTAGCAGGTTTGGTTTTCTTTTGTGTGTACATTAGGACAGGCTGCTTTCAGAAATAAAGCTGGCCCGGAGTCCCCGAGCTGCCACTAGCATTATACATATGGTAAGGCTGGGCTTTACATGAGTGATATGGCTAGGATGGAGACAACATGCCCCTGGGATTCTCTTTCCTATGGTAGAAATATGTTGCAGGAAACCGTCTCCACTGTTTTAAGTAATCTCTACTCTTCTAAGCAACAATATCCAAATATGTTGCCTTCCCAGAGCTGGAATGTATCCAGACTAAAGCTAATCATGTCCAGAACAAGTCAGCAGATCTGCTGTGCCTGGTCCTGTACAAACCAAGCCCCCTGCCTTCCACCACGTGTAGGTTTGATTTTTCCCTGTGTTCATTTTTCCCCCCATCTGTTGCTATACGGGGGCAAGTCTCATAGCCCTCCACCCTTGCAGCTCCCTCCACCCCATTCCAGCACAGCCACTGATGATTCATTTGGGTTTTGGGGAAAGCAAGGGTCACAGTCTCCAGATCTTCAGAGAACCGAGGAGACCAAGCTACTTTGTGACTTAGGCAATCTGGGGTTCCCCCTGAAAGCGACGAACAATGGAGGGAAACGGTAAGAGGCCTAGTATCAGATCTCACAGTACCTTCTGGCTCCAATTCTGATGTACTCTCTTATCCTGAACAAATTACTGAGACTTTTGGGGTCTCACTTTGGCCATTTATACAGTAACACACACACACACACACACACACACACACACACACACACACACCATGGCTCAGAATGTGATAAAAGCCACAATGAAAACACAAAATGTGAAAGGCTGCAGCTCTTCTGTTGTGGGTCTTTAAGCTACTTCTGAGTTCTAGCCACAGAGATCTGTGATTTGTGTCCTCAAGTTTGCTCACACGTCATGGGGCATTTCCTCTCTGGGTATCTGGTCTCTTCTGGCAAATGAGGCAAATAAATGTAATAGCTATTGGTAAGGATTTTTTTTTTTTTTTTTTGAGAGCAGAGTGAAGGGCATTAAAGGTATAAATAATTTGGTGGGCACATAACTTTATCTCATTTGTCTCCCAAACTCACTGAGAGCTGGGAAGTGAAAATATTGTCATTCCCTTTTGATGTAAAAGGAAATACAGACTCTTTGAGACTGAAGCCCTTTCTGGAGGAACAATCAGGACAAGGATGCTCAGAGCAGGGCTATAAATGTGATGCCTAGGGAAGCAACTGCTCTGCTAGTTCTCCAACATCCAAACTCCCCCCGCCACCAATAGTCTCTCCTCCTGTCCTTGAACAGCTGTGATGGAGGAGGTAATGTATGGTGACGCCAGTTTCTGAGCTGAGGTTTGAGTCTTTAGACTGAGCTCAGCCAGAAAAATGCTTCCTCCTGCCAACAGGTGGCAGACGAGGCAAATTTGTCAGAGAATGGAAATAAAATCTGAAAGGAGGAAGCTTGGGTTGGGACCTTCATTTTGGTCAACCTATGTTTATTATGCACCTACGTTGCAAAGCCCCAGGCAAGGCCCTCAAGCCTTGGCTGAGACAGGGCCTCTAATCTCTGCTTCTTCTGGAAATCCCTCCCAGCAGACTTACAGGAAGACGGTCCTTTCCAAACAAGAGACACTATGCATATGTTTAGTAGGGCAAAAGAAATAGAAAAAAGCAAAGTACAACTTTGTTAAATGACGTTTCTTATCTGTCTTGATTTGATGCAGTCCTTAGTCCTAACTCCATAGACAACTGAGGAAACCACACTTGGCTGACAGGGAACTTGAGACAGACAAACAAACAAAACATACAACAACCCAAACTCCAAATCTGTGGCTCAAATTCAGGGCCCCAGGCATCTCTGGAAGAAAGAAATACGCTCTTATTTTTCATTCAACTGCTACTACTGCCTGACATGCTCTAATACTTTCTCTCTAGAACAAGCTGACTTTATTCCAACTCCTTTAAATAACCAGAGGAAAGCCACTGAAACTATTTATAATTTTTAACTTACATAAAGAAGATACAACTTATGAAAGATATTTGGAAGCTGATTACATGCTGAATAATTAAGAGGCAAGCAATGGGGGTCGAAAATACTGGCAAACTCTTACTCATGCCCCAGCTCTCAACAAAACTGGTGTCTCCCCAGTCAAGGTCTTCCTGTCTTCTTAATATATTCTCCCCTCTTCTCTGGGCTCCCACTGCACACTAGGTCTTCTGCCCACACATTAACTTATCTTAGAGTCTTTTTTTTTAATTTTTAAAAAGATTTTATTTATTTGACACACACACAGAGAAAGCAAGAGAGAGAGAATGCACAAGCAGGGGGAGGGGCAGAGGGAGAGGGAGAAGCAGGCTCCCTGCTCAGCAGGGAGCCTGCTACAGTAGAGGGACCTAGGACCCTGGGATCATGACCTGAAGTGAAAGCAGACAATTAACCAACTGAGCCACCCAGGCGCCCCATCTTAGGCTCTTTTAACTAATTTTTAAAAATTAGGTTCTGTTATCCACTGTATAATCCATCGTTAGTTTTTGATGTAGTGTTCAATGATTCATTAATTGCGTATAACACCCAGTGCTCATCACCACACGTGTCCTCCTTAATACCCATCACCTGGCTACCCCATCCCCCACCCCCTCCCCTCTGAAACCCTCAGTTTGTTTCCTGGAGTCCAGAGTCTTTCATGGTTCTTCTCCCTCTCCGATTTCTCCTCCTTCAATTTTCCCTCCCTTCCCCTGTGGTCCTCCGTGTTATTCCTTATGTTCCACATATGAGTGAAACCATACAATAATTGACTTTCTCTGCTTGACTTATTTCACTCAGCATAATCTCCTCCAGTCCCATCCATGTTGATGCAAAAGTTGGATATTTATCTTTTCTGATGGCTGAGTAATATTCCATTGTATATATGAACCACATCTTCTTTATCCATTCGTCTACTGAAGGACATATTGGCTCCTTCCACAGTTTGGCTATTGTAGACATTGCTGTTATGAATATCAGGGAGCATGTGCCCCTTCTTTTCACTATGTCTGTATCTTTGGGGTAAACACCTAGTAATGAAATTGCTGGGTCATAGGGTAGCTCTATTTTTAACATCCTAAGGAACATCCATACTGTTTTCCAGAGTGGCTGTACCAGCTTGCATTCCTACCAACAGTGTAAAAGAGAAATAGAAGGAAAACTTCCAAACTCATTCTATGAGGCCAGCATTAGCCTGATCCCAAAACCAGCAAAGACCCCATCAAAAAGAAGAATTACAGACCAATATCCCTGATGAATATGGGTGCAAAAATGCTCAGCAAGATCCTAGCCAATAGGATCCAAAAGTACATTAAAAGGATTGTTCACCAGGACCAAGTGGGATTTATTCCTGGAATGCAAGGGCAGTTCAACATTTGCAAATCAATCAACGTGCTAGAGCACAGTAATAAAAGAAGAGACAAGAACTACATGATCCTCTCAAGTGAGGCAGAAAAAGCATTTGACAAAATACAACATCCTTTCCTGATTAAAACTCTTCAGAGTATAGGGATAGAGGGAACATTCCTCAATATCATAAAAGCCATCTATGAAAAGCCCACAGCGAGTTATCATTCTCAATGGGGAAAAGAAGTCAAAACTCTCTCTCTTTGCAGATGACATGATACTTTATGTGGAAAACCCAGAAGACTCCACCCCCAAATTACTAGAACTCATACAGCAATTCAACCATGTGGCAGGATACAAAATCAAAGCACAGAAATCGGTTGCATTTCTATACACCAACAATGAGACAGAAGACAAAGAAATTAAGGAGCTGATCCCTTTATTACTGCACCCAAACCCCTAAGATACCTGGGAATAAACCTAACCGAAGAGGTAAAGGATATGTACTCTAGAAACTACAGAACACTTCCAAAAGAAATTCAGGAAGACACAGAAAGATGGAAAAACATTCTATGTTCATGGATTGGAAGAATAAACATTGTAAAAATGTCTGTGCTGTCCAGAGCAATTTTTAACTACTTAAAAAAAAAATCTGTATATTCTGCTCACCAAACTCAGGAGTCATGATCACTATGAGTTGTCATTTTGATTCCACAGTGTCAAGTAATCATTTGTTATTTGTTGAAAAAATAAATTTATAAAGAGACAAATGGGTGAAAAGGAAATACTGGCATGTTTTCTGAACTGCATCACCATTTCTAATGAACACAGAGGTGACCACGGAGAAGTGGAGCCATTTCAGACAGAAAGGTCGGGGATGTAACCTTTGTGACATTAGCCACTGCATTCTGTAAAGCCCCATCTGTGTTCATATATGACTCTGTCACACAGTAGTGTATAATTTAACAACCCCGAGCTTGTTTACTTGTGTAAAATGGGAAAAACAATGTTTCACAGAATTATTACCAGCTGTAATAGCTAACAAATAGCTTTAGGTTATATATTTTAACATAATATACACATGAGTGGTGATGACTATCACTGTTATCTCTGTGACAAGCCATTTTCTCTTCTAAATGATATTGGATCGCTTTACAGCCAGCAGAGAGAGCAAATAATCGAAAGTAGTTTATTCTTTCATAGCTTGTGGAAACAAATGTAACACAGTTGTTGTTGCTGTTTTTGTCTTTTCCCCTGGCAAGATTACCTTGAATTTGCTATAAGGAAGTAAAGGCAATTTTGCAGGTAAAAAACAGTTGATTCACTGAAGGAAAAACTTTATATTTGTGATTTATTTTTATGATTTACTTTTATGAACAATCTGGGGACAAAAAGAACTTATTTTATGTGGGTGTTATTTTTATACTAACTTTAAAAGGTGCATGAATAAAGATTCTGAATTAAGTTATCCATCTGAGAGCTCTTGGATACTTTTTTTCTGGAAGATTTAGGAATTAAAATTGAATTTGGTGGAATATAATTTGAAGCATGATTTTAGGTTGAAATTGGGGTCTGTGAGATTTTGAAAAGAGATACCCCTTTTGGCAAAGAGAAAACGCTTGACATACATTTGCGATTGGGCAGGCTGCTTCTAGAATGATGCGAGAACTGTGGCTAGGAAACCAGGACAGTTACATTGGCCTTGTTAACCATGAGAGCTCTGCATCTCTTCCACCCAGCTCAGTCCTAGGTCATGGTAGCTGTGTCCTTGGCTGTTGGGCTGGAAGGCGCATGATGAGCAAATGTCTCATCAAACAGCCAAGATGGTAGAACCAGTGTGCTTTGAGGTTAGACAGTAGATCTTACCATAAGAGAAAGCCCATAAAACAATATGAGGAAGGGATGCCATCTCCACCTGCTGAATTCACTTCAGTTCCTTCAAGTTGTTATTTGAGGACATGCAGCTTGAAAAGCCCATACTTTAAAAATATGGCTTCATTACCCCCACCCCTGTCTTAAGCTGTATCCAAGAGGATTTATCCTTATTGATGTCTGTGGAATGAGATTTTCTTTTCAAGTGCATGGGAGCTTTCCACGATGTCCTGTGGATGCTTCAAAATGAAGCCTTCTCTTTTTGAATCCTTTCCTTTCCGTAGACAGAATTTCCTCTGTAATTTCTTCTTTTTACTGTTAAAAAAGAGAAAAAGAAAAAGAAAAAAGCAGCAGAAGGAATCTAGCTGGAGACTGCAGCCCGGGTGTTCCAGAAGACAACTGCTGTCATCGGTCGTTAAAAGCGGTACTGCCATCATTTCCCCACAGATTGAAAATCGACTTTTCCTCTCAACATTTTCCTCAGTGGCTGGGGAAATTAACAGATTCAGTGATTTTAATGAAATGACCATTTAAACATCAAGTACTGGCCTCAAAGAGAAACTAGAGTTTTTTCTGAAGCATCTCTTTCCTGAACCAAGTTCTTGCACCATCTAAATGGTTCCATGTGTGAGTGTGAGTGTTTAAATGCCAGATCATTTAAACGCTGTTCTTGATATAAATTTTTGCATCAAGAAGTCTTGCACGTGATTTAAACTGTAGCCTATTTAATGACAATCAATAAGGGAAATACGCTCAGTGGTGTTAAACTGCTGTTAACTGATTGGAGAAATCTGGAAAAATCTGAAAAAAAAATTGCATGCTAGGAAAAGAAAGGGTTTCAAAGGAAATGAATCTTGTTCTCAACCACTGTGGTGAGTTTTGGAACATTCAAGAATCCTCCAGTGGTTACTGGAATATTGTAGCAAGCTGAGTGACAAGTTAGCCTCCGTGAGTACAAGTAACTGGATTACGGACATGAACAGGCTGACTCTGCTGATACCAACATTCTGTAGGAATACTTGGCAATACTTTGAGAACATTTAAAATGTGCCCATTCCTTGTCCCTACAATTCCATTTCCGAACATATATCCTAATGGAATTTAGGAAGCATGCAAAGATTCATTTACAAGGATGTTCACGGTAGAATAGCACTTCTTCTTCTTCTTTTTTTTTTTTTTAAGATTTTATGTATTTATTTGACAGAGAGACAGAGATCACAAGTAGGCAGAGAGGCAGGCAGGGGGGGGGGAAGCAGGCTCCCTGCTGAGCAGAGAGCCCTATGCGGGGCTCGATCCCAGGACCCTGAGATCATGACCTGAGCCGAAGGCAGAGGCTTAACCCACTGAGCCACCCAGGCACCCCTAGAATAGCACTTCTAATAACCATTTGTGTCATTGGGAACATCTGGTGATCAGAATCACTTCTTCAGGAGGTGGATTTGCTTTGGGACCTACTTCACATTTGAACCATTTTAGTGAGGATACTGAGTAACAATCCTTAGAATCCTTTTCAGTAGATGGTGGTACTGAGAACCAAATTGTCAGAAAGAAAAATCAAGGGAACTCCAGTAAGGAAAAGTCTCCTCCATCCTCATTCCTGTATTTGTTGCTGGTAGCCACAAAATGTCCTTAAGTTCTGTGAATGGGACCAGTGTTGTACTCTCTTCTTACCTCTATTATGCCTGGAGTCCAGGAGTCATGATATGGATCAAAGAGCAAATAGCATGTATTATGGGCTATAATGGAAAACAAACCATATCACCCATCCTTCAGATGCACCACTTTTATAATTTCCAAAGAGTGTTATTTCTCAACCACTGCTATGCCTGATAATTGGCAAATTGGCACACAGCCAATTTGTACATCTGGGTTTCCTGCTACCATTGTGTCCCAAAGCTTATGAACTTTAACCCCATCAATGCTTATACCCTTATTACTAAACCTGTATCACCTTTTGGATATAGGTCTTTAGAGGTGAGTAAACTCAGAATGAAGGTGACTGAAGTCTGGAGAAATAATTTCCATGGAGATGGGGTTAAAGGACCTTGCTTTTGTGTGAATTAATAATTCATTGGTTTGGTTTGCTTGGTTCAGACTGTGGGTATAGTTCATGCTGCATGAGTCAATTTCAGATTTTCATTTCACTCCAAATTATGTAAATTTTGCATTCAACCACAAACTTTTTTTTTTCAAGATTTTATTTATTTATTTGTCAGAGAGAGAGAGGGAGAGAGAGCGAGCACAGGCAGACAGAATGGCAGGCAGAGGCAGAGGGAGAAGCAGACTCCCTGCCAAGCAAGGAGCCCGATGTGGGACTCGATCCCAGGACGCCAGGATCATGACCTGAGCCAAAGGCAGCTGCTTAACCAACTGAGCCACCCAGGCATCCCAAACTTTTTTTTTTTTTAACTAATTTACTGTTCCAATAGAAACCTACTGAGCTTAGTAGACCCCAAAGTAAGAGTTCCTCCAAAATTCCCAAAGAACTACAGTAATTTCCCACGGCATCTCCTTATTAACATGCTCAGCCCTCTCAAGTTCTCATTCATCCACATGGGCAAAGTTGAAGGGTTTATCTTCCTCCATGATAGTACTTTGTAAAATCTTCATCATAGCACTTAGGGTATTATATGGGCACTATTTGTTTTGTTTTTTGGTAGTAGTAGACTTTGTGCTCCTTAAATAACTATCACTTATTCATCTTTGCACATCCCAATCCTCTGTGTACCATAAAATAGGCAACCATTGGGTTAAATACATGGGGCATGAATGAGGAGATAACCATAAGAATTTGACATTCTCCTTATGAAGCAATGCCATAGGATGGAACGTCCATTTACTATTAAGGATAAACTTAACGTCTGTACTGGCAGTGATAAAAAGCAGGAAAGGAAAGCAATGATATTTTATAGCACCCATTTAATGATCTATAAGGCTGGAAGAAAAGCTGGATTTTTTTTGCCCTCTATTGTGTAATTCAATTTGATCAAGAAGATACCTTACAGCTCTTTGCTGGGACATTTTTATGCATGTGCAGTAAGTGCTCAATCTCGTCAGATAACTTTTTTTCAATAAAATTGCAGCTAACTTCTGCACAAAGCTGATACCATTCTGCCACTCAGAAATCTTACACCCTATCAGTCACTGCACCAACCATCAGCCAGCACACCCAAGCTTGTCTGGAGCAATAAGCAGTCAGTCAGTAGAGCAGTGGATTTTATTTCAAAACCACAGTGTAATTGAATAAGCTTTTACTTTCTTAGGCACTAGATAAAACACTGTTTGAATGTATCATTACTTAAAAAAAAAAAAAGTAGTCTTCCTGCATTTTTTTCCTCTTCTACCTACATCTCTTTATTTCCCCATCATCTAGGGCTTCAGTATTCACATAAAATTTAAGGGGAAAATGTCTCTCATAATGACAGGATCAAGGAACTAGATGGTAGCCTAAAATTCATGTGGTAAAACACATTGGGTTAAAAACTTATCTTTAGCTTTAGGACTTGGGAGGGAGAAAGCTAGACACTTCTTCATTCTTAAGAGGCCAGCTCAATAGCAAAAATATGTGAAGTGTAAATTAAGTGTCAGACAATACACTGGATTCCTGGTGGGTGTTGGAGACAGAAAGATGAATGAGTTGAAGTGGCTTTGCTTGAGGGGTTCAGAGACCAGAAGGAGAAACAGACAATATGATAAATGATAAAGACATCCATAGGGGGCTTTGGGACCCTAGAGGAGGTATAGGTATGGTTCCATTTCTTTTCTTTTCTTTCTTTCTTTCTTTCTTTTTTTTTTTTTTTTTTTTTGGCCAGTTTTTTGCTTTGGGATTTTATCACTGGTACCTTAAGAGTCCTGGCTACTGTGGTCTCTCAGTCCCAGTAATACTGCTCATCATTCCCTATTCTTTGTGACCTACACGACCTCTCTCCAGGGATCCAGGGCTATGTGCCTGCCCTTTGATTCCTGCCCTTCTCTTGGTTGAGGGGCAGTACAAATTCCTGTTGCTGGACTACAGCTGGCAACCCTGGGTTTTGAAACTGGCCATCTGGCTTACCCAGTTGCACATTTCTGGACTTTTCACCCAGGTTTCTTCTCTGTCTCTTCCCAGGTCCAAATCACAGCAACTCAGTCACAGAAATCTGTAGGCAAGTTGGTGAATGTAGCTGCTGGATAGGGACTTAGGTCTCCTGCTTTTTTAAAGTCAGTGGATTTATTGTGATGTCAAGGACCCCAAGAGGACACCTAGCCCTCTTCAGTTGCCCCTTGATAAGGCTGAGGAGGTACAGTAGAATGCAAATTTAATTAAGCAAGTCATTTTATATTTACTGAATGAGCATTTCCTTGTCACTTGGGGGTGTCAAATACAGAGATAGGAATTGAAAACCCAGAAATGCCCTCATGTAATGGATAGCCAAACAGGGGAATGAAACCAAATAGTTACATGGCACTGTCAAAAAAGCTAAATGGAGACTTGGAAGGGGCATAGGAGGGAGTTGGAGAGCTGAAGAAATTTCCACAGAAGGGGTTACATTTCAGCTGGGTGTTAAAAGACAGTACTTCATCAAGAAACACGGAGCATGTTCAAAGGCACTGGCATGAGAAACAACGCAATATAATTGGGGAATGACATTAGTGTAGCTATGGGAGGAGGATAAGGTTCAAATGATTGACAAGCTTTGCACTGTCTTCCTCCTGCCTGTGCATTCCCTTAGTTAGTTTCTCCTCTCTTCAGTGGAGATTTCCCATTTCCTCTCTTCTTGCCAGAGGTCAGATTTGTAATAACTCACTACTGGCAAAATGTTAATTTCAACATGTTTTTGGGAAAAAATGTTACATTTCTAACTCTGACCATGGAGGCTAAACTTAAGAGTTATTCAACTGATCTGAAAGAACTAATACAATTTTTTAAAGAAGATTGATTTATTTATTTGAGAGGGGCAGGGAGAAGGAGCAGAGGGAGAGGGAGAGAGAGTTTTAAGCGGACAGTACTGAGCATGGAGCCCAATGCAGGGCTCGATCTCACAACCCTGAGATGACAACCTGAGCCGAAACCAAGAGTCAGTTGCTTAACCTACTATGCCACCCAGGCACCCCAGAACTAATACAATTTTTTAAAAGGGAGATTTATCCAGCAGTTTACAGTGAAGGAGTAGCTCAAACATACTTGGTGTGTCAGGTTTCTAGTTTCCATCATACAGCAGCCTATACATAAGCATACACAAGCTCTAGTAAGGGACGTCACACCCATAAAATGGCCTCGACAGCTTCTAATCATCAAGGAGAGCCTTTGTGTTCTTAAACTGAAATACATGATGAGTAAGAAGATGATTCTTACTACAAGCATTCACACTTTCAGAATTTCAATTTTTCAAGACTGAAGATGAACAAATTGGAAAGAGATGGACTAAACCAGTGATTCTCAAGCCAGATGTCTCTCAGAACCACACATGGAACTTGTTAAAAATAAAGGGGTGGGTGAAAATCTGGAAATATATAAATTTATAAAAATATAAATATAAATATATATAAGTGTGTGTGTGATATATATATGTGTGTGTGTGTGTGTGTGTGTTTGGTAATTCCACAGATGACTTGGTACACAGTTACATTTGTAAATTCTGGGATTCAATGACTGCTTGTGGATCAGTCACATGGCTGTTAGGCAATTTTCTGGGTAAATAACTAAGTGATGTAAAAAATCCTTCCACCTATTCAAGATTGTTGCTTATGAAAAGAATTTGTTGAAATAGAATGGCCAAATGTTTTAATTGTCAAAGATTGTTTTGAAAACCATTATCATTAAACTCTAAGCACCCTGCTAGTTCAATAAAACAACACATACACAATATATACAAAATATATGGTTCAATGTAATAAAAAATGAATCCATAGCTCACCTGTTGTTTCTGTTCTTCTCATTCCTGTTGGTAATACTTCTGTTACTTTGGGCCCCTAATTCATAAATGCCTTCTACCCCCAGGCAAATTCATGCAGCAATGTGCTATTATTAGTATAGAGTTACCTTCTTTGGGTGGAAGCAGGTGTCTTTAAGTTGTACAGCATCTATAAGAATTAGAGAAAAAAGATCAACTTTCTGCTATTGTCAATTCCCACATGGTTGGTTGTTTAAAAAAGTACTGTTAAGACATTTAACAAAAAAATTATGAGGTTTATAATAGAAAATCAAGTTAAACATGAACTCTCAAATAACATAAAATGACATATGTGATTTCTTTTATGATACTTCAAGTGTGTATACTGAAGGGAGGACCAAGAGGACCAAACTCGTGATGTCTAGGTCAGTGCCCTCCCCTGCAGAGAATGAAGGTAAACAAAGGAGAAAAGTGTTCTGCCTGAATCAGGTAGAGTGGAGAGACAATTTTTCCAACGCAGAAGGCAGGGGGGTTGTTGCCAGAAAATATAAGGTGCCTGGCAGATAAAAACAATATCGGACCACTATAATTAGAAATCAGATTACATTGTGATGTATTTGTTTCCCTAAAACTACAATTAAAGCAGGGGTACACAAAATAAGCCTCTTTCATTTAACTTTGTGTTTGAGACCCTTTTTAGAGTGGAACACCAAGGTATGCATACACTAGCTACTTCAAAAATACAGGAAGCAAAAGAAGAATGTGTGTAGGCAGGTATTTTCCAGCATGAGAAAGCTGTGTTGATATGCTTCAAAGAGGAATATTGTTTCCAATGTATGCTACATTAGCTGGGAAAATTATTATAAAACAGTATGGTTTTGTCAGTGAAGTGCTAAGATTTGCATGTGAGATGAAAATGAGTGGTTGTTTTGGTTGCTTTCCCAATCAAATCTACTGTTCATTTGTGTCAAAGCTGTTTCTATTAAAGTAAGCAGAATCAGACACTCTACTTTCAGTGAGTAACAAATGCAGTGAGAAGTTACAAGTTGTTATGTGCCGTAGTATAAGCATTTTCTATAGGTACCATCTTGCAAGGCCAGCAGTTTATCCAGTAGCAACAGTTTAGAAACTTAATTGATGACCAAGCCACCAAATAGATCCTAACCCCATTTCGCTCTTCTGCTCTCTTAACTCTCACTTTGATTCTTTGATTTTTCTTTCATATGTTCTCTTCCCATTCAGCACAGTAAAATCCATACAAAACGGGGCCTGGGTGGCTCAGTCGGTTAAACGTCTGCCTTTGGCTCAGGGCATGATCTCAGAGTCCTGGGATCAAGTCCCACGTGGAGTTCCCTGCTCGTGGGGAGCCTGCTCCCTCTCACTCTGCTGCTCCATCTGCTGCTCAGGCTTGCTCTCTCTCTCTCTCTCACTCTCTCTCAAATAAATAAATAAGTAATCTTTAAAAAAAAATCCATACAAAACCCCATTTTCCACTCTTCTCGTCTCACATTACCTATTTACTCTATTTTATTACAGTAATCACCTTTTCTTGTTTCTTATCTTTTGCTTTTTCTCCTTGGCCCTCAAAACCCCATTTCTTGTCCAGATGAATGTGGAGTTGGAGAAGTGTACTGAAAAAAGGGTTAGGGAAAATTAAAAAGAATAATAATGAGGGATAAAAAACAAAAGAGAATAAAAGAAAAATGAGAAAAGAAAGCCCAAAAAGAGTAGGTAGCTTTGGTGTAAAAATAGAGACTAATGCAGGACTTGCACTTTTGAGACTAAATAGAAGAGGTTATGGTCACTGGCTATTTGCAAAGCTTTTAAGCTGCCTTCTGAAGGCAAGCAGATATGTGGAAGGGAATTCCTCAAAATGTATAAAAGGATAGACACTCTCCACAGCTTGGAAAGTAGCGCCTTTTTTTTTTTTTTTTTTTTTTTTTTTTGAGAGTGCAAAAGAGCACAAGCAGGTGGGAGGGGTACAAGGAGAGAGAGAAGCAGACTGCCAAGCAAGGAACCCAATACAGGACTCCATCCCAGGACTCTGGGATCATGACCTGAGCTGAAGGCAGACACTTAACTGACTGAGACACCCAGGTGCCCTGGAAAGTAACTTTAATACAAAGACCCCCTAGGTGGGATGTGGGAGGAACAGGGAAATAGAATAATGAGCTTTGACACTAGAATAGAACTTGGAAATGTAGAAAAATGAAAAGAGATGACAAATATTAAAAATAATGTCATTGCTTAGATGTAACATTGCTTTCTGTGGACAAAATTTTCACTGAAAACATAAAAGTGGTCATGGTTTTGAAGAATCTTTGGTTATAAAAGTGTAAAGATTTAATAACTGTACTTGGGGCTTGCTCAGTAATTTTGTGAAATTCACTTTTACATTTAATAAGAGAAGCAAATAAATTGGTGTCTAAATGTAGACTTCTTCATCAAAGACAGTGGTTTTGAGGCATATATACCCTAAATTCACAGGGATTTGGCAACTCTGACACACCTGGAGGCCTTTGTGGGAAGAAGTGAAATTTAGTACACCAGCGGAAATAAGATTTAATTTCAGCTGTAATACACACTTGTCCTGTGACTTGCACAACTTGTGGGTTTTGTTTGCAGTCTCTCAACTGTGAATTAGGGAGGAGATGATGAGTAGAAGCAAGTGGGCTTATCTATGAAATGGATTTCAATAAATAGTAAAGCTGTACAATGTGAGGCATTCTTAAATATCCAACATATGTATTCATATTAGGTGGGCTTTTCCCAAAATCCTTTTCTTGTTGATTTCTATGTTGATTGCATTATTGTCAGGAAAGATGGCCTGCATGACTACTGGTTTAGAATGTATGGAGATTTTCTTCCTAGACCACTAACTGGTGAATTTTTCTGTCAAGCTGCCTTACATACTTGAGAATAATCTGTATTTTCTGAAGAGTTTTCTCTCTCTAATCAAGTTTGGTGACTATTAATCAAAGGTATTAGAGCTTTTTTTTGGTTTTTCACTTTGATTTTCTGTGTAAAAATCTCCCACAGTGATTGTGGATTTGTCAAATTTTGCTTGTCTTTATCTCAGTTTTGGTTTATATATCTTGAAACTATGTTGTTAAGCATATAAAGGCTCACAACTGTTAAATTTCTGGTGGATTACACTTTACGATCAATAATAAATACTCTTCTTTCTCTTTTTGAAGATTTTTGTTTTGTTTTGCCTCCCAGTTAATTTTGTCAGAAATTAAAATTGCTGTATTTGCCTGCCTTTCAGTGGTGTTGATTCACAATATTGTTTTCCCTTCCTTTATTTTCAAGCTTTCTGTGCCACTGTCCTAGGTCTCTTGTGGACAGCATAAAGGTAGACGGTATTTATTTCATCAGATTATTCGAGAACTTTGTCTTTCATAGAAGATTTTTATTCAATCACCTTTATTATAATTTCTATTATATTTGGCCTTAATTTCATTATATATTTCTTATTCTTTGTTATCTAGTTATTATGGTTTCTTATTTTTCTTTTTCACTTTTCTGTGCTCTGATTGTTTTCTCTTTGAGCAATTTTTTCCTTTAGTGATTTGGAAATTTTATCCTCTTCACTTTTTTTTTTTTAATGTCCCACTGAATTTTTTTTTTAATTTTTAAAAAATAAACCTTGTATTCAACTATCATATACATACAGAAAACAGTGCAGGAGCACCTAGGTGGCTCAGTCGGTTAAGCATGAGACTTGATTTTGGCTCAGGCCATGATTTCAGGGTCCTAGGATCGAACTCATGTCCGGCTCCAAGCTCAAGAGGCGTCTCCTTGAGATTCTCTCCCTCTGCCCCTCTCCTCGCTCATGCACACTCTTTCTCTAATAAATAAACTTTTAAAAAAGTGTGCAAATAAATTTTCACGAGTTGAATGCCTGTGTGTTACCAGAAACCAGATCAAGGCATGAACAATGAACAACCCACAGTTCCTCTCCAGAGATCCTTCCTGGTGACTATCCCTCTGCCTGGGGAACTTCGTTCTCACTTTCAAGACCCGAGATTAGTTTTGCTGATTTGTGAACTCTGTGTAAATCCAATCATATTCTTGTATTTGGCTTCTTTTGCTTAACATACTGCTTTTGACATTTACGCACGGTATTTCATGCAGCCATAATTTGTTCATCCTTATTGCTGTGCAGCATAGAGCATGCAGTATTTCCCTGTACATCTCTGCAGGTTAGCTGCCCAGTTTACTGTTGACTGTTCACCATCCTTTTGAGGTGTTTTTTGCCTTTATAAATAATGATGCCATGAACCTGCTTGAACCTGTCTTAGAGTGAGTACATGATGCATTTCAACTTGGGAGTGCATCTCGCCATGAAATTCAAGTGTCACACAGTCTGTGTACGTCCAGCTTTAGTGGGTTTCTGGTAGGTTTAGTAGAACTGTTTTACCACCAGTTTTCCAGAATGGGTGGACCATTTTATACGCCTCAGAATCCTCAGTTCATGTAGGAAAGTTTCAGTTGTTCCACATCCTCGCCAAAACTTTATTTCCATCTTTTTTCCATTTTAGTCACTGTGGTGAGGGTATAACAATATCACTTTGGAGTGGGAATTTGCATTACCTTGATGGCTATGAACTTGAAGACTTTTTCAAGTTCACTAGTCATTTGGATATCCTCTTGTGTGACTTCTTTGCTAATTTTTCTATTGTGTTATCTGCCTCTTTGCTTATGCTTATGATTTCTAGAATATCTAAGGATATTCTACATATGAGTTACATGCGGATATATGTATTGCAAGTTTATCCTTCCAGTTTTGTGTCTTGGTGAACAGAATCTTCCACTTTAACATAGCAAAATTTATAACTCCTCCTTTATGGTTAGCTCCTTTTGCTTTCAATTTATGAACTCTTTACTTACTTTGCTTGAAAAAGATACTTTATTCTTAAAATTTTTTAAAGATTTTGTTTATTTATTTGAGAAAGAGAGACAGAGATAGCAACAGAGATGGTAAGAGTGAGCCCAGGCGGGGAGGAGAGGGAGAAGCAGGCTCCCAGCTGAGCAGCAAGCCTGACGCAGGGCTCTGATGCCAGGATCCTGGGAACATAACCTGAACTGAAAGCAGACGCTTAACCGACTGAGCCAGCCAGGCGACCTTATTCTTAAATTTTTTTTTTTTTAAAGATTTAATTTACTTATTTGACAGAGAGAGATCACAAGTAGGCAGAGGGGCAGGCAGAGAGAGAGGGGGAAGCAGAGAGAGAGGGGGAAGCAGGCTCCCCACTGAGCAGAGAGCCCGATGCGGGCTCAATCCCAGGACCCTGAGATCATGACCTGAGCCGAAGGCAGTGGCTTAACCCACTGAGCCACCCAGGCGCCCCTATTCTTAAATTTTTAATACACATATTTAATCATATTTTTCTGGGAATGCTAATAGAGCAAGAATAAATTTACTTCCTTTCTCCTCTCTTCCATGTTGAGATGTCCTGTCAACTTAGATTGTTACTGTCTCTTTTTCTATTTTATGGTAGCTATTATTCTATTTTACTTCATTTCCACTTATTTTCTTTTTAATTATATGATTCTATTTTATGCTATTGTGTTTCTATTTTGTTTCTTTTTCCATTTTCTATTTTTATTGTGTTCTTTTTCTATTTTTATTTTCTATTTATACACAAAGTAAATCTTAGAGTTCATCCTGATTTATTTTTATATATGTATTTTTCTGCATCTATTTATATCTTTACACTGATGTGACTACTTCCCCAACACACATTTCCAGTACTCCAGAAGGGTCCTATATATAACCCATTCTACTAAGATCTAGAGTGGTTTATTACACATCAGTTGATAGCTGATACAACTCCTTCATACATATTAATTTACTCCAAGAACAGACATAGTTTTCTTCCTTAACATTTTAAAGCACATCGTGTATTAACCAAGATAGGCTAGATTATACTGAGCTAACAAAAAAAAAAAAAAAAAAAAAGAAAGAAAGAAAGAAAGAAAGAAAAGAAAAGAAAAAACAAATGTGAGCAGTTTACGCTAAAAGCACTTATTTCTTTTCATGCCACATTTTCTGTTCATCTTAGTCACTCAGAACAAAGCCTGAGGGAGATTTTGTTCCAGTGTGAGTTTCCACATGTTTGGGTTTTAGTACCACTTTCAGTACCAATTTCTGGGTTAGTCAGGGTAGCTTAAGTTAATTTCCTCCCCTTGATTTCTGCCTCCCCTCTTCTGCTTTGGTATTTTATTTATTAATTTTTAAAAAAGATTTTATTTATTTATTTGACAGAGATCACAAGTAGGCAGAGAGAGAGGAGGGGAAGCAGGCTCCCTGCTGAGCAGAGACGCCCCCACCCCCCAATGCAGGGCTCGATCCCAGGACCTGAGATCATGACCTGAGCCGAAGGCAGAGGCTTTAACCCACTGAGCGACCCCGGCACCCCTGCTTTGGTATTTTAGATACTGGGTAGTTCTAGTTTTGTATCTAAACCTTAGGGTCTCTGAGGCCAAGTTTCTCTTGTGTTGAAAATGGATACCCTGCTGTTCCTTGTCAGTGTAGGCTCACCAACTGTAACAATACAGCATTCTGGTGGGGTGGGGGGTGTCGATAATGGGGGAGGCTCTGGGGTAGGTGGTTTATGGGAAATCTCTATACTTTCCTCTCAGTTTTGCTGGGAACCTAAAACTGTCAAAAAAAATAGATCTTCAAATAATAAAGAAAATGGATATCCTGTTGTTACCCATCTTATTAGGGTAGCTGTGAGAATGATGTGATTATGGGTGTGTATGTAAGAAGATCAGAGTGTTTTTAAGACATCTGCAAATTCTCTAATTCCTCTGCCATCAAGACATGGAGTGTATGTCCCTTCCTCTCAAACCGGGACAGGGCTTTGTAATTATCTTGATGAATAGAAGGTGGCAACGTGACACTTGAAGGCTTCTGAGTCCATAATGGAAAAGGCCATGCAGCTTCCCTCTCTTGGGGGTCCCACTCTGAGATTCTTCAGCTGCCAAATTAGATGTCTAGCTCATACAAGGGCACCATTTGGAGAGATCTGAGAGAAGGAGACAGAAAGATAGATAGATATAGATAGATAGATGGATGACAGATAGAGAAAGATGTCTGAACTCTAGTTGGTACAGTCTACAAATTTTGAATCTTCTAGCCCAGGTACCATATGAGTGAAGAAGTTTCCAGATGGCTGATGCCCTAATCACTGTCTGCACCTGTATGTGAGAGCCCAAGGATGAACAACCCAACAGCCCAGTCAACCCTCAGAACTTCGAGAAATAATAATGTTAAATCATTGTTGCTTTATGCCATTATTTTTGTTATACAGGATAACCAGAGCAGGGCTTACAAGGTATTATTCTAAGTATTTCTAGATGGACTTAACTCATTCAATTTCTCACAGCTCGATGATGTTTCCCACTTCACATACTAGACAGCTGATGTATAGATAAGTTAAATGCATCAGGTGGCTTTTTTCAAATAAACTCAAATCTGGTAGTATAAAATAATGACTCTGCTGATTTGGGTCTGGCTCACCTGATCTTTATTGGCCTCATTCACGCATCTGAAATTTGCTCTTGGCTCATTGATGTCTGGGGAGTCTATGATGGCCTCACTTATATTTCTGGCATTCATTCATTGTCATCAGGGGACACTGGGGTGGCAGAGCCATGTGATCTCTCATTACGTAGCAGGCTCGTCTGGACTTGTGCAGCATTCTAGGAGAATGAGTAGAGCATTCAACGGCTCCCGAGGCCTGACCTCAGGATGGGTCTGGTGTCATCTCCACTGTATTTTGTTCATTAAGTCAGGTTGCAAGGCCATCCCAGAGTCAAGGTGTGAGGAAAATAAAATCTTCCTGTTGATGGCAAATCGTATTGCAAAGGGTGAGCTACAAAAGGGGAGATTCTTGGGCCACTGTGCAGCAACACATCCTCTGACGTAACTTGCCCACTGTTACCCAGGTCATAAGCGACAGAAGCCAGATCTGAACCCAGGCAGTAGGGCTCCAGAGGGCATACCACTGACTATGACACTGTGCTGAGTAAAGGAGAGCTCTTATTGGCTCTTGGGGAAAGTCATCTTAAAAGGCAGGCTCTTATATCAAATCAGGAGCCTAAGGCTTTCATACCATGGTGGAGCAGAGTTCAAATCTTTGCATGACCACTTAGCAGATCTTCGTTGTGGGGTAAATCACAAACTCCTTAAATCTCAATTTCCTCATATTTGTAAGATTAAATAAGATCATAAGGTACAGGCAGTTCTGCTATAATGCAACATAGGCATTTCTAAAAACCACTGTGCCATGCAAAATTGCACAATAAAAACCACAGGGCTCATGGAAAAAGTGAGGTTGAGGCATAATACCAAGGCATCGATGACACACATTAAAACAAAGAACAAGACCCTAACGAAAATGGCAATGCAATTTTACATGATTTATGGTGAATATATGAACATTACAGTAAATATGGCTTCATATTAGAAAAAGGACCCGGGCTTTGTTTGTGAGATCGGGTGTTGGCAGGGTTGCAACCTGCGAGCAATTATGGAGTGGTGGATGGTAGGGGTTCTGAAGTCGGATGACATATGGTGACGCTGGGCCTGGAGGAGCTGCCCCATGACAGGTGGGGAACCGGGGCAGTTGGAAGACACCTGAAGCATGTGCACGGATGCTCGGCGGGTGTTCTTAAGTGGTTTCAGCTGAGCAGAGTTTTTTGGTTTCACCTAGTATTTCTTCCAGAGAAAACTGTGCATAAAAAAGTGAAATTGAGGGGCACCTGGGTGGCTCAGTAGGTTAAGGCCTCTGCCTTCGGCTCGGGTCATGATCCCAGGGTCCTGGGATCGAGCCCCACATCGGGCTCCCTGCTCGGCGGAGAGCCTGCTTCCTCCTCTCTCTCTGCCTGTCTCTCTGCCTGCTTGTGATCTCTGTCTGTCAAATAAATAAATAAAATATTTTTTAAAAAAGTGAAATTGATGTTATTTTCAAATGGTTCCCTAATATAGCAATTGTTTTGGAACAAGTTTGGGTTTTCAAAATATGCATTTGAACAGAATTGACAGTAGAGCTGTTAGCGTATGTCTAACATTTATTACCTCTCGATAATCATTAGCTCATCACTGTTAGCCATGAAGACTCGCCAAATGTCAAAAAAGAGATATAACCTATTCAGCAGCATGAATGCACATGAGGGGAGGACGTGTAGGTGTCCAGCAAGGAATCTAGAAAAACAAAGGACTGTGAGCAAGAACTGTCAATGGGTTTCCAGCACTGGCCAGAGGATCCAAGTGTCCTGCCTTCCTGGGCAGGTAAATTTCAAAGTCAGATCCCATGATGGCAGTCATAAAGGTCAGACAACTTTGTCCTCCTGCTCCCAGTCCACACTGAGCAGTCACCCTGTGATTGTGAAGTACCTCCTCGTGCCGTTAGGAGGCTGTCTTCTCTTGCTGCCATAAACATTCTGAACCTCTTGGCAGTTGCATTTCTTAGTGTAAATTGCTAAATTGGCACTCGGTTTCATACATCAGTCTCTTGTAAATTCCAGGGATTAATCAAGTACAAGCACACTGACATAGTCCATTTTCTGGACCTGCAAAGCTGAGGAGCAGATGCTGGAATGCCATGACCCCACGAAGAGACAGAGTCTTGCAGGCTTGGCAGCTGCCTCCCCTCCCAGATGACATAGTTGCCTGCTCTCTGACTGTACGGAGTACTGGCGTGGAACTGCCCTACATCTAGATGCACACGTGTGGGGACAGACATAAAGCAGGCTCTCCTGAATGTTCTCTTATGGTAGCCCCAGTTTCTTTGCTCGCTAGTAATTAGCTTCAGTCACTGGGCTCTGAACTTCAGGGCACTGCATCTTCACTTACGACGCTTGGATTCGGGAGAGCTGACTTTGAATGGATATGCACCTGCAAATACTGATTTTTCTCTTTCTTCAGGGGGTAAATTACCTTAGAAAGAAAAGGAGTATGATATTCAGCTGTCTATTCTCTATTCATTTGGAACCAAACCTGAGCTAACAAAAGCTCACATGATTAGTGTCATCAAAGAGAAGTTAGAGCGAAATAGACTCTTTTCTTCTTTTGCTTCATTGCAATACTGTCAGACGTCGAACTCCACGATCATGTCTGAAATGCACGGCTTGTGAAGATGCCAGATTTGTCATCTTCTCTCTTACCGACGGGGAGAATCTGTAGGCTTTACCTATGGAGGAACACATACTATCACAAATAAACCAAAGATGTAGGCGGACATTTGCTGTCAGTTGAAGGCAAAAATAATTGGCCAATTAGGTAAATCGGAACCGTGACCATTATCTGAAATCTTTCAAAACTTGTAAAGTTCAACGCTATCAGTATCTGTCATCTCATAAGAATACCTTCGTATTCAAACTAATTCAATTGTGGTTTGCATATTTATAGGACAAAACATCAGTTCTTTCCGGTTGCATGCATTGTCACTGTCTTTAGGTATTCCCTCAAAAGCTGTTATTTGTTCAACAAACATTTATTAAATGTGGTAATGAATTCCAGGCACCATATTTTGTACTAAGGATATAACAATTGTACGATCCTTGGTCTGTGAGAGCTTGAAGTCTGGTTGAGGCAAAATACAAATAAATCAATACTTATTATACAATTCCTTAATTCATGTATTCAACATATCTTTATTGAGCACCCAGGTGCTAGGAATTATTCTAAACATGGGGAATGCAACCATGAGTCTGGGAGACAAGCCCTCACTTTGGAAGGCTTGTGTTGTAGGAAAAAGTGAATGAATAAGTACAAGTAAACAAATAAACAAGATGATCTCAGGTGGCTGTAAGTGCTATGAACAAAATAAAACAGGGGGAATTAATACAGAACGAGTAGGGAGGGTAGTATTACTAGAGCAGCTTCCCTGGGAGAGTGAGATCTGTGCTGAGATCTGAATATCAGGGAGTGGCCAGCTGCAAGTATCTGGGGGAAGCGGTTTCCATGAGGGGGGGCAGCAATTTCAAAAGCCCGGAGAGAGCAAGTTTCTCCTGTTTGGGGGCACCCTAAGTGAACAGTGTGGCTGCAGCAGGACTGGGTAGGACACGGGGTCAAGGATGGAGGCAGGGATCTCAAGACCATGGAAAGTATTGCAGTTTGAACTTAAATGGATAGGAGTTCCTGGTGGTCACTGAACATTGGAATAGCCTGACTTGTGTTTTTAAAAGATTACTCTGGCAGATTTGCATAGGGGCTAGATGGAAGCTGGTGGACATGGGGGCATCTGCTATAATCCAGTGGGGACATGGTTATGGCAAAACACAGTTGCTGCAGTGATTAGGTGACACAGTAACCGGCGCTAGAAAAGCTGCCTAGAGGTGCAGTGCAGCCACTGGGTGGCTCAGTGGGTTAAACCTCTGCCCTCTTCTCAGGTCATGATCTCAGGGTCCTGGGATCGAGCCCCGCATTGGGCGCTCAGCTTGGCTGAGAGCCTGCTTCCCCCCACCCACCTTGCCTGCCTCTCTGCCTGCTTGTGATCTCTGTCTCTCTGTCAAATAAATGAATAAAATCTTAAAACAAAACAAAAAAACAAAAACAAAAAAACACAAAAAACGGGGCACCTGGGTGGCTCAGTGGGTTAAAGCCTCTGCCTTCGCCTCAGGCCATGATCCCAGGGTCCTGGGATTGAGCCCCACATCGGGCTCTCTGCTCAGCAGGGAGCCTGCTTCCTCCTTTCTCTCTCTGCCTGCTTCTCTGCCTACTTGTGATCTCTGTCTGTTAAATAAATAAATAAAAATCTTTAAAAAAAATTAAAGAAAAATGCTGCATAGAATCGCTTCTCAGCCTTTTGGCTAAGATCAAGTGAAAAGCTGCATAGGAAAAGAAGCATGAGAGCACAGATGCGAGGAGGAGTAATGTCCACATGGAGGACTAGCGCCATGATTGGCAAATATCCGTAAAGGGTCAGAAGGTAAACGTTTTAGGCTTTAAGGGCTACATGGTTACCTATTGCCACTAGTCAACTCTGCTGTTATGGCTCAAAAGCAGCCACAGACAATGCACAAATGAGTGGGTGTGGCTGTGTTCCCCTAAAACCTTATTCACGAAAACATGCAGCCAGTGGCTGTGGCCTGCAGGCTGTAGTTGGGCCACCTCTGGTCTAGGGTTATTGTCTCTGGCATGGACAAGTTTTTTCTTCTCCTCCCTTGTGTCTCCTGGCATTTCTCTTCATCCTTACTCTTCTGGTTTTACATGAACTTTGAGAACTGAGCTATTTTTCCTACATTATTTGAATAATTTACAGTGACATCAGCTATGATATCTCTGTCCCTCCCTCAAATCCACTCAGATGATTAGTCTGATGGCCTGTTAGAGATATATGGTCTGAAACTTGCCCAAGACTCACAGTACCTTCTTGGTGAAAAGCCCATAGCAGTCTTCATTTCTTACTGACTGCTCTATCTTCCAAGTTGGCTTTCTGGCACTGAAAATGATTGATTACAATGATATTGGAGTCACATTTTATTAGTCATTGTCTTCAGCTCCTGGATCAAACAGCAAATTCTACTGACTCTTCCTCATAAAACTTTCTATCCACTTCTTACCCTCTACATAGGTCGGGACCCAACCAGGACAAAAAATCCCACTGTATTTAAAAGTGAACAGAGTGAATTGGTATCACCCGTGATGAGGCTGAAAGGCTACCCAGGGAGCAGTAAGCTCTCTCTGAGATAGCCACAGTGAGAAGCCGCTGCCAACCCCAACAGGAGGAGGGTGGGGACAAAGGAGGGAACCAGGCTTACTGGAGTCCAGGGGCTGGAGTCACAAGCTGGCAGGTAGAATTCACAGCAGGCCCACTTGGCAGGAGCTGGAGCCATAAGGAGAGATGACCATTGCTGAGACAATGCCCAGGACCAGTGAAGTAGAGGACAAAACAACTAGAATTCATTCTTTCTCCTGCTCCACAATCCCCTGCTTGTCCTATCACTGGCTAAACTGACACAAGGGACTGAGAACAGTGGGACCAAGCAGAGCAGAAGAAGGGCAAGGAGTGGATTTGGGGTAAACAGACCCCACGCCCACTCATCCTCTCTTCCTTTTGCCAGCAGTGTGCGTCAGGAAGACTCCCTGTCCTACTGTGTCCTACTCTGGTCTATCCTGATGGCACCTCACCAAGTCCCCTTTGCTAAACTGACTTATTCTTCCTGCTGTGGTCTTCCATGTGATCCAGACTTGGTCATACCCCTAGCCAACTTGTATGGCTGAACTCAAGTCACGCCTCTTTCTTGAAATGTTTTGGATCACTCCAAAACTCCCCAGTAGACTATTCCTTTGGAAACACTGCTTTACTTTGAAACCAAGTAGTGTTTCCAATAAGACCCAGATAATTTATCAGATATTTTCCTATAATGGATCTAAACATTTCTTTCAAGTATAGTTTTCTCAAGTGCAAGGACCATATCTTCTATATCTTTGTATTACCTATGGGCCTACTGCATAGAGAGGTATAAGTAGGTGCCAAACAAATGCTCATTGACTGAGTAGATTTAAAAATGACAGACCCCTAAAAGTAAGAAAAGAATCTCATTTGCCCAGTTTACAGTATCTTGAGTAGTTACAAAGAAACTCTTATAGTCAGAAAGATAACTTGGTTGGAATAAAGGTTTGCAGAGATATCAAAGTATGAAGGAGACTTGAAATCATTTCCAAGAAGGAAAGCTGAGTGGAAAATGCACATATATGCACACACACACACACACACACACGCACGCACGCACACACACATACACATACAGTGGTTGCCAAGGGCAACCATCAGGTTGACAGAGAGAATAACAGGTCCTAGGATCAGAGAGTGCTCTGGCTGCAGACAGAGTGAAATGTGCTGATCACACACAGAACAACAAAAATATGCAGTAGTTGGTCTTACACGTGTTTTTTTTTTAATCATTTTTTTCATTTATTTTCAGCATAACAGTATTCATTGTTTTTGTACCACACCCAGTGCTCCATGCAATCCGTGCCCTCTCTAATACCCACCACCTGGTTCCCCCAACCTCCCACCCCCCCCACCTCTTCAAACCCTTCTGATTGTTTTTCAGAGTCCATAGTCTCTCATTGTTCACCTCCCCTTCCAATTTCCCCCAACTCCTAAAAGTGCGTAGAGGGGCAGCTACCGGAGAAGTCTCCTGGACACTCTCTAAGGGACCCACTATCAAGAGGCATGTTTGTCAGAAGGAAGCCTGCTTCACAGTCAGCTTCCCCAGGCCCAGACTGCCCATCTGTCATGTGAGCTGTTTGGAGGAAAAGAGTTTGGAATTTGCCCAACCAAGCACCAGGCACAGACTGCCTCAGAGCCAGAGGTGACCCAAATTTCCTCACCATTCACAACCAAAAGGACAGCCTCAGGTGAGCTCTCCCTGGATGGCCTGGGTTATCCTCCTTGGGTGAGTCAGCATTCACACTTTGTAACTTTGTGTAAACATTCTCCTGACACCTCTGGGAGTGCATACTACCCAGGCATCTTCACTGTATCCATGGACAGCCCTTCCACAACTCACACGGGTACCCCTTGTAGAAAGACCAGAAACAAATCTTCACTGGTTTCTTCTGGGTGACTGACATCCTGCAAAACCAGCCTCTAGCCCTCCAGCCCTTGGGGTGATGGCATAAAGATGTAACTATGTCAGTAAGATCTCAATGACTCTACTGAGGGAACTCCCTCTGAGAGAGGTACCTGCCCTTCAAGAAACAAAGTCATAGTGCTCTTCCCAAGACAAAAAGAATGAGAGTCTAGTGATCTGGAGGAGGGCATCCTTGACTCCAGGTGGCACCGGGAGCATAACATAAATGGTGGCAGTAGTTTGGTTTATATACTGAGATATCACACAGCCTTCTTTAATGTGATGACCTGGGGACGTCTGAAGGGAGATTGCCTGTATCCCAGAACTTCTGAGACCTAGGAAACATTTGGATTGTGTACATAAGTTCTTTGGTGGATTCTTGGAATTACTTGCGGAAGGTCACCCTTCCTCTCTGGGTAAGAGCATTTTCAACTAAGGAGCATTGGGGAGTCTTCCAAGTAGGAGTTTCATGGGATTAATGTTACTACAGTTACACGCTCAGTTGGCTGGTGATGCCTAGAACACCTGGGGTCCATGAAGAGTTTCCTAACAGTGAGAATGGACTCCAGATGGGATGGTCTCCAGGGAAAGTGAGTTCTTGAGTGACTCAAGCCCAGACACATCTAGTATGCAGGGATTAATGAGGAGATCTGGGTTTCCTTTTCAAGAGGGATCCTAGGACTCCTTACGTCCCTTCTAATTTATCAAAATCAAAATCTCAAAATCAAAAGTTCATCTAAATTCTGTAGAATAGTCTTATTGGACAGCCTTGCAGAGTTCTGTTTTCTGTCCCTGGGACGTTACTGTGTTGTCATGAGGCAGCATGTCTTTCACACTTCAGCCATAAGTTCTTATTTTCATAGTCAAGAATGTGGGGGAACACAAGGACAGAGTGGCAACAGAAAGGAAACCCAAGAGGAAGCTTTGGAAAAACAAATCTTCTGTAGGCATATAGATCTTATAGGTGTTTAGCTCACAGTTGCTTTTAGGATACTGGATGGCTGCCTAAAATCTGTGCAGCAGTAGGCAAGGAACTTCAAGTGCAAAGTTATGCTCTCCATCGTTCCCACTTGTCCGTATGGCCACAACAGAATTATGCAACTGACAAGAAATTTTTACAGATTTTCTCAGTTGGGTAGCACATTGATCATTCGGGGACTTATTGAGGAAAATTGTCAGTTAGTTGACGCTTCTACATTGATAAGCTGACTCCATGGCTAACCTAGTCCAAATAACTTGACAGCACAAAGTGTCAACAGTTCATGATCTGACGGATCACTTGAGATAAGAAACCAAATTACCCTTCAAATGAGTTGATAAAGTTGAAATATGTGAAGAGAAGCAGTCTTCTCCTTAGAAAAGTCCACTATCCTATTTGAATCCTAAGATAGGAGACTGTTAGAGCAGAAAGTTAAGTGATAATATAGTAAAATTAAGTTCCTAAGTAAAATGGAAGAATTAGGTCAATTTTATGGATGTGGTCACTTGCAGCTCTCTGGCTTTGCATGCCCAGATGGCCATGAGATGGGATTGACATCCTACTTGGTGCCAGGGGAAAATGACATTTTGCAAAAACAAACACACCAACCAAACCAACAACCAATTCTAGATTAATATGCCATTTGTGAGCTTCATTTACTTTTATCATTTTCTTACAAGTTAATGGTCAAGACAGGAGTGTACCGCTAGAGCTGTCATTTCCTTTAGTTTATTGAAATATCTTCATGTGGAATGAGAACTTCAGCTACTATTCTATTGTGTGTGTGTGTGTGTATGTGTGTGTGTGTGTGTGTGTGTGCATGCATGCACGAAAAGCTTTTGTTTGTAATATTAATTCTTCTACTGGATATTTTATAGTGTAGATAACTTTTATCAGCTTTTATTTTATCTTCATAAAATATCACTTTATGCTTCTTGTGTAAATATTAAAAACCTCAGGTTGTTACTGCATGAAATTTATTCATCCTTTGCAAAGAAATTGGAAGAGCCAGTTGATTGCAGGTGACATATTAAATATAAAAGTTATTATCACCTCCATTTTATGAAACCCACTTTTGCCCTTTGCTTTCACCTAAAATTGGTTTTATCCCATTGTTCAGATTCAGTGCCGAAACTCAAAATTTTCTTCCCTCTGATCAATTCTCAGTAAAATAAATAAATAAATAAATAAATAAATAAATAAATTAAAGAATTGAAAAAAGGAGCAGAAAATATAAGCCAGAATGTTATAGTCTTTTCAAAATAGTTGTGGGATTCAGGTGTGTTTAAAGTTTGGGTCTCTGTTTTCTAAATATGGCTTTAATTCTTTGACATTAAGTGTTTTGACGTGGCCACTGGAAATGCTTTCAATCAGTTGTCATACAGTATTTTTCATTCTCAACTTTAGTTTAAGAATGCATTCTGTGTATGTAGAAACATACAACTACAGACGTTACCTCAGCATACGAAGATGGAATATGATGTTTTTATAACTTGTTACTTGTTAACTTGTTTTTCGGTTTAAGAAAACAGAGTAGCCTACATAATCTCTGAAATATTTATTCAACAAATATATTCTGAGCATGTGCTATGTGATAAGCAAACTGCTAGATGTAAGTTATGCAGATATCATGGGGTCAAAATTTTATATAGTTAGATGTCTAAAAAAGAAGTGATATATATACATTTATATACATACATATATCTATACATCGATATGTATAGATATACATATCTATATATCTATATATAGACATACATATATAGCTATGTATCTATATACGTATCTATAGATATATAGATATCTATATCTATATAGATATATAGATATCTATGGCAAGTCTTGCATATCCTTTGTAATTTAGAGGTAGCTGTTGGGTGTATGGGTTTGTGCTGTCCTATAGTTCATATTGACCTCTGACTGAGAAGTTCTTATCCACTGAGTGACCAGCTCTTACCTGATGCACACGGTTGATGAAACATGTGTCCTCTTCTCTTGACACAGACATTGTGTCCTGGGAGCTAAGGCATCTCCCTGTGCACCCATCATCAGACATGGCCCATCCGCCCTGAAGCCCTCATTCTGCCTCACCATAGTGACCCCTCCCTGGGCACATTTATGGGACCAGGACCATCAGCTACCTGTCTCCTCTGAGGCCACAGGCACTCCTGGTGCCCTTGTGATAGCCTATCCCCTCCCTAAATACTCCCCCCACCACCATACACACATACCACCACCACCAGCAACATTTAAATGTGTGGCTGCTTCCTTTGAGGTGGTTTTCTCTCAGGAAAACTGAGAAAGACAAAACTGAGTCTTAGACCGATTTGGTAATGTGCCCAGAGTTGCATAGTTAATAAGTGGGAAAAAGCCCAGACAGATCTGGGCAGCTGACCTTAGAGCATGAACTCTGACCAGCACACCGACTAGTTTTGAGGTGACATCTCTGCCTCGGTGATCACCACGCATTTAAACTGTCTTTAACGGTCCCAGCTCCAACTCTTCAGTGCCTTTGGTCCATGAAGATGTTCTAACTTGTCCAACTGTGTGTCCCATTTTCTTCCAGTTCTGTAGACCAGAAGTTGAAAATGAGTCTCCCTGGGATAAAATCAAGGTATGGCAGGGCTACTTTCCTTCTGAGGGCTCCAGGGGAGAATGTGTTTCCTCACCTTTTCCAGCTTTAGGGGCCTACCCACATTCCTTAGCTCATGACTGTCTTCGATCTCGAAAGACAAGCAGTTACAAACTTCCAGACTTGCTTCCCTTGTAGCATCTCTCCCTCTCTCTCCATTTTCTTTTCCAAGGCAGAGAAAGATGAATTCAAGTACCCACAGCCACCTCTTGGCTCAGCTTCTCCCTCCATCTTCAACATACCTGGGCCTTTCATATCATTTCCTCTCTCTCAAAGAGATATGGGAAAGAGGAGGATTTGTGGAAGGCTCCCCAGGGTCTAGAACCTTAAAACCCTTCACCTGTTTTCTGTCAGGTGGGAGTCTCCTCACACTACTTCACTACTTGTTTACATGAGAGCTTCTAGCAAAGCTTTCCTCCTGTACAATGTAAAGATGAATTGGGTGAACTTTGAAAATCCCTTTTCTCTCTGGAGAAGATTTTGTTTTCAAAACTAATGTTGCCCATTCCAAGTTTCACAGGTGAATCAACTTCACTGGGGAGGCAGGAACTCAATGTCTTCTCTCAAGGCGGGAGGCTACAATAAATACCACAGTTGTCTGCAGCTGGTGAGAAGAAAAAAAAAAAGGCTCAGGGAGATCCTCATTCTCCAACCTGTCTCCATTCCTTGCCCATCAGGGCAGCTTGCTGCCCCCTCCCCAATGGGGACCACTCCTGGATTGCAGCCTGCTCACCTCTCCGTGTCTACCCTTTCATATTCTACCTTCCCCATCACCTCTCATTCTGTCTTCTACCTCCAGAAGATCAGTTAGTCTAGGACTATAGCTTATTTACATGCAACATCATGAGACTTTGGACTGCCAATTTATTCCCTTCTCTATGGCATCTGTCCACTGCTAGAAAAAGGGAAGAGAGAACCACCTTTCCCACCAACCAGAAACTTTTGGGAGTTCAGTGAAGGACGCACCTTGGTCTTCCTCAATAGCTCCTCTGTATTAAGGCAAGGAGAGCACTGGACCTCCACGGCAGACTCCAGGCC
The DNA here is from genome assembly GCF_002288905.1 of Enhydra lutris kenyoni. Taxonomy (NCBI): domain Eukaryota; kingdom Metazoa; phylum Chordata; class Mammalia; order Carnivora; family Mustelidae; genus Enhydra; species Enhydra lutris. Next base: position 44,207,819 of record NW_019154096.1, read on the forward strand.
AGAGCCTCCTCTGTGACAAAAGAGAGAAAGAAGAGGAAATCTCCCATTTCAGAAATCTGTTGCAAGACCTACGTTATCAAAGGGAGAGAAGAAATAGTGAAAAGAAGAAAAAGAGAGAGTGCTAAGATTTATGACCTATGTTCTTCAACATTGTTTAAGTAGTCCTCAAACCTTTCCACTTACAGCATAGGATGATGGAGGCTGTGTGTGTGTGTGTGTGTGTGTGTGTGTGTATTTGAGTGATGACAAAAACATGTCATTTCTTTGAAATCTCATGGTTTGATTTTTAAAAAGAGATACAAACTTCCAGTTACAAAATAAATAAGTCATGGGTACATGTGTGGACACATGTGTGTGGTGTTTGGAATAAAGGGGAACTACCTTGGGATGTATGATTAGTGTATGGCAGAGTTAGTGAATTGTAAGTTATTAGTTAGTGTATTAAACATAGCCATCATCGTCCCCACCCCTTCCTCCCCTTCCAAGTTTAAGATGGTTATGTATGTGAAAGCACCTGGTGTAGCTAAGGTCTGCTTATTTTATATCTGAAAAAGTTAAAATGAGGCATATTCAAGATTTGATTCTGGATGACCTTTTCATTTTCCACAGTGACATTGAAAAGTCTATTCAATAAAGCTGGCTGAGAAAAAAATCAACTATGTCAATTTGTATATTTAAGTCTAAAGCATGTATTACTCTGCTAAGAGCTTCACATATTTCTCATTTAATCTTTATAAAAACCCTTAGAGAACCCAAATAATTTGCTCACAGTCATCCAACTGGGAATGAAGAAAGGTACAAGTTGAACTCCAGTCTGTCTGAATTCTGAAGACCTTGCCCCTTTTATGAAATAATGTCATTCTCGCTGCCCCAAACAAAACCACACAGAAGAAGAGACTATGACAGATTTCACTCACCACTGACATCACTGTCATTATTTCCCAATTCCAATCAAAATGTCGATAGAAATTGCTCTCTTAATTGGCCATAGATTCCCAGATTGCTCTCTGAAGATTCAAAACTTGGGTTTTCTGCAAGCCGGACCCTTCTCCCCTGTTCACGCTGCCCATTCTGACTCTGGACAATGTCACTAGTGCCTTGTCTCATCACTCAGGTCTGCCACCTCTTTATGAGAGAAAGACTAGGATGATTAAGGCCATGGTGATGAGGTCTGGAGAGGCAGATGTTTGGTCAAACAGGTGGGCTACTTTTGGCTCCCTAAGAAGATTTGGAAATTTGCCTTGCCAGTAGAGGAGAATGGTCAAATCAGATGCCCAGCAGTTGTGTGTTGTGTGAAAAATTGAGGTCAAACCAGAACAATAATGGCCAATCCTCAAATGTTTGTTTTCTATCATTTGTTTTGGATCCCATCACTAAAGGCAAGACACTTAGCCACTGTAATGTGGTCTTGTGATATATTTTTTTTGAAATATAAAGTTTTTATCTTTTCAAAGGGGAACATTATTCCTTACTGTTTATATCACAATTTAAATACAATTTTATGCTTGTAAACCTTTCCTTTTTTATGTTCTCTGTCAACAGCTGAAGGTAAATAAAAATATTTGAATAATGCATGCTAATAAAATTCATAAAGGGAAGAGTGTTTTTAATAGAATAGAAACATCAATTCCATCAAACCCTACACAGGCTAAAAACCCATATTCAAAACACATTATTATTTCAAGGACTGTGACATTTCAAAGCTGCTAGGATGTCTTAAGCCCTTCCAAATTATATGACCTGAGAATATTAAATAATTATTTCTTTTGATTTTGTCCCTAGCTATTCCAGCAATAAAGGGAAGACAATTATGCAAATGAGCCTGGGCAAATTGCTAAAAAGATCACAAACCACTGAATGTTGCTAGATGCCTATGTTTTATGTTAGATGCATCTCCTCAAAGAGTGGAAAATGTATCTCTAATTTCCTGAAAGAAAGTTCACAGAGTATATTTTAACTTTCAGGGCTCTAAGCTCAGAACACAAGCCAATGCGAGAAATAAAGGAAGGATTTTTTGCTATTCCCCCAGAACAAAGGGTCTGAAGGTATCAAGGATTATATTGGATTGCATTATACAAATTTTTTTTTAACAGCAAAATCTATAAAAGTCATGAACTAGAGAAAAGCAAAGATAAATTGAGAGTCCTTTAGCTTTTCTTGGTCCTGAATTCCTAAATAATTGTCCAAATTTTCATTGCAATTTTCATAAGGAGACACAGCCATCACTTTGTTGAAACAAAAGCAACTTTGGGATATCTTTGGTTTATTTGTTATCTTATACTAAGTTTCCTCATGAGTGATGAGAGCCATTCACATAATCCAGCCCCATGCAGGGGTTAAAGCCACTGGCCTGTGACTATAGACTCTTGTCTTCTATCCTAGTCGGCTTTGCACAATGAGAAAACAAGGGAATGAGAGCTGCGTAACTTGGGAAAAAAGATACACAAATTCTGTGCAATAAATATGAATGTAGCGTACCAGCTGGAGAGGAGCAGGGGAAAACTAAAAAAAATACTGTCAATTTTAAAATAGTGGAAGCCAAGACATGCCAGGAAATATTCACATTCAGCTGACATTTACTGAAAGCCTACTATACACAAGGGTCCACGCTAAGTACTTCATACATATTACCTTGTTTCTTTTTCACGAGAGCCCTGCAAACTAAGAAGAGAGATGGATTTTTTTTTTTTTTTTAAACAGAGGAAGAAACAGAAGTTCCTAGTGGTCACATGATAGGTTTCCAGGCCTCAAAGTTGATGAGTCCAGCCAGGTTTCAGATCAGGTTTTCTGACCTTGCTTGAAGTAGCTTCTCCCCAAAGCAGAACCTTGGCCATGGAATTCAGTGCAAGTGATTAAGAAGAAAATGAGTAGGGAAGCAGTAGGGGGATGAGCAAGACACCAGGCAGGAGTGCAATTTTAGGTGAAGCCTCAGATTTATATTTTGTTTCAAGGCAAAGGAGCTAAGAAATGGTACTTCCTCATCAGCTAATCTGTGGCTGGCCCAAGTACTTCCCTCTCTCCAGAGCAACCCTCTAAGGTAGGAGTATTTAGTGGCAAAGCAAGCAGAAGTCAGACACACAGAGAAGGTGCAAGAGTATCATCAGAGCCCACTATAGACTCCGAGATTGTGCCTCCTCCTGTTTCTGTTCCTGTTTTTAGTATAACTTTGAAATAAATCCCCCCACCCCAAATCACGCAAATAGAAATACAACATGACAAAAGCACCCAATGCCTAACAAACACAGGAAAAGGACAGATATTCTAGAGGGTATCTTTGGAGATAGCACAGATAGGCAATTTCTTTAGTTCCAACAGAAAGAACCATTTGTGTAAGGCCTATGGCTTCACAGAGCTTGCATGAGAATTGAGAATACCATTCTTTGGTAGAAGAACAAGAGGAAGGTTGGCCTTGTAACACATGCTCTATAACAAGCCAGCTGTAGCCACCAGTTACACTGGAAATGTCATTCCTTTCCTTCACTGCATATTCTGTAACTTATAATGAGTGATGTTGTGTGTGTGTGTGTGTGTGTTGGGGGTCTAAAGTTGTTGCATTTTGGTACGGGATAGAATAAATCCTGGTTTAGTAGCATCTGAACTATCTCCCTCCCAGTATAGAAAGTGCTTATTGTTGGTCACAGTTGTATACTAGGAAGCAGACCATGTCGATCCTTTAATGGCACCTATGTGGGCTTCTCAGAGGGACTCTCCATATGGGCAAGGCCCGAGGAGCGTACTTAGGCATATCTACCTACATTATGGCTCGCTGTGGAAACGTAGGCTGGGGACTGTAATCCAGTTCTCAGAATCTCTGCCCATACAAAGAAGAAAAATAGGGAGGTTGATTGATTCCTTTTAATAATCAGTACAATTTAGTGAAATATAACCCGTCACTTACCACTAATCAAATATGAGAGTTTTAAAGTTTCTGTGACTTCAGAAGAGGCACTTATGCCTAATTTATAATCAGTTTCAGAAAAGTGACATTCCATAGATCAAATACAAGATAGTCAAACTAGGATTCATTAACATCACATTTAACTATATTTTTAAAATCATATGAAGCAATAAATTGAGATGGATTAGTAACTTGAGAGAAGCTGAGAAGTGTTAGGTATCTGAAAAGACATTTATCATCACAAATACAATTTTCTATCAAATAATAGTGATTGCCTCCATTATAGAAGAAGCCAGAATCTGACAAAGGGGAGAAATATTTCTTAGAAGATGCTACAACTCTGTATGTATCTTTCTACTTTCAATTGGACAGAGAACTGAGCTCTCATTCTCATTACTTTCTTTCTGTAACTATAACTCTCATTTCTTGAATCGTGGGCCAATTCCATAGGCATATCCCCACTTTTTGTTGTTGTTGTTGATGCTGTAGGCTGAGATCCACAAGGCTTTCAAAGAAGATTCAGGTCTGATGCATTACATAAACTGCAGAGGTAGAGTTGCTTAGCATAGAGTTTGAGATTTAGAGATAATTTCTTAAAAAGGAATCATGATAGTAAAATAACAGACTATGGTGTTCTTTTGAATGTAGTATCTAAAAAATGGTTTGACTTAGATTTTGCAAGTGATTCATGGTAAAGACAGACCAGATTAATTTTTTTCCTGAAGATAATATTCAGCAAATTCTGATTAAAAGGGATAGAGAAATCTATTGGTCATTGTCATGCATCTTTAATGTACGTGATCAGACATGTACAGTGCCAGGCAAATCCAGAGCTTTCTATGGGTTCGTCACAGCTTCTGTGCTCTTTCCCATTGCTCAAACTTTAGATGAATTTTTGGTTCCTACCACACTTTTTATTTTTCAGGACTAACTAGGATTTATGACCTTTACTCTCTTTTTCCAAATTACAATCTCCTCATGTATGTGACCAGCTTCACATTCTATAATGTCAGATGAAACCAAACAAAACAAAACTTCTGTTTCAGCCCACTGAGGGCATGTATCTCAGGCATTTGACATGATGCAAGGAAGGACCATATGGTTAAGTTTCCTAAAAGATGTGGAAATAAATGCCTTTGATTCTCCTCAGAGAAAGAAGAGTGAAAAATCAGGCTCACTATGAGAGAGCACTGAGCCCTAACCAGGGGTAAGATATATTTAAAATCCTTATTGCTTGCATAGATCTTTGAGACCTGACTTTAAGAATGAAATGAATTCATTCTTATGAAAGAACTGTCAGCTGCCTCTGAGGTAGAAAAACCCTCAATCTATCGATCTATCAATCTACCTACCATTTGATCGTCCATCTATCATCTCTTTATCCATCTATCAATCATCTATTTTTGTCCATTATTCTATAAAGAAAAATCAAAGATTTCTTTTGAGTGTCAGAATGATTCTGTAGGAGGGGCAATGATGCCAGTAGGAGCAGAATCCCTTGGAACCACTTGTGGAATACTGCTTGCAGAAGAGCAGAAATGGTTGGCATATGGTTAGGAATGGGACAGGGCTGAAAATATTGTGAAATTGAGAGCAAAGAGCCAGTTTGGTGTTGACACATGCACACACATGTATAGGGGGACACTACACAAATATACTTACGGGGGAGAGAAAGGGAAAGAGGAGAGAACCTATTTTTTTTCCGAAAACTTTCCCCTTGCTCTTTGTTTCTTGACTTAATATTTTTTTACACACATTATTTGTTTGGCTTTTTCCTAGAAAGAACTTCACAGAATGCCTGCCATTTATATAGCAAATATATTTATTTTGGCATGCTGTCAGTTCCATTTCTTTCAAAATAAAATAATTTCAAAATACTATGTCTGTTAAAAATTTTAAAAATCTGTTTTTTTGAGAATATGTATTTATCATTTTTGTGTGTTTGCTTTGAGGTATCTCATAGAACTAGGCTCTATTCCTTTGCTCACCCAAGCCCTGTAATTAACTAAAAACATGAACTGATGAAAAAAAATTTCTTACTAACTGATATAATCTTTCCCTGTAAGCCACTAACAGTAGTAAAGTTTCTTCAGTCTCCTTACATCTAGATCAATGTTTAACCTTTCTTTGAATTGAACTGGGTATTTTTGTAGAGTACAGTCTCTAGTTGCTTTGTAGAAAGTCCCTCAGTTTGTGTCTGTAGGATGGTTTCCTCGCAGTTAAATCCAGGCAATGATTTCTTTGGCAGAAATTCTATGTAAGTAATATTGTATCTTCCTCAGTGCATTGAATCTGGCATTTTATGAGGTCATTTGGTGCCATTATTGTTAATGTTAGATTTATCATATGATTAAAAATGAAAGCAATGAATGCAGGATTCAACAGCAGGGAGAGAATGAAGAATGGTATAGAAAATCTACTGCATCCTATCTAAAAAGTAACTTATTAAATCTGGTAGAAATATGTGAGGAGATACTATGAGACCATCTTATTCCTTAATGAGAATTTAGCCTACACTTTTAAGATCCATAATGAATCTTGCTTAAATCAATTAATACTATGATGACTGAAAATGGTGATTTTTAAATTTAATTTCTTTCACATATAATATTAAGAATTCTGCTGAAGGGGCACCTGGGTGGCTCAGTGGGTTAAAGCCTCTGCCTTCGGCTCAGGTCATGATCCCAGGGTCCTGGGATCAAGCCCCACATCGGGCTCTCTGCTCGGCAGGGAGCCTGCTTCCCTTCCTCTCTCTCTGCCTGCCTCTCTGCCTACTTGTGATCTCTGTCTGTCAAATAAATAAATAAATAAAATTAAAAAGAAAAAAAAAAAGAAATTGCCAAACTGTTTAAAAAAAAAAAGAATTCTGCTGTTAAAAAAAAAAAAAAGCTTCCTCTTTCTCTCTCCTCATTTCATCCCCCTCTGACCACAAAGTAAACATCAAAAATATTGGAAAACTGGGTTTTAGTCATATGAATATATGAAACCTTGGCTAAACTGGATTAGAGAACATGGTTTAGATTCAAGGCGAACCTGGAAACTTCTGCCACTCACCTTAAATCTACACCACCACAACCCACTTAGGTGAAGAAAATGTTCCTGTGCGGTAACTATCCTGGCTCATTCCTATTATCTAGTAGACAGACTTCATGAAGGAATGAACTATTTAATGTCCTCTCGGGATCAACGATCGGGGAACCAGGCCCATCACAGGTATACCACACTTTGGAGAGCACAGCTGTAGAGTAAGTCCTCCTCCGGAGGGCCAACTTCTCTTCCTTGGTGAACACTTACTGACAAGTGAATTCTGGCTAAAATGACTCTCTGTATCAGTGCTAGCCTGACAATGAGGGTCAGAAACAGCAGTTAAAATCTGAGAGCAGCAGACAAGTGGATCAAAAACTCATTTATGTGAAGGATAGAAAATTAAAATACTTATCCTGTTTTCTGATATTTGAGGTTTACCAGGTTTAAAAAAAAGGAAGAGGAGCCACTCATTGCTAGTAATCCAACGTCTTTGGTGTTGGGTTGAATTGTGTTCCCCTAAAGATGTCGAAGCCGTAACCCCTAGTGCCACAGAGTATGAACTTATTTGAAAAATACTTGAAAACTTCAGATGTCATTTGTTAAGATGATGTCATATTGCAGTAGTGTGGGCCCTTAATCCAATATGGCTGACATCCTCATAAGAGAGGAGAAACCATATGAAGGTAGAGACACAGAGGGAAGACAGCCATATGAGGAGGAAGGCAGAGATTGGAGTGATGTGTCTATCAGTCAGGAAATCCCAAGGACTGTCAGCAAATACCAGAAGCCAGAAGAGGCAAAGAGGGATTCTCCCTTAAAGGTTTCAGAGAAAATACAATCCTACTGATTTTTCTATTTTAGACTTCTAGATTCCTGAAATGTGAGACAGTACATTTCTACTCTTTTAAGCTGCCCAGTTTGTGGTATTTTGTTACAACAGCTCAGGAGACTCATACAGATTTCCTAATAACAAATTCCAAAAACTATAGGAGTAGCTTTGGAGTTGAGCAATGGGTAGAGGTTGAAAAAATTGAGTTGCTTGATTTTAAGTCTAGATTGCCTTGAGGAGACTGTTAGTAGAAATATGGACATGGAAATCTGGATCACTTTCTATTTCTTAAAGAACACAGAAATCTTCACTAACAGAATATTCTTGAAAATATGAACATTAAAGAGTGCTTCTGGTGAGGACTCAGATGAAATGAGGAGCATGTTATTAGCCAATGGATGGAAAAATAACCTTGATATGAAGTGGCAGAGACCTCATCTGAATTATGAGAACTTGTCTATGGGGTGGAAAATAAAACTTGCCAGAGAAGAACCTGGATATCTCACTGAGAAGAATTCCAAGGGAAGGGTAGAATGCATCTTGGGTTCTCCTTGCTGTTTGTAATAAATCATGAGAAGAAAGAGGTCAATTGAAGAAGGAACTTCTAAGCAGAAAGGAACCAGCCCTTGAGGATTTGGAAAATGCTCAGCCTCTCAGATAGTGTGTTCTGAGACAGGGGCAAAGGGGCAACTGGACAAACTTTCACCACAGTGGGTAGGCCAATTGACCACCTCAGCAGAAGTCAGTAAAAGAGATGTGGTTTTCCAGGCAGGACCTGTGGAAAATTCTGGTGTCTCGTGGTGTGGCTGGCTCTCTACAACATCCATGGAAGACGAACACCTACAGAAACACTTCCAGCCTGGCCTGAAAGAGACAGACATGGGAAGAAGTGAAGGAAAGAACACTCTGAAGATAGAGCCATGCACGCAGAGGTCACTAGGGCTGCTGCTGCCACTGCCTAGGATCAGAAGACACAGGCCCAGCAGGTGAGGCCACCACTTCCTTACCAGAACTAGGGGCTGCAACCCAGAGCTGAGGGGCCAGGACCACTGCCCAGGGCCATGGGGGAAGAGCATGGGACCACAGATGATTATTCTCAAGACTTGAGATCTGATGGAATTTTCCCTGCTGAATTGTGAACTTGCTTTAGACCAGTGACCCCCTTTTTTCCCCTTCCAATTTCTCCCCGTTAGAATAGAAATGTCTATCCCATGCCCCAGGACTTTATCTTGGAAGCAGATAACTTCTAGGTTTCATGGGTTCACACAGGGACAGGAATTTTGCTGTAGGATGAATCATCAACCTGAGGCTCACCCATAACTGATTTAATGGATGAGATTTGGGATTTTTGAGACAACATATACTTAGATGAAAATATGAACTTAGATTTGAGGCTGGAATGGTTAAGACTTTGAGGGATGTTAGGATGTGGTGAACGTATTTTGCACACAGGAAGAGCAGGAATTTGGGGGTGGGTTGAATTGTGTCCACCAACATATCTGCTGAAGTCCTAGCCCCCAACACATCAGCATGTGACCTTATTTGGAAACAGAGTCATGGCAAATGTAATTAGTTAAGTTTAGGTCATGTTGGGGTAGCCTGGACCCCTCCTCCCACCTGACCGGAATCCTCGAAAGAGAGGAGAATGCAAACATAGAGACAGAGACATTCAGGGAGACGATGGCTATGTACAGTGGGGGCAGACCCTGGGTGGCATCTCTACAAACAAGGATCACAAAGGATTGACAGTAAGCTCCAGAAACAAGGAATAGGCAAGGAAGGATTCTCCTCTGTGGTTTCAGAGACAGGGTATAGTCCTGCCTATGACTTGATTTTAGATGTCTAGCCTCCCAGAAATATGAGACAATACATCTCTGTTGTAAGCCACCAGGTTTGGGACACTTCTTCACAGCAGCCCTGGAAACTAATACAGTGTGTAAGTCCCAGTAAGTAGCTGCCTGAAATCTCTGTGACATGAGGAGGATCAACTGACCAAACCATTCAAATGGCCATCAACATTCAACCATTTTGAGTACTGAACACCAAGGCTTCTTATTTTGTACTTTGCCAGTAGGACAACCGCCTTTTCCTGTGACGTTTTATTAGAATTCTACTCCTAGTTTGCCTTTGAGATTCTACTGACAAAAGTCACTTTGATGGTGATCTGAACCATCTGGAATACAAAAATTGTTGGAGAAAGGGTCTTATCACCTTCTTCATCTTTATATCCACTATACCATAGGCCTCCCTATGTCATGTGTACAAACGGTTTCAAATGGATTCCACAGGAAGAAATACATCTGTCACCATAACACTGTGTTCCCATACCTATGCATTCACGGAAGCTGAAAGAAAAATCACTGTATTGGGGCGCCTAGGTGGCTCAGTGGGTTAAAGCCTCTGCCTTCGGCTCAGGTCATGATTCAGGGTCCTGGGATCGAGCCCCACATTAGGCTCTCTGCTCAGTGGCGAGCCTGCCTGCCTCTCTGTCTACTTGTGATCTCTGTCAAATAAATAAATAATAAATAAAATCTTAAAAAAAAAAAAAGAAAAATCACTGTACCATCTTTAATCCTTGCCAAACAGATATTTTCTCTTCTATTTTTTAAAAAGGTGATGCCCTCCTGTATTTATCTTCTGGGCTGCCATAGCAAGGTACCACAGACTGGGGTGGCATAAGCCAGAAGAATTTCTCTCTCACATTTCGGAGGGCTGGGAGTCTTAGATCAAGATGGCATGTCCGATTCTGTTCCCAGTGAGGACCCTCTTCTTGGCTTGTCTCACATGGTAGACAAACAGAGAGAAAAAGAGACAAGAAGCAAAGCTCTTGGGTGTCTCTTCTGTGGGCACTAGTACCTCATGACCTCATCACAACCAGATTACCTCCCAAAGGTACCAAATTCAAATATGATCACATGGAACATGACGGCTTCCACATAAGAATGTTGGGGTGAAGGGAGATAGAATTCTGTCCATAATACCACCCTATATGTTGATCTCCTCCCCATTACTAGGTACCATTATTGAGTTATTATGGGTAACAATCCATAGTTTGAAAAACACTGCTCTGTGGATGATATTTTGCCCTATCTCTTACTCTAGCCTCCAGAAAGGGTTTTACTAAGAAGTTATATGTCCCTCCCTTACCTTCCTAACCATATGCAACATAAACAACATGGTCCTATGTGATTTAGAGATAAACAGGGCTAAGAATTTATAATGGCAAACATTCCTTGAAATGAAAAGCAATCAAATATGAACTCTCAAATTAAAAAATATATATATTTATCATGCAAAAACAAGGTTCTGGCTGTTTTCAAACAGAGTTGCAGCTATACTAAATCATGGTTTCTTGGTATTCATAGCAACGAGGCACTTTTTATTCATGGAGCTATTATATACAGAGGCCCTTTGCATGTGGGACTCTCGGATTATTCATTACCACTCTGCTTCCTGGTCATTTCAAACAATTACTCATGTCCCTAAACCAGGTTGACTGATTTTCTTTCTTTCCTCAAATAATTCATTGTTTGAGTGAATCGACCAATAACAGCTTGTGTTCTGCAGATAATGCAAGTAAATGCAGAGCTGACAGCTAATCTAGATGAGACCATTTGTTTTGGGTGAATCTTAATGTGATCTTAAGAAAAACAACCACCAGAAACTATCCCTTGACAGATATGCTAATAATTTTGAGAAACAGAAGGTACCTATTATTCAGGCTTCACTTCTTTTTAACTTGTTTCCTAACTAAAAACAACTTGGGAATGATGAGAATAGATATTTCCGTGACGCTGAAAAGAAATATCTGATTGGTTTCCTTTAAACTAAGAAACTAGTTTCATTGACAGGAATTTCACAAATGAATTCGTCCTATTATTTAATGAAGATCAACAGAAAGGACTGCTTGGGATCAATCGCTCAAAGCTGAAATCAACATTTTTTGCCAGAATATTTTAGAATTGAGTTACACCACCAAGTCTCTCAGCTTGGGCCGTTCAGTAAATTTCACATCACAATTATTCTGGAGTATTTACTGGAAGGTTGCATTTCTCCAAAGAATATGATTTCTTCTGTTCACCATTTCATCTGTTCACCATTAAGCTTTTTCTTTGGTCAGTCTAAGGGTGATTGGTGACTCCCAGAGTAAAACTGGGCTACAATTATCACTGTGATCATACTCTGTGGTCTGGAACTGTGAGCCTTGTACACTCAAGAGACAGAGCTTCTACCCTCTTAGAAACAGTTGGCCAGTCTTGTTAACAGAGTTCAGCTTGGCTAATGGGCAATCCCTCCCTGGGCTACCCTAATGCCAAGTGAAACATTACTGATCAGACCTTGAGAAAATAAAAACCCAGCTCTGGCCAATTTTTGGAAGCAGTGTGGGCATCTGCATGTCTCCTTGTAGTGTCTCAAATAGGAAACATAAGATTAAGAAAATTTTCTTAGTTAATGCCAACATAAAACTGTTTTCTGTGTTGTATGATTTTCCTGTCCAAACAACTCACAAACCCTGAAAGGTGGTATGGTCTCTACACAAACAGAAACATTGGTTGGGTCCCTTAATTTTCAGAAGACATCAACCTCTTTCTTTTTATTGTTATCCAATATTTAAAGACCAAGGAAAGGTCTAGAATTGGCTGTATAGAATACATTTACTCTGACCATTTTTTCAGAGGAGTAACCTGACATTATCTAGTGCTTGAATTTTTATCCAAAGTCCAATTACACAAATTCACAGAACATTGCTATGATCTGGAGCCTATTCATTTCTCAATTTGCTTGAATTGAGGGAAATTATAAAAAGCAGTCATAATAAGTTTGTCCTTACATCTATGTAGGGATGTCACCGATTGAAACACTTATTATCTTCTATATTTAGTTAGAGAATTGGCAGGAGAACTGATCCTTTAGTGTCCCAAATGAGATAAGAGAATGGTGATTAAATGTCAACCCACATGAAGGTGATGAAATGTCTCAGTTTTCCCAGGATGGCCTGGTTTCTACCTATTATTCTGATGAAATTATTAATAGTGACTCCTTTTATCATTTTCAAAAGTGTCTGGGTTTGAAATATTAATCATGTGGTCGCTGGGCTACAGAAACACAAATTCTGCCTGGTGTGGGATTAAGAACAGAAGACAGACCATCTACCCCATCCACCCCCCGCCCTTAGAAGCAGTTGGCCAGTCTTGTTACAGAGTTTGTCTGTGGCTAATGGGCAACCCCCACCCCACACCCCCATCATCTACCCTAATGACGAGTGAAACATTGCAGCCAAGAATCCAGGACTGATCAGACCTTGGGGAAAATAAAAACTCAGCTCTGGCCAAATTTTGGAAGCAGTGTGGGCATGTGAAATACAGGATTAGGAAAACTTTTCTTTCACAGAGATTATGGAATCAAAGTAAGACACGGTCAGAGAGGGAGTTGTCCTTAATTCTGATAAATTCTATGACACCCAGCTCAACTGCTGATAGTGTCCTCTATGTGAATCCTCATGCTGTTGACTTTGATATACTTGGATCCCAGGAATAATCTACTATATGGCCAATACTGCTGTTAGCTTTTTATTCACCTCTAAGAGGGTTTTAAGGACTAATTCTACGCATGAATAACACTCGAGGAACAAAAACTATTTCTTTCCTTGAATATATTTATAAATCATCAGTGTGCTTTTGTAATCCTCAACAGTGCAATATCCTATCGCAAGATATAAGCAGTCATTATTTCTTTAAAAGATCTTTTTTTTTTTTTTTTGGATTGAAAATATAGTAGCAATTTGAATTTGAAAATCAGGCATTCTAAGACAGCTAACAAACTGCAGACCCACAAGTCAGCCACCTTTTTATCCTTTCCTTGATTGGGGAATTTAGCTGAAATATTGAAGATCAATTCAAGGACACATGAATTCCACCTTTGTCAGTTTATGAATGTTGCATGAGGCCTGTAATTCCAACTACAAGATGGCGTTGTTACGGAATGAACAAAGAAAGCAATTGATACTTTATTCTTACCGTTGCAATGAATTTTGTTTATTACGTTTTTCAAAGTACAATTGAGTGAATAGTGATTACTCCTGCATAAATGCATACTTGTGGAAGAAGCAAAAAAAAAAAAAATTGAATGGCATGAAAATAGCTTTCAATTTCCAAAATTGTGTTCTCAAGCTGCTAAATGAGGCCAGATCTGGGCGGTATACGTCAAGCATAAAACAGAGTAGACTCTTCCTGCTTTGTTATTTAGGGTCCAATAATGTAAGGTGAACATCTAGTTTTCTTCCTGTGGACACGACTAAGGGAAAGTAGGTAGTACCATATCCTTTGGTTATCCATATCTTTACTGCTTCAAATATACACAGGACAGTTTGAAGCATGTTTGTAAACCTTCACTAACATTTGAATCTACCTCAGATAGTAATTATGTTTAATCTCATGCCATGACTACTGAGGGCTTGCATATGTTTTAGGTAGATATCTGTGAAATTAGCCCATGATTCTATTCTATTAGTAATTGGGAATAAATGTTTAGTCGGTTTAATTAATAGAATTTACAAATTTTCTTCCCATCCTATTATATTTTCCATTAATCAAAGCATTATTAGAATGTAAATAGACTTTTTTCCTAGCAAAATCATTTGCAAGTGATTGCCCACAACAAGTTCATTTCATGAATCTCCATTAATTGCATAGGTTACTACTCAGCTCACACACACACACTGGACTCTCATTTAGTCACAATAATTAAGGAATGCACACTGACAGTTAATTGACCACTCTGGTTGACTGATAACGACATTATGCATTTCAAGAAATTAAGCATGATCACAAGCACTATATAAAACATGATTTAATCTCTCCTTTCACATGCACAGAGAATTTCAGAATCTTTATGTGGCTCAAACTTCATTTGTTAACTCGTTTCATTGAGCACCAAGGCCTGTCAAAATTTATCTTAGGAATCAGCCTATCTCTCTCCCAACCCTAATGGCATTTCCAGACTTCAGGTCACTGTCATCTCTTGACTAGATTAATGCCTATCCTTCTCCCTGGTTACCAGGCTGGCCACTCTTTAAATTGTTCTTCCTTCTGAAATCTGAGAGATTATTAAAAAGAGGAGTTTATAACTTTACCCCTCTGATAAAAACACACCAACAGCTTTCCATTTCTTTTCAGAATGAAGTTCAAAATTCTCAGTTTGGTCTGAACCCTACTTCCTTTTCAGGGTTCTGTACCATCTCTACATCTCTCTACATCTCAGCCCCACTCTCCACACATGCATCCCCCAATTAGAAAAATGACTTCCAGGTTCAGAAGACTCTGTGTACTTCCTGGCCACCAGGCCTGTGCACCTACGACCCCACTGACTGGACCATTTTCTTTGTTCTCTACTTCCCATCCCATCACATCTTACCAATTCATAGTCTTCTTCTGGCCTCACCATGGGTTTGGCAAGGAGTCCTGCCTGCTCCTCTCACACTTGAACCTCAGCCAGTTGAATAGTTCTCCTTTGTGGTCTTACAGCTGCCTAAACAGCCTTCATCCCAGCACTCACATTTTGGACTCAAATTCCCTGTTTACCGATCTAAATCCCCCCTCTGTAAGGGCCTTCATGGACGTGAGTAGGTCTTTCCCAGCTTTCTAGCCCCAATGCCTAGCACAGTGACAGGTGTGGAAGTCACTATATACCTTTTTATTAAATAATGGAATGCAGTAGTGTCCTTGACATCAAAAAGCATAAAATATACCAGTTTAAACATCAGTTTTCTATGATAAAGAGATGAACTATTTACATTGAATCTCTAGTTGTGTTGGTGTATGCTTTAGAAGATGCTATCTGAAATGTATACTCAATATTAACATGTTTGTCATTTCTTTGCTTTAACAAAGTGAAGGTTGGACAAATGCATGGCATGGTTAGGTCAAAACCACCTGGCTGCCCTTCATAAAAATGAAGATAAGATTCTACTTGTTTGCATGCACTGATGCTTAAAAGAGAAGATGGATGGTGGAATGTATTTTCAGGACAAAGATTTATAAAGCAAGAATGGCAAAAAAATATACATATATGAACAATGAACAGTGGATGACATTTAAATAGATGCTCCAATCTTGAGAAATTGCCAACTAAATATAGTAGCCCATGATAAAATTCTGAGAATTTAATCAAGCAATTACATATAGGGAAAGTACTTAATTAAGAGGTAATCAGCAGAACTTCAGGTTGGTTAAGGAATAATCAAACTCAGCGGATGTCGTCATCACCCAAGAAAGCATCCGCATGAGGAAGTGGCACTTTGCATCCTTAAGGACGTGGCTCAAGGTTCAAATGCTGGTTGAGATGGCCCAAAGGGAGCTTTTGGGTGTGGCAAAGAGGGAGGACTTAAGGCAGGAAGCGTGCATGTGTAGTGATCAGCTCTGCTGGGGTGACAGATGACCCCCAAATCTCAGCGGTTTCCAACCATGAAAGCTTATTTCTTAGGCACATGAAACATGAGCTGTTAGGTCAACCATAGCTCTGCTTAAACATGTCTTTACTTCAAGGTCCAGGCTGAAGCTGAAGCCCCTGTTTGGGCCACGGCATTCTTGTGTGAAAGGAAACACATGACGTAGTGTTTAAACACACAACCGCCTTTACAATTCTTCTCAGAGGTGGCACAAGTCACAGCTGCTTACGTTCCATTGGCCACAACAAATCACATGACTAAGCCTGACCTCAGGCTGGGAAAGGACCTGCCACCAACGCAGAAGTCCTGCGAGCTATGTGCAGACATGTACTCTTCTATGGGAGGGGATGAAAATTTGGGAACAATGCAGTGGACCATAGTCCTTGACCTGGGAAAGAAAGGGGACAGAGTCAAAAGGAGGACTTGGCAGAAACTTGTCTATTTGAAAATAAAAGGCCCTGTGGGATAACATTCCTAAAACCTGTGTCTAGTCCTTGAGAAGCAGAGAATGTGTGGCTGGAGGTTAAGGACCCAGGCACACAGATCTCACATGGTCCAGGGTGGGAATGCGGTCTCTACACTTCATTAGCCTTTTGGGTCACCTCCCTTCTCTGAGCCTCCAGTTCTGCAGGAGAATCTGTTTTCTGCTCATCACATAGCAAAGAAAAGTCTACATGCTTCTCCATATTAGTTCATGGCACTTGCAGTTGGACTGAAGGCCTGAGAGAGGTTCTGGTCAACGGGATACAAATACTTGCAGGCATGGCCCCTAAAAGCTGCCCTGAGATCCTCAGTGCATTTTCTTCTCTTCTGCAGAGCAGGAGTTGCTAGGTGAAGGCAGCATGGACCCCTGGATCACACGCTATGGAAAAGCAACACATAGAGCCTCCTGACCTGTACCAGATTGTGTTAGGGTGACAACCCTGGGTTGTATTAAGGGACTGAAATCTGAGGCTTTGTCTGTTCCTGCACAATCACCCAACATTCATGTATGAAAGGGGATAAAGACTATCTCCAGGGTTTATCTCCAAAGACTGAGATAACTGAGGTAAAGCACAGAGCAGTGTCTGACACAATACTCAGTATGTGGCAATTGTTATAATTTACTTTTAAGGTCAAATTCATATAGAGATTAAGAATAAGATCTTTAGTATTAAAAACAGAGCTACTTTATGATCCGGCAATTGCACTACTAGGTATTTACTCTAAAGATACAGATGTAGTGAAAATAAGGGGCACCTGCACCCCAATGTTCATAGCAGCAATATCCACAATAGCCAAGCTGTGGAAGGAGTCGAGATGTCTTTCAACAGAAGAATCTGTAAAGAAGATGTAGTCCATATATACAATGGAGTATTATGCCTCCATCAGAAAGGATGAATACCCAACTTTTACATCAACATGGGTGGGATTGGGGGAGATTATGTTGATGAAGTAAGTCAAGTAGAGAAAGACAATTATCACATAGTTTCACTCATTTGTGGAACATAAGGAATAGCATGGAGGACCACTGGGGAAAGGAGAGAAAACCAAAGGGGGAGAAATAAGAGAGGGAGACAAACCATGAGCCACCCTGGACTCTGGGAACCAAACTGAGGGTTACAGAAGGGAAGAGACTGGAGGGATGGGGTAACCAGGTGATGGGTATTAAGGAGGGCAGGTGTTATGAGGAGCATTGGGTGTTATATGCAAGTAATGAATCGTTAAACAGTACATCAAAAACTAAAGATGTAGCATATGTTGGCTAATTGAACATAATAATAAAATACATACACATGATAGAAAAAAAGAAAAGAAAAAATCAAGATCTTTGGAACCAACAGATTTAGTTCCTATCCCAGCTTTACTAACTAGCTATGCATGTTAAGCACATTACTTAACTGCTTTGTGGCTCCATTTCTTTAGTTTTAAAATGGCAATAAACATAACATCTGACTCACAGTGCTGTAAATTTACAATAAGATAATCCACATGGTAGTCGGGGTGGTAGGTGATAATCTTTTGCCTGATCTCCCATCATGGGAGAAGAGGTGGTTGTCAGTGAAAAGAACTTAGGGGAAAAGCTTATGTAGAGACTGAACTACAATTCTTCTCTGATCAGCAGAACTGACTGGTCACAACATCACTACTAGCAGAGCTGTCTCCATCCACAAAGCCGGGGTCCAGATAATGGCAGACTTGTTTCTGCGTCAGTAGGTGGTTTTTCTGCTGACGACAGGAAAAGCTTAGGATCTGGAAATACACACTTTCATACTGTTTTGACTTTATGTTGTGTATTCCCTTTTCAGTAATTTTTAATGCAGGAAGGAATGTAGCATAAAAAATTAACTTTATCTTTTTCCAATTAACATAGTAGTGTAGTTTATTGTAGGAGGTTAGAAGTACAGATATGTGGACAGAAAGAAAAATATGCGTGGTTCTTATACAACAAATAAGTAATCGTTCCTCTGTATTTACAGTCAGGCTTTTTTCTATCTACAAGATTTATTTATTTAACATAATTGGGTTTTCTAATGTTATATTAAAATCGCTTCATAAATATTGTTTTCAAGGATTCAATTAGGTAAATACACAACAGTTTATATAACCATTTATTTATCTTGGGTCATTAATTTATGTTTAGTTTTTTGTTATTATAAATAATGCCCCTATTAATTTCACTGTTATACATTTTCTATGTTTTCTTTTATTTAATTAGGACAGATTCACAGAATTGGAATGACTAGGTCAGAGAGAAGAAATACTTACAATAAATTATATAATGTACTGCCAAATTGCTACCCCCCCCAAATACAAGGAAATGATGATTTCGCATGAACTGTTATGGGTTTTATTTTTAAAATTTTTGCTAATTGTTTAAAAACACTTATTAATATAGGATCTATATCTATATAGATATAAGCATATATAGTTATTTTATTTTGCATTTCTTTCTTTTTTTTTTTTTTTACATTTTAAAGTCAACAAATGGTAAATGAGATTTATGGTTTATGTTAGAGGAAAAACATGAACAGCTCTCTGTATGTTGTCAATAATATATTTGTATATTCCTCATATGTAAGGCAAGTCACTTTTTCAACTTGCATATACAATGATATTTTGTTATTTATAAATGAATTTATTAAACAACGTCTGCCTAATCTGTATAGAGCACTACTGAATTCAATATATGAAAAACAAAATATGGACTTTGCCCTAAGAATCCTTGGTCTAATAATTCCGATCTAATGATTGCTTTATAGTTAAATTATTACAATATTTGTGGATTAACTGTATCTTCATTATGGAATAAAAAAAAAAAGAATAACATGGCTATTTCTGGTTATTTTACATTTTCTTAAATGATATGCCAGTTTGAAAAAATCTACCGAGTTAACATTTATTTATTTATTTATTTATTTAAGATTTTTAAATTTATTTGTCAGAGAAAGATTCAGTGAGAGAGGGAAAACAAGCAGGGGTAGTGGGAGAGGGAGAAGCAGGCTTCCTGCAGAGCAGGGAGCCCGATGCAGGGCTCGATTCCAGGATCCCCCGATCATGACCTGAGCCAAAGGCAGACACTTAACAACTGAGCCACCCAGGTGCCCCCTGAGTTTAGTTTTAGTGTATAATTTTTTTTTAAAGATTTTATTTATTTATTTGACAGATAGAGATCACAGGTAGGCAGCGAGACAGGCAGAGAGAGAGGAGGAAGAAGGCTCCCTGCTGAGCAGAGAGCCCGACGTGGGGCCCGATCCCAGGACCCTGGGATCATGACCTGAGCCGAAGGCAGAGGCTTTAACCCACTGAGCCACCCAGGTGCTCCCTAGTGCATAATTTTTAATCACCTCTTCATGCCAATTGCCAATTCATCTAACATTTTTATCACTGGTTTGCAGGAGAGTTTTTAATATTAAAGATATTAGGCATAGAGACTTCTTAATATATTTCAGCCTTTATATTTGGGAACCAGTAGCTGGATTTGCTCTTCTTTGCTCACTTCCGACTGACTAGACGGCTTTTTGGGCTCTCTTACATGCTTTTCATAAAAGAAGTTTCCACTGACCGTACTAAAAACCTCCCTCTAGGGTGGCCTCTCAAACTTAGTAGTAGCCAATTTCCCCTGAAGGTAGACCTCAGGCCGACTTTTCAACTTTTGGCAAATACAGTTAATATCTACTTGTTGTTTTTACAAGTGCCACAGTTGCACAATTTTACAGAATCTTTAAGTCCCTCTGTATGCAAAACGTTTCTTCCAAACCAACTTTGGAAGTGTCAGAGAGATGCTGAACTGTGGCTGAGTTTCTGCGTCAACGGAAATGTGGGGAAAAAATTGGCATCTTCATGGAAATTTCCATTCTGAGCCACCTTTCACACAGCAGATTGTACTTCAGCTATCTTTTTTTTTTTTAAGATTTTATTTATTTGACAGAGATCACAAGCAGGCAGAGAGGCAGGCAGAGAGAGAGGAGGAAGCAGTCTCCCTGCTGAGCAGAGAGCCTGATGTGGGGCTTGATACCAGGGCCCTGAGATCATGACCTGAACCGAAAGCAGAGGCTTCAACCACTGAACCACCCAGGCGCCCCCTGTACTTCAGGTATCTTAATGATACCCCTTTGCACGTTATGGCTCAGAAGCATTGACAATGTGTTCTCGGAACTCCCCCCATGGAGGTGCTATCTTCCACGACTGCCTGTCTTGGTGTGAAGCAGTGGAGAAGTTGGCTGACTCTGTGGTCCAAACTGTCAGCAGAGGTCTTCTCTGTGTTTCGGCTGAGGCTGCTTTTCTGCCTGCTAATGATCTAGCTGAGTTTCCAAATGCCACCATGCTAGGCAGACGCCCCTAAGGTCAAAAGTGGCTTTCATACATTGTGGATTCTGTTTGGACTATCATCTTCCTCATCCTTACCTATTCTCAGTTTGAAGATTGTCAGCTCTCAAAGACTTTGGCTTCCAGGATTTAAATGCACAAGGACATGTACTACGTAACACTGCCATTCAGTAGTACCATGACAAAGTTTTCAAGATTTAAAAGGCTTTCCTTCCTTCATTTAATAAATATTTATTGACTGCTTAGGGGAGCCAGTCTGCCCGCATCTGAATTTCAGCTTATTGATTCAGTAGCTGTATGAATTTAGGTTATGTCAAGTTGGTCTTCTCAATTTTTCTCATCGTAATTATATTATTTCAATTCCGATGACTAGGAGCCAGGCACTGTTCTAGGAATAAAGCCTACTTCAGTAAATCAAGGACAGTCCTTTCATGGAGGTTAAACTCAAGTTGGGGAGCGAGGACTTCCGGGTTTTGGAGAGGATGGTGGAGGCTGCCTAAATTTGTATCTCTCTGCCTAGCTTCCCAAAATGCAGATAGAATAACAAGGAGAGAAAACAAAATCTTCCATAGATCAGAGCTATAGCTTTAATCGGCCGAAGAATATCCAAAATTTACATGTAGGTGGAAGACCACGTCTGAAAACAGAGAAGTCTTCTCAAGAGGCCCCCAAAAATCTAGATTTAGATGGGAATTATGCGGAATAAAGAGTGTGCAGTGGAGTCTTAGTGTTAGAGACGTAGATGATGTCAACTGAAGTTCATCCTCAACAAGGACTGGGTCCCATCCTGAGCAGAGATATATGAAGTGTAGGTTCATAAATGTGGTGGATGGGAGCCCTGGCTACGGGGGAGTCGAAAGTTAGAGGTCCAGAAAGTGAGCAGAGCCAGAGATGGTCCTGGGGGAAGGCACCGCCCCTGGGAAAAGGAGGCACCCGAGAATATGGAAGTTTCTCTTCATAGCTGGGAGGTAAAAGGCAAAAAGGAGCAGCAAGAGATCAGGGCCACATGCAGGATGTTTATTAGGGAGAATCAGCCTCTGTGGAAGGAATGGGAAGAAGCAGTCCTGGGCAGAGAGAGCGGTCAAGCTGCAGTGCAAACCTTACAGAATGCCCAGGGCCAAAAGGGCTCGCCAGCGTTTTCCTGTTGCAAAGAAGTGGCTAGACATTTATCACCATGTGAGATGAGAAAATAGCCATCCTGACTTGCTGTCCAGGCATTTCATGTTATGACACTCCTGCTCTCACCCCAAATCTGGACATTTAGGTAAGGACCCCAAGTTAGGGTTCCTGCCACAAGTTCTTGCCTTGCTTTTCCTAGGGCACCTTTTAAAAATGCCTACTCAGGGGGCACCTGGGTGGCTCAGTCAGTTGAGCGTCTGCCTTCAGTTGAGGTGATGATCCCAGGGTCGTGGGATCGAGCCCCATGTTGGACTCCCTGCTCAGCAGGGGCCTGCTTTTCCCTCTCTGCCTGCTGCTGCCCCTGCTTGTGCACTCTCTCTCTCTCTCTCTCTCTCTAACAAATAAATAAAAAAAATCCTGAAAAAAAAAAATCCTGACTCAGAGTTGTGGCTGTGAAGAATTAGCAGCTGCCTCCCCACTACCCTGTAAGTAACAGGTGCTTGCTACCCTGCTCTCCCCTGATGATTGCTTGTGACCTGGCACACAGGACTGTCCTCCCCACTGTCCCATCTGCATTCCTGTTGGGGAGATTTGAAAGCAATGAACCTTGTGGCTTTACTTGCTTCTCATGGGTATATTGAAACTGTGTCTTCAACCGAACAACACAGGGGGTTTCCACCACCTCAAAAAGCAGAAGTTGATGGGGGAGCGGAGCAGGGGTGTGTGGGTGGGAGGGACGCCACCTACCAACCCTGAGTCAGTGGCTGGAGGCGATTTACCCCCAGAAGAGGCCACCTTGGGTGGGACAACTCACTTTAGCAGTACAATTTCCCAAAGGCCGATGTTGAAGACTGCCTGCCTGGAGCATTCTCTGCAACTGGGTAGAAGTCCTCCGTTTAAGGAGGGTCTGAGCGGCACGCTTCCGTGTCCATCCCAAGAAGGAAGTGGATCAGAGTGGACAACTAGTGGATAAGAGAAGGGGCTCCTGCATTAGAGTGCCTGTGTTCAAAGCCATGCCATTTACTAGATGTATAACTTGAGGAAAATTACTTACATCCCCCCACCGTGAACCTTGGTTTCCCTAACTACAGATTGAGATAGCAACATTCCCCCCCACCCCCGCCAGGATCATCATGAGGACTAGAGATAACACATAAAATGTATCAACTAAAAAATGGCTGATTGCAGTGATTTTTTGTTCTTATTTATATCCTCATGGCCATAGAGCATGGAGGAAGAGCATGTCAGCAGCATCTAGAACACGGATACTTTCCCATCAGATTGAATTCCTCCTACGTCTTTCTTGGGGACTGTGCAGTTGGTCATTTCCTTAAAATTCTGACATGTCCTTTCTGCTCGGTGAGTCTTTGCTGCACGGAAGAACTTTCGTAACCGCAGGCCCTTTTTGTAAGCTCCTTCTGGCAGAACTCCTTCTTTATAGCTTATTCAGGAAGGAGACAGATTGTTTTTTCTCTTGAACATTTAAAACCTATTAGGTTTGAATAACTTTTCCGCATAGCTAATAGTAATTTGCTAACCTAAGTTATGAGTGCCAAATGATTCCCCTGAAATCTTCACTATTTGAGACACTAAGGAGTCCGAAGTCTGAAGAAAATATGAGGGGCCCTGTTTCCAAGAATGCAGTGTCCATGTGAAACGTTTGAGACAGCTCTCCAAGAGCCTCCCTCTGAAGGCTCAGGGTGAATCGCTTTGTCGATAAATTGGCTGACATCTGAGGCTTGGAGGGGCTAAGCCACAGGGCAGGTTGGCGATGGTGGGTGATGACACCATGATGGAAAGTGCTGGGTGGATGTGGGGCTGCCTGCAGTTCTGAGAGTAGGCTTGTGGACTCCAGGGGGAGAAGCTGAGAAGCCGCAGAGACCATATTTTAGGAGAAATGCCAAAGGCACTCCTATCTACTTCTTGACCTAGTTTTGGTAATGTCTGAAAAAAGTTTGAAGAAATTTGACCAAAAAAAAAAAAAAATTTCAAACTGTACAAAAGGATATACAATGAAAAGTATGTTCCTCTTCTATATCACTCCATTTCTCTCTTTTTCCCAGAGGTGAACATGGATACCGGTTTCTTGATTATTCTCACAGAGCTCTTCTCAGCAGATAAGCAGAAATGCATATAGAACAATATGATTCCTACTTAGTGTTTTACTAATGTTAATTAAATTAATCCTTGCAGATGACTATGAAGCAGATTCCATTACAATCAACCCCATTTCAGATGAAGATGAAGGCACAGAGAGATTGGGAAAGTTGCCCAAGGATGTACAGCTGATACATGCTGGAGCCAGAGGATGGATATATATATTCATAACTGTATAATTTATTTTACTAGTGACCTATCATCTGAAGGGTATTTAGATTGTGGCTCCTCATATTTCAAACACTGCAGTGCGTTTTCTTGAACACAAGGCCCCCTGGGCAGGTTGTGCACTCCACAATGCAAGGAGGTGCCATTCACATAGATTATCTTGTGATATAATTCCCAACGATTTTAATGGCATCCTTGGAATTGCTCAACAGGCCAGCCGTGCTTGTTCATGTTGACCTAATTTGAAATTGAACGTCTCACCCTCTGATCAGCTCGTATTTCCACTGGGTTATTTGCAATGTAGAATGAAATCAGGTGCCCTCTGTGTGATGGTGCTAGAATGTCCAAACTCAAGACTAGAGAAATTGCCTGGTCAAGATCGGTGCCCAGTCCCCCAGCCCCCAGCATGCCAGAAGGAATGGGGATTCTGTCTTTTCATGCCCTGGAAAAGGGTTTCAGGCGTACATGTTGATCTGCCAGCAATGACGCCAAGAAGCCATCGGGCAGCTTTCTCCTGCGTGATATATCTCTGTCTCCCAACAAAATAAACGTCGTATTTTCACCCAGAATACTCCTGGAATATAAATCATCTGAATAGTTTAAATTTTTTCTTTGATGGCGTGATGGATCACTGGGCATTAGATCCTTGAAGAGATGCTGTTTTTCAGAAGTTGCCTTTAAAACATCACTCACCCTGTCATAACAGATCCAAGTTTTACAGCCCTACAGCTGTATTCTAAATTGTTGAAGTCAACACTAAGTAAGATGCCTACCATAAATGATTGAAATAAATGTTTTTTCTTTAAAAAAAAGGACATTTGAAATTATTTATTTCAAAGGAGTCATTAAACTAATCTGAGTTTATCACACAAGTGTTTACAACTAGTGTCTGTCTCCTTGTGCCCAGGAGTCTTCCTTTGTATTTTTAAAGAAATGATACATTTTGTTCCAGCTGGTAGGTCCAGAGCACACCTGTCCATTCACATCTGTATGTAGAGGGGTTTAGGCTGCTCCCCCTGGGCCTGAGACAATCATAGAAGAGAGATGGCCTCTATCTGCATAACTTCATTCCTGTTCAACATAATCCATCAATTTCTGTTTGCAATTTGATTTTGTCAGCCACCATAATGGTCAGTTACTAAGTAAGAATTGATCACCAAGTGACCTGATGCTGTTACCTTAGCAACCCTGTACATAGTCTAGTTATTTCAATCATTTAAATGACTAGATTGGATTAGCCCTTGCCATTTGATCAGTAACACAGTGACCAACAGAAGACTAATTCTACTGTGTACTCGGGCCAAGTCTTATCAGGTAAATGGTTGTTTAATTGTTAATTATACAAAATTATTAATTATAATAATTGATTTGTATAATTTGTATCATTACTTGTGTAATTTGTATCATTGTTAATTATACAAAAGCATTTCTCTGGACAAAAGAAGACACTTGCATATTTAGTGTCTACCATGGCAGCTATTCTTTTTTTCTCATGTAGTGAGAAAAATACTAGCCTTAAAGTCACTGAAAGGAGAATCATACCACAGATAATCTCTCCAACAAATAATATTGAGTAAATTTTTACATGTTGGATGTTGGGGTTCTAGTGATGAATAATTCATAGTCCTTGCCCCGCAAGTAAATCATAGGCTCCCAACAGATCTACGGGGAAGGACATAATTTCAATATAGCATTGTAAGTGCAAATGAGGTATGATGAGAGGAGGAAAAGGGAGCTCCTATTTGTACCTGGAGAAGTCAGGGAACAGACATACAGTCAGGGAACATACATGCACAAAGCTTGAGTAGGTTCTTGAAAGATCAACTGTCATTCTCAAGGTCACCAGCATTAGAGTCAGGGCAAAGTTAGTAAAACACAAAATGGCACAGCATGTGTGTTTTTTCAAACCTCTTGGTGGAAAATGACAAAAATTAAAAAAAAAAACTAATTTGAGAAGAAAAGCAGATTTTTGTTGGAAATTGTAGGAGGCAGGCAGAATAATGACCACCCAAAGATGTCTCCATCCTAATCTCTGAAACCAGTGAGTGTGTTATTACATGACCAAGGGGAATTGAGGTTGCAGATGGGATTATGGTTGCTAATGAACTAAACAGTTCATACAAGAAGATTATCCTGGATCACCCAAGTAGGCCAAGTGTAATCACAAAGGTCTCCCCATGGAGAAAAGAGAGGCAGAAGCATAAGAACCAGAGTGAGAAAGACTTAACCAGCCACTGCTGGCTTCAAAGATGCAGGAAGGTCAAGAGACAAGGAATGTGGGCTCTCTCCGGAAGCTGCAAAAAACAAGAAAACAAATTTTGCCCTAGACCATTTCAAGCCACTAGGTTTGTGGTAATTTGTGAGAGTAGCAACAGGAAACGAAGCCTCAAGAAGAGAAGGCATAACCGCAACCAGATTCTCCACCATTGAAGTTTCTCCCTCTGCCTATGGGCTTCATTCTCTGAGAGAAGCTCTCCCCCTCAGGCAGGAGATTTGGCCACTAGTTGCTCTTGGCTCGTATAATAATGGCATTTCACACAAAGAGGAAAATATTTCTCCATATTGGCTTTAAATTAAAAAAAAAAGTATGCCATGGGGGAATTCTGATTGGCTATTTTGAGTCAAATGTACAACCTTTGAATTAAGCTCTCAGAGAAACAGTATTAATTAGCCCAGCCTGGGGTTATATGCCCATCATTTTGGCAAATAAAAAGAAAGGGGATGAGAACTTAGGGCAAATTGGGAAAGTCGCCGCCTACTACAGCATGCTGAATGATTCGCAAGTGGTTTACCACAGTGGGAGTTTGAAGTCAGTGGTAAGTTCAACTTAAATTCATATGCATAGTTAGATCACATAACTCATAGGTAGAGCACATCACTCTAACTCTGTGGACTTTAAATTGTTCCTAGAACTCCAGCTTTCCCGAACATACGGTTATGAGCCTCCTGCCAAAAGGTGGAGGTCATACATGGCTGAGGACTTCAATCTATATTGGTCCCTCATCTTGCTTTCAGTGTAGGAAACTCAGGAATTGGTCAGCTGTGAGAAGGTCAGCAGAGGAGAGATCAAGGCCTACCTGCATTCCTACCAAGAAGTGCCAGTGCTTGGATCAGATGCAGTCATAGGCAACTGGAAGTCCATTCAGGAATCTTCAGCCTATTGGAAAATGCCTCAGGTTTTGGCCGGGAGATCTGGATTCAAGCCTGAACTACACTTTTTCTTAATTTTACTACCGCAGGCTGGTTCACTTAGCATTGTAAGTCTTATTTGCATCATCTCCAATCTGTACATAGATCATAAAATCTACTTCCTATAAAAGTTGTCATTTATTGAGAGCTTACAGGCACCAGACAATTTACAAGGTTCTAGGACCCTTCAGTCATGCAGGAGAAGTCACTGGCCTTAGCGTAAAGGAAAGATGTAAACTAAAGGAAGTAGCAGGAGTCCTGGTGCAGCAGGATAAACATAAAATCAAAGCAAGACCTGCAATGAGATTAACTCAATGCAGAGACATTTAAATTGCAAGTCTCACTGCAGATGTGATGGCATCTTGAGCCTGGGGGCACTGGGGTATACAGTCTGCAGAGGGAGGTCAGTTATGGGGGAGATAGAGAGATGGAGGGACAATAGAGAGACAGATGGACAGAGCAGCAGCAAAGAAACAGACACAGAGAGAGGTTATTATACCTGCCATTCGGCCTCTGCTATTCCCTATCTCAGGGTTTCCAAGCAGGCAAACCCCTCTGTAACCTGGCATTCATTAAAGAAAATGTCTCAGATGAAGCCAAAAAAGAAACCTCCAAAAAAAAAAAAAATTGTCTTAATGATATCCTCAAATGGCAACTGTTCTCTGAATCTTAGAATCACATTTTGCTGATTCTGACCCTTCAGGCCAGCTAGACTCACCTTCACTTCATACTGTCTCATCCAGTAACAGGCCATATGACTGTCAGGAGTTATTCTTGCCCATCTATCCACACTAGTTTCCTGGGCTGCTGTCACCAGGTACTACAGACTGGTGGCTTACAACAACACACATGTCTTGTCTCACATTTCTGGAGACTAGAAGTCCCAAGGGAAGGGGTCAGCAGGCCTATGTTCCCTTTGAAAAATGAAGGAAAGTGGTGCCTGGGTGGCTCAGTGGGTTAAAGCCTCTGCCTTCGGCTCAGGTCATGGTCTCAGGGTCCTGGGATGGAGCCCCGCATCGGGCTCTATGCTCAGCGGGGAGCCTGCATCCCCCTCTCTCTGCCTGCCTCTCTGTCTACTTGTGATTTCTGTCAAATAAATAAATAAATAAATAAATAAATAAAAATCTTAAAAAAAAAAAAAAAGAAAAAGAAAGAAAAATGAAGGAGACTCCTTCCTTGTCAAAGTTTCTGGGGTTTGCTGGAAGTCTTTGGTGCTCCTTGGCTTACAGCTCATTGTCACAGGTGTTCTCCCTGTGTGTCTCTGTCTTCACTCATGGCCATCTTAATAGAAGGCCACTGGTCTTACTGGGTTAGGGGCCACTCTCCTCCCATATGACCTCATTTTAGCTTAACCTAATCACATCTGCAATGACCCTATTTCCAAATAAGTCCACAACTGAGATCCTGGAGGTTAGGACTTCAACATATATTTTAGGAGGACACAGTTCAACCCACAGTGTCATCCTCTAATTTTTGCCTAATTTCTATACTATCTGATTATATCCATCTGGTTCCTGACTCATGATTTTCTTGCTTATATATGACCTAGCTCGTCTACTCTGGGTTAGGTGTCGGTATATGGTTGGTACAGATGTGTGTGAGAGAGAAGCATCCTCTGACTTCTGGGAGCACGCTGGGTATTATGGTCGAGGCCTTGGTGTTGTTATGAGCTGTCCTGCCCTTGGCCTTGGCATTCTCTTGTTGAACATAATCTCACAAAACATCAATGTCAGACAAAGCTGACAAAGCTGCTATGAACACGATGAATTGAAACAAAAACACGATCACTCTATAATCATGTCTGAGCACAGAACAAAATACAGACGTTGTCCAAACCACAAAAGGGACCAAACATCCCTCTGTCTTGGCTAATATGAGTGACTGCTGCTTCTTTATTGATTATGGCTCTGTATTTTCCTAGTCTTCCTTCCATCCAGATAAGGTTAATTAAAACAAATCATTAAAATTGCCCCCACTTCCTGAGAGTATCTGATCCAGAACAAGACTCCACTTCATCAATGCTCCCCAAATGACCCAACACAGCCTCAAATCTCAGAGTAAAGCCTTTCTTGTGCCCTCCTCCTGAGCCTCCCCCTGGTAGAATGTTGTACATTCTCTGTCACTGCAACAAGCAATAAACTCAACTTGTTCAACTATGAATGTGCTCCTGATGGTATTTTCCTGGCGGGCACTGAAAAGCATTTTAATAATGCATATTAGCTGAAATGCAATAATTGAATTAGGAAACATGCTTTGCATGGGGATGTATTGATCTATCAAGTGATTCCTAGGGGAAGCATTCTACTTCAGACAGAAAAATACAGGTGCAAAAACTGGTATATTTACGAAAGTATTAATTGGTATACAAATCTGATGTTCAAATGCAGTCATCTCTCTCTTGATTATCAAATCAAATTCAGCTCAATCTTTGAGATATCAGTTTGACATCAGGTTTAGTATCTATCTTTGGTGGTGGGGGGTGTCATCTTCCTTTAAAGGGTCAAAAAACTAGAAAACTTATTAAATCCATGAGGAATGAGGGCCACTCAACTTTCACACCCCACTGTGGGATGGGAGGGGGAAGTGCTGAGATCTCACAGCTGGCCCCTGCCGTTGCTTCTGGCTGCCTGGTGGAGTTGTACTCGGAAATTCACCTTCCTGCATCAGATCAGGCCATCAGCAATCTGTGATGATGCAAATCCCTCAGTGCCTGGAGCCACTGAGTGTGACCCTTATTTTGATTCTGCTGGTCACATCTGTTAGTTCTTGACTCATTCAGTCCCAGAGACTGCCATTCCACCCATGTGGGTGCTGGCCTCTCCAGGAGCGCTCTCAGAAGTGGGTCAAGTGCCTCTCCCTTTGGGACTGAAACTACTCTTCCTTTTCCCTCTAATGAAACCTCCTTTGCAGGATGGCAGCTCATGCTGAGAACCTCAGATGCAAAGGTGTCTTTACTCTCATTGCCGCTGTAACTCCCCTGTATCTCCCCATGGAGTGCTTAAATTCCCATTCCTTTCTGGAAGAGAAGGAACCTCTATGTGTCAACGCAAGGAACCATTCCAATGATGACACGGGGGTTTCCAAAGCCCTCTCTCAATAGAACAGAGAAGAATGAAAATTTTTTTTAAAGATTTTTTTTATTTGTTTATTTGACAGAGAGAGAGCACAAGTAGGCAGAGAGGCAGGCAGAGAGAGAGGGGGAAGCAGGCTCCCCGCCGAGCAGAGAGCCCAATGTGGGGCTCGATCCCAGAACCCTGGGATCATGACCTGAGCCGAAGGCAGAGGCTTAACCAACTGGGCAACCAAGGTGCCCTGAAAGAAAACATTTTTAAGACATAAGTTAAATGCTTGATGGGGATGTTGCTGCATGCGTGCAACACAATGACTTAGAATTGTTTGCTTCCGAGGGGCTGCTCACTTGGAATTGTTCCCACTGGACACTGGGTTCTGTGGTACAGTTTGTTTTGAAAATTTATCAAAGCATTCTGCCAATCTTATATACCACTCCAGACTTTTTAATGTTAATGAGACTGGTTGTAGTCAAAGCTCATCAACATATTATTGTCTTCAGGTTGAAATAATAATATATTATTAAAAACATCATTTTTTTAAGCTCCCTCTAGGGAAGATCACATTATCATTGGGAATTAAAATCTCCTCAACTCCTAGCCCTTCATTCCCGGAGAAACAATCATTTTTATAATGTAATTTTAAAAAATGAGATGCTACCTATATGATTCTGTCAACAACCATTATACTGTAGCAGGTAACACTACTGCTCATTTTAAGTCCTGGTCAGAGTTTTGCCTATGACTACTGCTTTCCCTCTTTCCCTGGTTGCTGACCTGGTGGGGTACCTCATTCTCGGATATGGATTTCAGTAGGAAAGTAGGAAAGTCCTTTGACGGGGACAGAATTAGAAGGTTGCTCTTACCTAAATGAGGGTCTCTGTCACCAGTTACAAAATAAGCAAAGTCTATTCTACAAGGCTTTGTGCTGGCACTGTCAGGGGAAGAATATTCTGCCATTATCATCAACAGACACAACAGAAAGAGAACCCGACAGGATGGGACTCAGAAGAGGTTCATTTTTGCCGGAAGCAGAAAGTTGTTGAGGACCCAATGTAATCCCCTGGAGCATCAGTCTGTAGGCACCTAGAGGGCAGAGCAGGAGCAATGGGAATATGGGTGAAGGGTAAAGAAGTCAGAATTTAACTCATGTCCTAGTTTTGCTTTGGCTTCCCACCAAACCTGGAGTTTGTCTACAAGAATACTTAGCATCCTTTATAACGATGAATTAAATAAAGAAAATAAACTGGGTCAAGTTGTTTTTTTTGTTGTTTTTTATTTTTTGTCTTTAACTTGGGTTGAATGATATGCACTCTCTTTCCAACTCAGGGCACAGTCTCCTAAATATTTCAAAAACTCTTTGAGCTAATCTGTGTAGTACATACCCATCATCAACAAAGCCGGGAGACATGTTAGGTCTCTGCTATCACTGATATCATCCACTGGAATATGATTTCAGCCCTGGTGAAATCCGATCATGATAATGACAGAAAAACACATTTCTTCAATGCCCTCAATTCATTCTCTGTTCCTGCATGGTATTTGTTTCTGTTCTCTTCAATCAGACCAAGTGCAGAGAAAATCTCATAGGATAAGCACAACACTCCTTTTCTGCTCTACACCAATACTAGTGAAAATCAAACTCCTGGTTCTCTGTCAAGGTATATGTGGTAGGCATATTGGCAACAAAGCCCATGTAATATATGCTTCTTAAACTAAGTGCATGCACTTAGATTTCACACAGTAGCAGAATCTTCAACCATTTCCCCCTGCTTAACCTGTCACGTTCTGATAATTACAAATGTTTCCATCTGAAGATTCATCACTTCCAAAATTCTTATTTACCTTACATTATTCAGGAATCAGAATTAAAATATCTCTTATTAGAGCCCCACCTATAATAAATTTTCATTTCAGGGCAAGATTTTCAGTGAACAGAATAAAAGAAATATTCTTTCTCTTTCTAGATGTTTCATATCATTTTTAGTTTTATTATTTAATTTGCATTCGTTCATTCATTCATTCATTCATTCTGCTTCAGCTGTGCCTGCTGTCACTGGCACTAAAGCCCCTGTAGGCCAACCTCTCGGTCAGGTGAACCTCCTACCTTCCACTGGAAGGTGGGAGGAAGAATTTGTCAGTTGCCTTAATTTAGGGCTGGGGAGGCCATCTGGAGATCTAATTCCTCTGACACAGATTTTTAACTAATCCCCACTGTTTTTAGGCCCTCATTTCCCCTGCTTTTAGAGGGCCTGGTATTTTCTATTCCTGAAATTTTCAGAGGTTCAATGGAATGAATCTGCTTGTCTCTTATTGGCTTCTTCCTTGCAACCACTTAGGTTCTCTCTTGTCCATCTGTTTTCCAGTTTCCAAACTGTTACATATTCCTTTATTTCTATGATCTCTTGTGTATATGTGTATGTGTATGTTT
The DNA here is from genome assembly GCF_002288905.1 of Enhydra lutris kenyoni. Lineage (NCBI taxonomy): Eukaryota > Metazoa > Chordata > Mammalia > Carnivora > Mustelidae > Enhydra > Enhydra lutris. The sequence goes on from NW_019154096.1 coordinate 44,240,960, forward strand.
AGATTTTGCCCTTTTTTTCCCCTTTACTATCCATTTAGTGGGATTACAGACAGAAGTGTGTTTAACATACACGGTAAATCTGTTGTTTTACTAGAAATCCCATGTACTGATTAAGAAAAAATCTTAAAAAATATTTAATTGAAATAGAATTGACCTACAATTTTATATCAGTCTCAGCTGCACAACATATTGATTTGACAATTCTACCATTTGCATTTTAGAGCTTGACAAGAATGTATCTTTAGATAATACATTCAGTGACATGGGTACCTAAAATAGTGGAGACATGATTGAAGAATCTACTAGAGTAGGGTCAGAAGGGGGTATTTAAATTTTGTCCCAATTCTTTATGAAGTATGTAATCATTAGAAAGTCACTTAAACTCTCAGATGCTCATTTTCCTTTTCTACAAATTGGAGATAATTGTTCTGCTATGTTGTGTCACTGTGAGGATTAGAAATCACATATACAGTGTAAGTACAAGGCTTGGCATGTATCAGATACTGACTAAAAGGTAGTGCTTATATGAAAGCCCTGGGACACAGGCGTTACCTACAAAGATGGGCCCCAATGATCCCTACCTTCTGGGGCTCACAGGTTTGGCTAATCTTCTCTCCTCGGACTAACTGCCTCACTTCTAATAAATAAAATACGACAGAAGTGATGGCATGACACTTCTGAGATTAAGTTATAAAATGATTGCCTTTAATCTTTAGTGTGTTCTCTCTCATAGTCTCTGGCTCCCTTGCCCTGGGGGAAGGCAGTCATCATGTTGTAAGGCAGCCCAGAGGAGTGACCCACATGAGGACTGAGGAAGGCCTGCCACAACCACATGAGGGGCATTCAGATGAGACTGGAACTCTCGTCACAAGCTTGATGCCACCTCCTAAGAGACCTCGAGTCAGAAACACCTAGTGAAGCTCTGCCCAGATTCCTGACCCCCAGAAAGGGAAATAATTAATGTTTGTTCTTTTAAGCTGCTGACTCTTGAGGTAATCTGTTACATGGCAGTGAATGGCAAATACATAAGAGCTGAATTTTAGCTGAATTTTAGAAAAAGAAAATATTTTCTTCCTTTTTATGGAAATCATTGGAAAATTTCTATAATAAGTTCATATATAACTCATCTTAAAACTGTATTTGATGTGTTTTGATGTGTGAAGTGATAGAGAGTTTAAAGGAGTTTTAGGAGGTAGACTTTGGGTTCTGTTTATCGATCACAACCTTGCATCTCAAAATATGTCCAAGGAACATGAGTCAGCTTTTCAAAATTCTCCAAGGAATGTGAGAATTGTGGTCTTTAAGTTTGGGAAACACCAATGCCTTCTTTCACTCCTGAGATTCACAACAACAGAGTTATGTTACAAACTCTAGAAGTCTGAGCAATGCTAGGATTTCTCATACAGTAGGTTAATGGTTTTAACAACCCGCAGTCCTCTTCGGGAAATCATTAGTTACTCTGACCAACAAAATGCTGAAATCCTGGCTTGTTCCCACAGCAGCCTGGCTTCACTTATCAGCAGCTACTTTCAGACGACTTAACCTTGCCTCAGTCCCCGGGCCCTAAGGGTTCAACCTTTCACCAGAGCAAATATATTGTTATAAAATAACAAGAATTCAGTGTTATAATCACCAGATGGTACCAGCTGAGCAGGTTCTAATCTGACGACACAGAAGAAATTGTTCCCAGTCTCATTCTGTCAGTTCCCATTTTATCATTTGCCTCCTAATTGTTGAGTCAATTATTGTTCGATCTCAATAATTCACTTTTTTTTCAGAACTGATAACCACCCCCACTCCCTTCCCCCAAGAGTATATCTCAGAACCACGCCCATTTAAAACTCCTCGCTAAGTAGTTCAGTTCTCCAAGGAGGACTCCCCTTCACTGTGACTTGCAGCCTCCTTGCTAAATATTGTATAATGTTTTTGCAACATATTGAAAAATTCTTTGGAAATGTTTGCACATCTCTCTAGTACCATTTGCAGCAGTGTGTGGCAGTTGCTATGACAACTATCTTTAAAATTAAAAAGAGAAATTAAAAGTTTTGCATAATTGGAAGGACTTTCTGACATTAAGTGTAAGATGTTAGGATTTTCACATAAACTATATCTTAGTGTGTACGTTTGTTCTTATTAGAGCAAGATTTTAGAAATCATCATTGGAAATGTTATTCCACCAAATTTTCTTCCCATGTCAACTCTGCTAATATCATTGTCCGAGAAGTTTTTTTATAAAAAAAGTCTCCAGCTTATATATTTTATGGAACATGCTTGGTTAGCAAATTCTCCTTTGTGGATGTTAGCAACAACAATCCTAAAAACCACAATAGGGGTTTTTATTAAACAGTCTGAGTGGCCCTGTGCTATGTGCCCCATCAGGCATCGATATATGTATATTAAGAATGTGTAGGATTATGTAGGATTGTCGTGAGAAGGAAATATAATTGTGCGGTCTTAAATACACAGTTAAATTTTGTTTGCACGACCGTCTGACGAAATAGCTACTATAATCTCCCTCTTACCCATAAAGAAGCTGAAGCTCAGAGAGGAGAGATCACTTTTTCGGGGTCCTAAAGCTAGTGGACGAGAGAGCTGGCATTCAAATCTAGGTTTGTTTACTCCCAAAGCTCAGCTGTTAATAATTACACATTTGTATATACTTAGTGTTTGGTTTGCCACTCCTTGCAATTCATACAAGGGGTTACTGAGGTGAGGATGGGGCAGGAGAGATCAAGGGAGAGGTTCTCCGAGACAATGCAAAGTCTCCACACTTCCATTGGCCAGACACAGGCCATTAGGGAAATGCAAACCAAAACTACAATGAGATACCATTTCCCATTTTATACTAGGATCACTATAATCAAAAAAAGAGAGCGTTACAAAAACTGGGGAAGATGTGGAAGAATTGGAAGCCTCGTGTATTGCTGGTGGGAATTTAACTTGCGTAACCTCGGTGGAAAACAGTGACGTGTTTCCTCAAGACAACTCCACACAGAATTACCATAGGACCAAGCAATTCGCTCTGGGTATATATTCCAAACAACCGAAATCGAACTTCAAACAGATACTTAAACACAAATATTCATTGCAGCAATATTGGAATAGCCAAAAGATGGAAACAACGGAAATATCTCAACAGATAAATGGGTGAACACGGTGTGGGATATACATACAATGAAATAATCTCCAGCCATAAAAAGGAAGGGAGTTCTGACCCATGCTGTGACAGAGCTCCACCTCAAAAATAATGATGCTAAGCTAAACACACCAGGCACAAAAGGACCAATATTGCATGATTCCTCTTATATGGGGTATCTAGAAGAGGCAAGTTCACAGAGACAGAAAGCAGAATACAGGTTATGGTGCTGGGGGGTGGGGGATGGGGAGCTCTTACTGGTTACAGAGTCTCTGTTTAGGGGAATGGAAAAATTTTGGAAATAGGTGGTGGCCGCTGAATTCTCCACTTAAAAATGGTTACAATGGCAAATTTTCTTATAGAGAAGTTACCACAATTTTAAAAAAAGTGTTCCAATTATCTTTACTGTAACTACTAACCAACCTTTTCTCAGCTATCCTTCTTCGGCTTCCTGCCATGCAATTCTAGCTTTAGTGTTCTTTTTTGTCATTATTCTCTTTACCGCATAGTGTGTCCAGAAAAGTTTCCGAGAGGGCCGGAATTTTATATGTGGATCTTAGAATTTTAGAACTGGGACGAATTTAGAGATTACTTTTTTTAATCACTGTGTTGCTGCTTTTTCAAAGTTTCGGTCCTCAAGTTAATCCACGTACTTCTAGCGCCCGTTTTGTTTCATACAAAATAAAAGAAAGGAAGGAAGGAAAATGAAACCTTACATTAGAGTTCATTTTATTCCTCAATCTATCCATTCATGAAAACAAAATTTGTTGCTGCCTGCTTGGTGTTATGGATACTGACAAGGTGGCCCTTATCCCCCAGGAGCACAGAGTCCATGGGAGGAGAGAGATCTAGAGGAATATTCCCAGCACAATGGAGTGGTTGGTGCTAAGTATGGTCTGGGTGACACAGCTGGCTAACAGGAGAACTGGACCCAGCCTCTCAATTCCTGTCCCAGCTTTATTCTTGTACCACTTGGAAGTACTGAAAGATGTAAGTTCTGTTATGTCAATAACCTCTCTCCATTAATAATTAGGCCAAAAAGGTTACTGTGGGCCCCACCATCATGAGGACTTTGGAAACCGCCTGACATCAGTCTGCTTCATAACTTAAGTGGCTGATCCTGTACCTGGCTATGGTAGGATGAGAGATCTCTTTGAGAGATGACATCAGGATTCAGGATGTTGCATATTTAATGGACTTGAAGTGTTCCTCCCAAATACATATGTGAAAGCCCCACCCCTCAATGTGGGGATGGGGCTTTGGGGAGGCAATTAGGCTTCGATGAGATCGTAAGAGTAAGCTCCCCATGATAATATTAGTGTTCTTGTAAGAAAAAGAAGAGACAACAGAGCTCTCTCTTTCTCTCTGCCATGTGAGCACCCAACAAAAAGGCAGCCCTCTGCAAGCCAGGGAGAGAGAGCTCTCACTAGGAACTGAATCAGCCAGCACCTTGATATCAGACTCCCCAGCCTCCAGAACTACGCAGAAGAAATGTCTGTTGTTTCAGCCACCTGGACCATAACACTTCGTTATAGCAGCTGAGCCAAGAGCATATACGTGAAATGGGAGGCTGCAGGTTTCTGGAGAGGTGGTGGGACCTGCTTTGTCTGTTCTAGGTTTACAAGAGTGGGAGAAAGTTACCGGAGTGCCTTTTATCATGAATGTCAGTGCGTGAAGTCAGAAGGTGAGCTTCACACCCTGGATGGAGTAGGAAGGGGAGAGAAAGGTGGGGTCAGGGTAATAAATGCAATGTTCATATTCAGCCAGTATTTTACGAGACAGGAATTGAAAGTTTAAGGCCTGAAATTAAAGAGAGGTGAAAGAAAAGGGGAAGATAAAAATTGGCAAAACAGGAAATAGATGGACACATTTCAGATGTAGAGCTTCTGTCTACACCTGCAGAGGCTGAGATGGGACATCCTGTAGTCCAGTTATCATCTCACCTGGATTTCACCCTCTTGGCTCTGCCACCAGCAATGAACCTGGTTCCCTGTTCCAGGGCCATGGCTTTACCTGCTTTTTAAAATGGCGCAGTGGCCACAAGTCTGCTTCCTCAGAAGCCTTGGAGGAAGGTTGTGAACATCACGGGGATGCTCCACTGTAACCTTGGCTCTAAAGATGGAAGAAACCAAAGACGTATTCATGAGTCATCCTCACCATTTGCTCATAGAACATGGTTGGAATTACTTTGTTCCTTTCCCCTCAAGGGTCTCCCTAGTTTGGCACAGGCCAGACACTTAAGAAACATACATAAAGTTCATCTAATTCACCCAAATATGATGGGAAAGATCTGCATTATCCTGAAAACCTTTAGCTAGATCAAAGCTGCTTACTGCTTTATGTATGAACACTAACAATCCTCTGAGTGCCATTGAAATTGCTGTGTTTTAAAACTGACAAACGCTGGGAAGTTAAAATTGCAACTACACACACTGCTTGCAATTTTATGTTCTTTGCAAATTGTCATCATGCATATTTCTGGAAATCTGAGGGATCCCAATTTAGAAGCTCATTTTTCTTTCTTTCATCCTCTTTATTATTCCAACCTTGTTCCTAAACCAGGCTCTATCTTCTAAAGAAAAGCTATAAAGGTCACTCTGATTCAATTTTTTTCCTTTCGGAAATTCAGATTGTCAGGACTGTTTATATTACATTGCTTTTTAAATAAGGTATTGGTGGGGCGCCTGGGTGGTTTAGTCATTGGGTGTCTATCTTTGGTTCAGGTCATGATCCCAGGGTCCTGGGATCGAGCCCCGCATCAGAACCCCGCATCAGGCTTCCTGCTCAGCAGGAAGTCTCCTTCTCCCTCTCCCACTCTCCCTGCTTGTGTTCCCTCTTTCGCTGTGTTTCTGTCAAATAAATAAACAAAATCTTCAAAAAAAAATAAGGTATTGCTCTTTCTCGATTCTCTAGTTTTGATTGTAAAGAAGATCCCTGGCTGAGGAGGTAGAAAACAGATTTATTTATTTATTATTATTATTTATTTATTTTTTACCACAATAGTGTCGGGTGAATTCCTTACCTCTCTGAATTTCAGTTCTTATTAGGAAAATGGGAACAATAATTCTTGCTTTACTCACATTGTTGAATTGCTGAGATGATTAAATGAAGTTACCAGATATGAGCAAAGCTCTTTAAAGAATAAAGCACAACTCTAAGAGTGAAAAACACAAAAGCTTAGTTATTTCACTAGTTACCTCTTCAAATGAAGATCAGTTGGGAATCTTCTTCAGTTCATATTCATGCTAGTCACTAATCTCCATATTTGAGGAAGCTCCATGAACTCCACAACAAATAAGTGAACAACATGTGTGGACAGGACTTTTCCTGTGAATTTAAGCAATTGAGAAAGAAGTATGAAAGAGTAGTACATAACTCTTAATACCCAAACTGACGGAAATGGATTACACAAAAGAAAGGCACATCCATCCAAGAGAGAAATACTCCAGAGTTCTCTAGAGAGAACTAGAGAGAAAAGTCCTTACTCAGAAAATTGCAGGGGTCTAAAACTCAACTCTGCTTTTCACTTGCTCTCTCTTCAATGGAACCATATTTTCTGCCAACTTACACAATGCCTTTCCCATAATGGGGAGGGACAACTGCTGGCCAGATGGATGTACTCAAACATCAAGAAAATCTATACTGTCTCTCTCTAATTAACCAGGTGCTAAATTAATTCATGTGTATATATTAGAAGAATCTTCATGTAATAGGTGGGGAGGCAAAAGGATGGATGGGTGGAAGTGTAAGGTAGATACAGGGTAAAATGAAGAAGAACTGATAGCATGTTAAGTGTGTAGAGATACTCACTAATTATAGACACCGATAGGGCAATGTAAGTTTATATATTTTATGTTAAAACTGTAAGGGTAACCATTAGTAAAAGGACAAAACATTGGAAAATTCCAAATCACTAGGTAGAAAAAAGGGGGAAAATGAATAAAAGAGAAGGGTTTTGATCAGTTAACAGAACTGATACAAGAACTAGAGATAAATTAGCAAATAGAAAAGAACTTAAAAATAACTCTGCTTCACAGAGATATCTGGAAATATATTATCATCATAACTTAAAACTATATTGCAATGCCAAGAAAGCTATTAAAAACCAAGATAGCATTGGAAATTTTGGAAATTAAAAACATAAGTCCCCCAAATGTAAAATATCTACTCATGGCTGAGGATTAAAATTTTTTAACTGGATAGTAAAGTGAAGTTAACCTCTTTTAGAAGAAAATGCAAATAGACAAAATAATAGAGAAATAATGGAGAAAATCTGTAGAGACATAGGAAATTATACCACAGGTCCAATATCTATATAAAGGAGTTCCAAAACATAGGCATTAGAATGTGAGGGGAGGACTAATTGAAAAGATGACTAGTTTCTCAAGCTAAAGAAAGTCACAGAAAGAAAGAGCTCACCAAGAGCCAAAATGGGAAGAGTGGGGTAAACATATAGATAGATGTATAGACAGACAATAATAGATACACAGATGAACATCCTGATTAAATTTCAGATCCACAAACATAAAGAAAATATTCTCAAAGATTTCAAAATACAGAAAAGCAGCTTATTTACAAAAGAAGTAGAACCAGATGAATATCAGATTCCTTACAGATCTAGATATTAGAAGGCAATCAGAAATGAGCTCAGTGTTCTGAGAGAAAAGGAGTTCAGCATTTTATACCCAGCCACATTAGCGTTCATATGTAAGGGCACATTAAAGATATAAATTGGCAAAATCGATCATCCACAGAAATTTGCTAAAGGATTAAGAATATATTACAGCAAAATAGGGGCCCCCTGGGTGCCTCAGTCAGTTAGGTGTCCAACTCTTGTTTTTGGTTCAGGTTGTGATATTGGGGTCTGGGGTTGGGCCCCAAGTTGGGCTTCTCACTCAGTGGGGAGTGTGTTGGACATTTTTTCTCTCCCTCTCCTTCTGCCCCTCCACCCTGCATGTGCACGTACTCTCTCTCAAATGAATAAATATTTTTTAAAAAAGAATATATATCACAGCAAAATAAAAAATGAATGAAAGAACAAGAGAGGCAAGAAACAGTAATGAACAAAGAAACAAACAAAATGCATAGTTAATCCAAAGTATGTATTAATGTATAATACACAAACAAATGCAGCAATCTTCATGTAATAGGTGGGGAGGTGAAAGGATGGCTGGGTGAAAGGGTAAGGTAGATACAGGGTAAAATGAAGAAGAAATGATAGCATGTTAAGTGTGTAGAGACCCTAACTAATTATAGACACAGGTAGGGCAATATAAGTTTATATATTTTGTGTTAAAAATGTAAGGGTAACCATTAGAAAAAGGACAAAACATTGGAAGATTCCAAATCACTAGGTAGGAAAAAAGGACAAAGTTAAGTCAATCAAACAAAAGATAAATAACAAAAATGGTAAGAAAGAAGCTAGAAGTCACAATGTAAAATTGTGAGTGTAACTCAACTGTTTTAGTAATTATAGTTGTATTCATGAATTAAATTGTACTTATTAAAAGGTCAAAAAACTCAAGATTATTTTTAAAAAATCCTATCCTATTATTTTAGTAGGAAATATACCTAAAAAATAACAGAAAGGTGGGATAAGCAGGGTATGAAAAATATAATAAGCATATGAAAATCACAAAAACTAGGAGTGGCAATATTAATATCAAACTAAAATTCAAGGCCTCAAATATAAATAATTGAACTGGGCAAGGGGAGACATTTCATATTGATGAAAGACATATGCCACCTTTGTTGATTTTATAACATGGTTTGAAAATTTATGATGCAAAAATTATTAGAAAAGTATCATTCAAACTGACAGAAATCCACAAATTTAATGGCAAATTTTACAGGAAATCAATAGATTGATTAGAAAACAAAGTAACTATAAGGGTATAGATAATGCTAACTAATTCACTAGCCACTAGACACACATAGCTATTGAGCCCTTGATATGTGGTTACTTCAAATTGAGATGTGCTGTAACTGGAGAAACATACCTGAATTTTAGTGACAGTACAAAAGAAAAACAATGTAAAATATCTATCTAATTATTAATTTTTATACTGATGAATATTGAAAGAGTAATATTTTGGATAAATTGGGTAAAATAAACTGTATCATAAAAAATGAATCCCCCTATTTTTTAATGTGGCTACTAGAAATTTTAAAATCATATATTTGACTCACATTATATTTCTGTTAGTCAGTGTTGGTACAGAGGATTTTAGTAACACAAAATACTTGAGCTAACAGACCTATCCATCTGTAGATTAATTTTTCACCCTTAAAATAGATAAATGATTCTATTCCAATATCCAGGAAATGCTTGCAAGAATATATGATGTATTAGGTCTCTTGGAAAACATCAATATATTCCAAAAAACAAAGTCAAAATCAAAGACAGAACAAATTAACATGAAAAAAATCAAGTATGCTCCCCTAAACGTCATTATGATGGTTATTATCAATCTAAATAATCTTGTGTTAACACATTTGAGATATACATGGACAAATCATGACCATGAAATGCCTGCTCGTCCACAGACTAGCACTGATTCTTTATAAGCCACCTTGATACTTTTGACTTTCAAGATGCCTTGGTGATAGTGACAGCTGACTGAAAGCTGCAGGGAGAGAATGTGCGTAGGCCAATGCATGGGCCAAGCAGGCCTACAATGACAACAGAGCACTTACTTGTCAATCACAAATGCCAGATTCTATCCATCTTCCATTCAGAACCAAGTTCATTAAGCATGATCTCTGACCAAGATCCTGAGCTACACTAAAATGAGGAGACACAGGTTGGTGCAAGCTTTAACAACATAGACTTTGGCATCAAGTATACTTGGGTTTGAACCCTAAGTCTGCCAATTATAGAGCCTGGACAATTTCCTTAATCTCTTTGAGTTTCAGTATCCTCATCTTTGAAACAAGTGTAATAAGAGTGAATTAGATATAACTCATGTAAAAATAGGCTGGACAGTCCTGCATATGGAAGCATTTAAAGAGAAAACATTTATGACCAATATTGTTATTTCAGGAATTAGGTAAAATAAAGGATCAAAGGAATTCTAGTTAGAAGGAATAGAATGAGGAAAGACATGAAGCAAGAACCATAATAGTGTTTTGGGGGAAATACAAGCAATTTGATGTATTGAATGGCAGGGAGGGGAAGGAAGAACCATGGCATGGAGAACCTTTAGATGGCATGTCAAAAGGCTCAAATTTCATGCAGTGATGGGTGATTTTTGAAAGGCTGTCTTGACAAGGAAAATCTTTGAAATCTATGACAAGGACAGATTGTACTATAGATAGACAACTTTCTTTAAGAACTGGTAAATGGATTGCAGGGGTCATATGCATATGAATACATATGTACACATACATATATATTCCTATACACATGCACACACACAGAGGCACAAAATTAGTGAAAGTTTGTGATTAATTATAACTGGGGAAGGAGAATAAATTAGATCAAAGAGATAAGTTATCACCAGATTCTGCCTTTGATGATAGGAGAAGGACACCCTTATGACAAAGATAAAGGACATGTTAAGGAGAGCACAATTGGAAGGGAAGATGAAGAGCTTGTGGGGACTGCTGAGTTTCATGTCTCAATGGGGCATCTAACTATAAAAGACTAGCAGGGGGATGCCTGGGTGGCTCAGTGCATTGGGTGTATGCCTTCAGGTCATGATCTCAGGGTTGTGGGATCAAATCATGTGTCGGGCTCCTTGCTCAGCAGGGAGCCTGCTTCTCCCTCTGCCCTGCTGCTCCCCCTGCTTGTGCAGTCTTTCTTTTTCTCTCTGATAAATAAATTAAATCTTTTTTTAAAAAAATCTAGCAGGAATTTGTTTAATAACATTCCAAATCAAGGGAGGGCTGGTAGTATTGGCTTGTGAATCAGTGATATACTTGGGAGCACTAACATTAGAGGAGCAGTCAAAGGAAGGAATGGCTATTAAGAAAACTGAGAAAGGGGCACCTGGGTGTCTCAGTTGGTTAGGCGGCTGCCTTTGTCTCAGGTCATGATCCCAGGGTCCTGGGATCAAGCCCCACATCAGGCTCCCTGCTCAGCGCTCCCTGCTTCTCCCTCTCCCTTTGCCTGCCACTTTGCCTACTTGTGCTCTCTATCTCTCTGTCAAATAAATAAACAAAATCTAAGGAAAAAAAAAAAAAGGAGACTGAAGAAGTACAATCAAGATAAGAACTGCAGAGTTTGATACAACAGAAAGTGCAGGAAAAGAGTATCCAAAAAGCAGAGCATTGTCTATAGGATGAAAGACAACAAAAATGTCCACTAAGGACTGAAGTATCCTCTCCTTTAAGAAAATTTTAAGCCACTAGATGATAAATTTGAAGGAAGAAGAATAGCATGAATGAAATCATAGAGTATTAAATAAAAGTAGGAAAAGTATTGGCTAGAGTGGAAGACAAAATGAAGTCTTGTTTTGGTGATTAAACTACAGCCTGTTGTACATCTCAAGTCAGGGATTCTACAGGCTCAGCAAAATCAACGTGGTCAAACCTGAACTCAGGTTTATCCAATTTTGTGTATGGGACTTCAATACGCTTATGAAGTGGGGAAGGGAGACAGTAAAGACAATAATGTTGTAAACAGAGGAAAAAGAAAGGATTACTATCCTAAAAGAGAGATGGGAGAGGATTATATCAAGATCACGCTGAAGAGAGTGTGTCCCACAACGGATGGAGACAAATCTCATCCTCTGAATTTGGAGGTAGGATGAATGGATTGGCTCTGACTTCTGCCTTGCTGCTCAAACAATATCTCTTGTGGTGGCTTCTTAGAGACAACTCCTCATTCCACCTGCTATGGCCTCCTCAGATCTGGATGTCCTCTTGGAATCTTCCCTCCACTAACCTTGCTTTTTTTTTTTTTTTCCTCCCTAACATGGTGAAATAAGAGAAATATGCACTGCTCTGTAATTAAAATATTCTCTCAGAGTCATCCAGATGAGTTGGAGCTTTTAGAAATCAAAGCCTGGAAGGCATCTTTTTCTTTCTGCTTTCTGACTAGTATTATCTATCACTAGATGCCTTGATTATAAGCCCTACCATGTGCTTAAATGGGAAGGAGGCATAGAAGAAGAAAGGTAGATGACTTGGAATAAAAGTTCAAGAAATCAAGAAGTGGTTCCAAGCAAAAAGGTGTCAGAAGCTCAAGACAAAGTATCTAGATATCTACACAAAGGTCCAAGTAACAGGTACAGGGTAGCAGAGTCAGCAGGCACCTTGGTACTCACATCTTTTGAGTCACCTGTTAGGTCAGTGCTTCCTGCCTTGAGTAAGAGCTCATCCTAGAGCGTGAAGTCTGAGTCAAATATTGGGCCAAATGCATAAGTAAGACACCAGTGTGAGAAAAAAGGAACATGAAACAAAGGAGAGCTTGACAAGGTGATATTTCTCTGTATCCTACTGGTTGAGAATTAGAGTCAGCCAATATGAAAGTTGGAAAAGTCCCGACCCAGAAAATACTAGTAAAAGTTAAGCATCGCATGTTAAGTGTTCAGGCTTGTGTGTTAAGTGTTTTATATCCATATAATCCTAAAAATCAACCCTTGAAGTTGACATTATTATGTCCATCAGACGAAGGAAGAATCTGAAACTCAGAGAAATCAAATGATCTGCCCAAAGGCGTTCAGCTCAAAGGTCTTCAGTAAATGTTTGAGAGAGAAAGCAAACCTACATATGGAAGATTACAAAACCCTAGATTCATGCTCTCTTGATTTCTACCATATCATTTAATAGCCTCGCATGGATTTTCTGTTACTATCTAGAACCTACAACTTCAAAAACGTTCTAATGCAGCCTTACTGCTGTGGTGATGTGGGAAGTCACGTGCAGTCACACAGCTTTCATTTCATTTCATTTCAATACATTTCCAGATTATATACACTGATATTTTTTCTTAGAACTATGGGCAAATCATTCAGCACCTAGAAAATGTGTCTGTAATCTCCCTGGATTCTGTTTATTTCTGGCCAGCAAGGCACAACCCAAATCACACTGCTTCAGTTTCTAATTTAATGGAACATTAAGCATCCATTTCTGGTACCTAAATTATATAGTCTCTGTTATTTATAGAGCTTACATGGAAAGTATTTAACTGAAAAATGGAAATAAAAATAAGAAATGGATGGGTGCCTGCTATTGAGTCTCATAAGTGGTCCTATAATATTATTAAATCCAGTAGGTAATGAGTGTTAAACAATTTACATTTTAGAAATTTTAAAATAAATACTTAATTACTTCCTTCTGCTAATGAGCTTCCAGTTTTTCTTTTGTGTTCCAAACATGTGCTTCTGGAAGTAGGTCAGCTATATTCCATATAATATTCAGATATCTCTTGTTCTTGGTTATGGTACTATAGAACCCCTTACTCCGTCCCTCCCTCCCTCCCTTATTTCTTCCTTTCTTCCCTCCCTACCTCCCTTCATCTAAAGAATACAATATATTGTCTAAGAAAAGATGGAATTAAACTCTTCTCATAATTAGACAAAATGTGTCCTCTCCTCATCTAGGGGAGGAAGAAAGGAAGAAGGACAAAGAAACTCACACCTCATGAATAAATTAACAGGTTTGGAATCAGACAGACTAATTATCACCGCAGCTCTGCCACTAACTGCTTCCTATCCAGGCTTTGGACTAGTCTATCAGTCATGTCTTAGCAGGAGACAGATGATTAAAGTGATTGAAGAGAGTTTCAGAAAGGGATTATTTACAAAGTTGTAGGAAAGCTAAGGAAAATAAATAAGGAATATAAAATCCCTGGCAACTGGGGGAGATTGCTACTATCCCTAGTGCACTGGGCTATAAGAATTCTGTGAGACCAGGCAAGAAAGTGTCAGAAGAATAAATATTCCACCCTCCCTTTTTCCTACCCCCTGCTCTCCTGCCAGTGTCTCCCCTTGGCTGAAGCCAGCTGAAAGTCAGAGGACATGGGAACCCATAATGCAGATCATAGACATCAGCCTCCCAAGGCATCAGCCAGGATGGAAAGGGGGTAGAGTGCAGATCTGGAAGGGTAAACGGAAAAAAATTCTGCACAATGATTACCAATAACAATCCCCTTGTAGGAAATAGAGAACAAAAGTGCCCATCTCAAAGTTCTTTTTTGATTTGGTCTTGTTTTTTGATAATTGAAGGAGAGGTAATGATTCCAAAAGACTTACGTAACCTCTTGATACTTATTTGCAAAACAGTGCTCTGCCAAAGAAGGAAAGTGGCACTACTATGAAAATTCCTGTATCAATCTGGCAACATTATTTCTAAAGTATTTTTAAGTCAGTCTACCCATTTATTGTCCAGTCTCCATGAGCTAAGTTTGGGAAGTGGTGAGCCAGGCCACCTAAAAGCACCCAGGGTGGTAGCAAGGCAGAGTAATCCTTTACCACACTGCTAGTCCTTAGCTTCTAGAAGGTGATGAAGTGCTGCTCTGGGAGATATGAATGTGTGAGGTTTGATTTCTTTATCAGAGCGTCTAACATGAAAAAAGTAGTTTTTTAATCATAGCCAAGAAAAAATGAAGCATTTGAGCTATGTAATAGTGTCTTGGAGGGCATATTCTTGTCCCCAGCCTCACAGGGCCATGAGAGCCAATAGCAAAGGGACTAATCAATATTTTTACAGCTGGAGACACTGATCGCTTTTGGTTTCACCCAGATGGGAACATATTTTCAGCTTATAGGAAGGAATTCTCTGAGGTTTTAAATTCCATTCTCCTGTGTTTGTAATGATAAAGGTTTTATGACATATGTTTTAATTCTAAGTTTGAGAACATTCAAAATAACTTATCTAATTCCGTCAGGTACATATTAAAGCCCCAAGTTTGCTAGATTGACATGATCATTGTTTGCATTTAAGAATGAGGGGGAATCCTTGGAGCTAAGATGGTGAAGTAGTAGACGGTCCCTAGGCTTGCCTTGTACCTCAAACACAATTGATACTTGGTAAATATCAAATCATTCTGAATATCCAAGAAATTGACCTGATGACTGACAGAACAAAATGCACAACTATTTGGAAATAGTTTGGAATATTTTTGGAAAGTAGGAGGTGCAGAGACATGGTTTGGGGGAGAAACAGATCCTGGGTGCTGCAAAGGGGAGGGAGTCCTGATCACAGAGAGAGGCCAGAGAGAGAGGAGTGAGCACACAGGGCATCACTCAAGGAAAACACTTTCCTAAAACCACTGACTAGGAAAACAAGAGAGGCTGACTTCCATGAGTTTTTATAATGAGCAGGGCTCAAAGACTAGAATTTTAGAGGTCCATGGCATGGCTGATGTGGAACCTGAAATGTACAGCAATGCTCCTGTGAAAAAAGAAGGGGATAGCCCCAGAGCAAACAGGGCATTCTGAGGATCCCTGGAACACACTGGGTGGGAGGGTTTCCCCTTCTTGGAGAACATCTGGGAGAGGTGATGCTGTCTCTGCAGGGACAAAAGAGCTAATGGGTGCCATTTTCCACCATAATCCCTCGGTATAAACCAATTTCAGTAAGCAGCACAGTGCCCACACTGGTAGCCTAAATTGCTTACAGCAAGTCCTGTCTGCTGTGCTTTGATGGTGCTGCTGTTCCTGGGCAAGTATGCCTAAGAACAAATGCAGCAGGCCCCTCCTGCAGAAGACCAACACATACCCCCTGCATGCAACATATCTACCTACTACTGATCAAGAGCTCTGCCAAAGCTTCTGCTCTAGTAGAAATAGCATCAGGTGTCTTTTGACAAGCAGACCAGAGCACAATTAGTTAAAACTCACCACACTTTGGCCAAGGTCCAAACACTCCTTCCTGCAGGTAGGGAGAAATTTTGCAGAGGACTGACTTGAGGCAAAGAGCACCAAAACACAGCAGCAGAATGCACACAGTATACACCACAGACACTTCCAGAAATGCCAGTCCCTGAGCAGTATATGACTTCTTCTTCATAAAGCCATCAGTCTCAGAAGCTGGAAACCTAACAGGTTTTCATAACACACAAAAGAAGACGAAGGCCTAGACAAAATGCCAAGATGGAGGAATTCATTCCAAAAGAAAGAACAAGAAAAGGTCACAGCCAGGGATCTAATTGAAACAGATATAAGTAATATTCCTGATCCAAAATTTAAGGCAATAATCATAAAGATCCTAGCTGTGCTGGAGAAAAGCAAAGAAAACCCCAGGATTTCTATAGGATTACTACAGAGATAAAAGACTCAAAAAACTAATTAGGCTGAAGTGAAAAACGTAATAACCAAATCAAAACCAACTGGATGTAATGACCACAAGGATGGAAGAAGCAGGGGAACAAATAAGTGATATAGACAATGAAATTCTGGAAAATAATGAAGCTGAAAAGAAGAAGGAAAGAAAAATACTGGATCATGAATATAGACTTAGGGAACTCAGTGCCTCCATAAAGTGTAATATTCTTATCATATGAGTCCTAGAAGAAGAGTGGGAAAAGGGGGGAGAAGGTTTATTTTAGGAAATTAAAGCTGAAAACTTCCCTAATCTGGGGAAGGAAATAGACAACCAAATCCAGGAGGCACAGAATATTCTCATCAAAATCAACAAAAGTAGGCCGACACCAAGACACATTGTAGTTAAGTTTGCAAAAGAGAGAGATAAAGAAAAAAATCCTAACAGCAGCAAGACAAAAGAAGTCCCTAACTTACAAGGGAAGACAAATAAGGTTAGTAGCAGATTTTTCCACAGAAACTTGGCAGGCTAGAGAAAAGTGGCATGATATATCCAACATGCTGAATGAGAAAAATATGCAGCCAAGAATACTCTATGTAGCAAGGCTACCATTAAGAATATAAGGAGAGATAAAGAGTTTCCCAGACAAACAAAAACTAAAGGAGTTTGTGACCACTAAACCAGTCTGCAAAAATATTAAAGGGGTCTCTGAGTATGAAAGACCAAAAGTTACAAAGAATAAAAAGGAAGAAAGAAGATCTCCAGAGACAACAATTAATCAATGGCATTAAATTCATATCTATTGATAATTACTCTGAATGTAAATGGACTAAATCCTCCAATCAAAAGACATAGGGGATCAGAATGGATTAAAAAAACAAGACCCATCTATATGCTTCCTACAAGAGGCTCATTTTAGACCTAAAGACATCTGCAGATTGGAAGTG
This sequence comes from Enhydra lutris kenyoni, assembly GCF_002288905.1. Classification (NCBI taxonomy): domain Eukaryota; kingdom Metazoa; phylum Chordata; class Mammalia; order Carnivora; family Mustelidae; genus Enhydra; species Enhydra lutris. The sequence continues at coordinate 44,258,252 of NW_019154096.1, forward strand.
AAGGGATGGAGAAAAATTTATCATGCAAATGGATGTTTAAAGAAAGCCAGAGTAACCATACTTATATCAGGCAAATTAGATTTTAAAGTAAAGACTGTAATAAGAGATGAAGAAGGGCACTATATCATAATAAAGGGATCTTTCCAACAAGAAGATATATCAATTAGAAATATTTATGCCCTCAACATTTGGGAGCATCCGAATATAGAAATCAATAAATAACAACATAAAGGAACTCATTGATAACAATATAATAATAGTAGGTGACTTTAACACCCCACTTAGAACAATGGACAGATCATCTAAGCAGAAAATCAACAAGGAAACAATGGCTTTGAATGACACACTGGACCAGATGGACCAGATATACTCAAAACACTTTATCCAAAAGTAGCTGAATACACATTCTTTTCAAGTGTACTTGGAACATTCTCCAGAATAGATCACATACTGGGTCACAAATCAGGCCTCAACAAGTATAAAAAAACTGAGATTATACCATGCATATTTTCCAAGCACAATGCCATGAAACTTGAAGTCAATCACAAGAAAAATTTGGAGAGGCTATAAATACATGGAGGCTAAAAAACATTCTACTGAAGAATGAATGAATTAACCAGGAAATTAAAGAAGAAATAAAAAAATACATGGAAACAAATGAAAATGAAAACTTGATGGCCCAAAACCTTTGGGATGCAGCGAAAGTGGTTGTAAGAGGGAAGTATATAGCGATCCAGGCCTACCTCAAGAAGTAGGAAAAATCCCAAATACACAATATAAACTTATACCTAAAAGAGGTAGAAAAAGAACAGCATCTCTGTAGTAAGTACATCTCTGTAGTAAGTGACTTCCTGGGGTTTTCATGCTTTTCTTCAGCCCAGCTAGGATCTTTATGGTTGTTGCTTTAAGCCAGCAAAAGAAGGGAAATAATGAAGATTAGGGCAGAAATAGTGATATAGAAACAAAGAAAAAAGTAGAACAAATCAATGAAACCAGGAGCCGGTTCTTTGAAAGAATTGATAAAGTTGATAAGCCCCTAGCCAGACTTACCAAAAAGAAAACAGAAAGGACCAAAATAAATAAAATCACAGAGAGGAGAGATCAAACCAACAACACAGAAATATAGATAATTATAAGAGAATATTATGAAAAATTATATGTCAACAAATTGGGCAATCTGGAAGAAATGATTAAATTCCTAGAAACATCTAAATTACCAAAACTGGAACAGGAAGAAGTAGAAAACATGGACAGACCAACAACCAGCAAAGAAACTGAATCAGTACTTACATACCTCCCAATGAACAAAAGTCCAAGGCTGGATGGCTTTCCAGGGGAATTCTACCAAACATTTAAAGAAGAGTTAATACCCTTTCTTTTCAAACTGCTCCAAAAGATAGAAATGGAAGGAAAACTTCCACACTCAATCTAGAGGTCAGCATTACCTTAATTCCCAAACCAGACAAAGACCCCATTGAAAAAGAACTACTGATAAAAGGCCAGTATCTCTGATGAATATGGATACAAAAATTCTTAACAAGATACTAGCAAGTCTAAACCAACAATACATTGAAAGAATCATTTACCATGATTGAGTGAGATTTATTCCTGGGTTGCAAGGGTGGTTCAACATTCACAAATCAATCAACATGATACACTATAGTAATAAAAGAAAAGATAAGAACCATATGATGCTCTGCAACAGATGCAGAAAAAGCATATGACAAAGTATAACATCCATTCTTGATAAAAACCCTCAACTAAGCGAGGATAAAGGAAACATACCTGAACTTCATAAAGACCATAGGGGCACCTGGGTGGCTCAGCAGGTTGAACATCTGATTCTTGTTTTCAGCTCAGTCATGATCTCAAGCTTGTGAGATAGATCCTTGCATCAGAGTTTATGCTGGGTATGGAGCCTGCTTTGGACTCCTTCTCTCCCTCTCCCTCTGCCCCTCACTCCCACCCACTCAAAATCACTCTCTCACTAGAAAAAATAAAAATAAAGGTCATATACAAAACACCCACAGCTAATATCATCCTTGACACTCTCACCACTCTCACCACTGTTATTTAACATAGGACTGGATGCCCCAGCCACAGCAATCAGAAAACAGAAAGAAATAAATAGCATCCAAATAGGCAAGGAAGAATTCTAACTTTCAATCTTTGCAGATGACATGATACTCTATGTAGAAAACCCAAGGACTGCACCAAAATATTACTAGAAATGATACTGCAAATTCAGTAAATCTGTATGATACAAAATCAATGTACAAAAATCTATTACATTTCTATACCAACAATAATGAAGCAGTAGAAAGAAATCAAGGAATCCATCCCATTTACAATTGCACCAAAAACTGTAAGATACCTACAAACATACCTAACCAACAAGATAAAAGATCAGTACTCTGAAAACTATAAAACACTGATGAAAGAAATTGAAGATGAGACAAAGAAATGGAAAAATATTCTATGCTCATGGATTTGGAAGAAAAAAATATTATTAAAATGCCTACACTACTTGGGGCACCTGGGTGGCTCAGTGGGTTAAAGCCTCTGCCTTCGCCTCATGTCATGATCCCAGAGTCCTGCGATTGAGCCCCACATTGGGCTCTCTGCTCAGTGGGGAGCCTGCTTCCTCCTCTCTCTCTGCCTGCTTCTCTGCCTACTTGTGATCTCCATCTGTCAAATAAATAAATAAAATCTTAAAAAAAAATGCCTACACTACTCAAAGCAACCTACACATTTAAAGCAATTTCTATCAAAATACCAACAGTCTTTTTCACAGAGCTAGAACAAATAATCCTAAAATTTGTATGGAGCCAGAAGAAACTTCGAACAGCCAAAGCCATCTTGAAAAAAGAAAGCAAAGCCTTCTGAACTTTAGGTATATTACAAAACTGTAGTGATCAATACAATATGGTACTGGCATAAAAATAGACACACAGATCAAGGGAACAGAATAGAAAACCCAGGAATGGACCCATAACTTGATGGTCAACTGATCTTCGACAAAGCAGCAAAGAACACCTAATGGAAAAAAGACAGTGTCTTCAAAAATTGTTTTTTGGAATACTGGACAGCAGCATGCAAAAGAATGAAATTGGACCAGTTACTTACACCACACACAAAAATTAACTGAAAATTGATGAAAGACCTAAATGTGAGATAGGAAACCATCAAAATTCTAGAGGCCAACACAGGCAGAAACCTCTTTAACACTGGCCATAGCAACTTCTCCTGATATGTCTTCTTCTGATAGGTCTCCTGAGGCAAGGGAAACAAAAGCAAAAATGAACTACCAGGACTTCATCAAGATAAAAAGTTTCTGCATAGCAAAAGAAATAATAAAACTAAAAAAAATTTTTTTGAATTGTGAGAAGATATTTGCAAATGACATATCTGATCAAGGGCTAGTATCCAAAATCTATAAAGAACTCATAGAACTCAACATCCAAAACCCCAAAATCCAGTTAAAAAATGGGCAGAACACATGAATGGACATTTTTTTCCAAAGAAGGCATCCAGATGGGTTACAGGCACTTGAAAAGATGCTCAACATCACACATCATCAGGGAAATACAAATCAAAACCACAATGAGATATCACCTCATGCCTGTCCGAATAGCTAAAATTAACTCAGGAAACAACAGGTGTTGGTGAGGATACAGAGAAAGGGGAACCCTCTTTCACTGTTGGTGGGAATGCAAACTGGTACAGCCACTCTGGAAAACAGTATGCGGCCTCCTCAAAATGTTAAAAACAGAACTACCCTACAATGCAGCAATTTCACTATTATGTATTTACTCAAAGGATATGTAATTACTGATATGAAGGGATACATGCATCCTGATGTTTATAGCACCATTATCAATTAGAGCCAAATTAGGGAAAGAGCCCAAGTGCCCATCAATTGATGAATGGATAAAGATGATATTGCATATATATATTTGTGTGTATGTATATATACATATATATACATAATGGAATATTCTCAGCCATCAAAAATATGAAATCTTGCCATTTGTAATGACATGGATGAAGCTAGAGATTATTATGCTAAGCGAACTAAGAGAAAGACAAATGCCATAAGATTTCACTCACACGCGGAATTTAAGAAACAACACAGATGAACATAGTGTGAAAAAAAGAGAGAGGCAAGCCAAAAAACAGACTCTTAACTATAGAAAATAAACAGCATGGCTGGAGGGGAGGTGGACAGGGGAATAGGTGAAATGGGTAATGGGTATTAAGGAGGGGACCTGTTGCAATGAGCACCGGATGTTGTATGTAAGTGCTGAATCCCTAAATTCTATCCTTGAAACTAATATTACATTGTTAGTTAACTGGAATTTAAATAAAAATGTGAAATTAAAAAACAAAAAAACAAAAAAGAACAGAGGGAGGAAATGAAGTGACAGAGAAGACAGGAGAGATTGTGTTGGGGACTACAGAAATAAGACATTAATAATTTCAATGATGTTTCCAAAAGCTCAATGAATCTTTTAAAGGTTCACATGGGAAGAAAGGGCAGAGTAACTGAGAAAAAAAAAATCTAACCAATCACTCACTCCTGGGAAACATTACTCATTGACTAACTCAGTCAATAGGTATTTATTGAGTAACTACCATGTGTCAGGCACTGTTTTAGGTGCTGGGGATATGGAAAAAGACAGACAAAATCAATGTCCTTATGGAGTGCATTGAGCAAGTGACATGTGACTGTAGGAAAGGTAGGTAGGAACTAGGTTACTGAGGCCATAGAGATTTGGGTAAGAAGGCTGTATTTTATTCTGGGTACAGTAATGTCTCATCAAGAATGCATTCATCTACAAATGATATTCCCCTAACTTAACTGAAATTGAAAAGCAGGAGGATTTATTGTCTCATGTAATAAATTCTAGAAGTAGGGTAGCTCCAGAAAAGGTTAACTATGCACTTCAGTAATGCCCACTAGAGACCAGTTATTTTACGCCTGTTTCGTCATCCTTAATGTATTGCTTTTGTGTTCATGGCTGCAAAAATACCACGTAAGGTATATCCCACAGCTTTGCAGTCACGAAAAAATCTATAGGAGAGTTTATTAGAAGTAGATTTCATGGCAATTACTGAAATAACCCAAATGATAATGGCTTAAAGAAACAGAAATTTCTTTTTTTGTAGAAGAAATCTGGAGGCAGGATTGGTCAGATGTCTCCCTGACATTGTCAGACTCAGGTTCCTGTCGTTTCCCTGCCTCCCTCATCCTCAAGGTGAGGCCCCATCCAGTCTTTAGTCATCAACATGGCTGCTGGAGTGCTGGCCATTTTCCCCACCCTCTAAACAGTAACACGCAATGAGGAAGGAAGAAAATAGATATACCCCTTGTCTTTAAAGCAGAATTTCCAGAAGTGCACCCAAAGCTTCTACTCCCACCTCATTGGGTAAAACTTAAACACAAAGCCACGCTTAATAGCAAGGGAATCTGTGATTTGTGGCCTGATAGGAGGACAGCAACATATCCAGTTAAAAATTAGGAATTTATTAACAAAGAATAAGGGGAAGATGAATATTGAGGAGAGAAAGGAAGTCTCTGGCACCAGAAAGTATCTTCTTTTCTTTACATTATCCTTTGCAAGTAAGGAAACTTTTCTAGATGCATCTGAACAGAAAACTTAGTTATACAGGCTTTGAAGTTAGGAGAGGGTTTTGGGATCAGGAAGTTATATCAAATCCCCACTCTGCTATGTGTACTTACGCAAAATGCTTAACCTCTCCATGGTTTAATTTGGTAATATATAAAATGGAGATTATAAATTCATAAAATTGTTGTATTATGTCAAATTATATATTGCAACAAATGGTGATGGTAATAATAATTAAAAATTATTTCAGAGTGGAGCAGCATTTTACTACTGGGATCACACTAGCGACTAACACAGTCCAGCAGTTGATTTGATCTTCTGTTTGAAAAGTCCATGCTTCTAGAAGCACTTGGTTGCCAGACAGTGCAAAGGCAGTTTGGGCCCCACCATCTCCTCCGGAGGCAATGTGTATGAGCACAAGCACTTGGCCTTTGGTTCTAGAAAACACATAGAGGCCTTCTTCTGTAGCTACCATCAGTCTAAACATTTGTCACCTTCCATCCTGGAGGGCTCAAGGACATTTGAGAATTGTCTTAGGGTAGGACTCAGCTGCAAAATATAAACACCCATGACACATCATCTAGAGTATAACTGATGCTAAAGTTCCAAAAAGAAGTTGAAAATCCTAAAGACTAAAAATATATTTCTTTAAACAACCTTTTTCAGTACAGCTGCTGCTTTGTTAAACCAGCTGTTGCTAAGCCCCCAGGGTACCTCTCACATGAGGCTGTATTTGTTTTTTTATGATTTAATTCTTATAGCTCAAGCTGCATTGTGTTTATAATGGTTTTACATTTCTACCACAGAATGACGAAGAAAGGGAAAGGGCAATGAAAGAAATAAAAGGCCAGAAGAAGATTTATGAAGCGCTGTATATAGCCGATTCAGAGTGCAGTGGTGGTAGGGAGGAGAGAGCTAGCAACACAGTCCAGAGAACGAGAATGAGAAAAATGAGTGTGTTCCTGATGGAGAATAGCTACAGGCCTAGCAAATTAGGATGTGTTCAGTCTGTAGAATATTAAATAATTTCTGCAACACACTGACCAAAATATGGGAAAGTCGCTGAGTATAATGTTTAATTCATCACGCAGTAAATGATGGGAATCTAAGGTCCTGCATTAGTTGTGGGACATTGACCTCAGGAAACTTACTTCAAGTCTGTGAACCTTGATATCTACATTTTTAAATCAGAAACAATAATAGTAATGCTCATCACCTGGGACAAGGGCCAGGGTTAATCCAGGCACTGTGTATAAGGCATTTAGAACACTGCCTGCCACACAGAGAGCCCAGGATAAATTTAACCATTATTATTACAGTTTGCTTTTTCAGAAAAATTCATACCTGTCAAGAAAAAAAGCAATAGATAATAGTTAAAAAAAAAAAAAAAAAAAAAAGAGGGGGAAAAACGTTCTCTTTCAGCATGGGCCTGTAAGAAAAAAGTCCTGTAGCCGTAATTCTGTCTTCAAATGGGTTAATCTTTCTTTGATTCTCAAAACAGATTGCCTAACATTATTCAGCCTTAAAAAGGGAAGGAAATTTCATTTTATGCTCCATGGATGAACCTTGAGGACATTATGTTAAGTGAAATAAACCAATCACGGAAAGAAAAATACTGCATGTTTCCACTTATATGGGTTATCTGAAATAATCAAACTCTTGAAAATAGGAAAGAGAACGGGGGTTTCCAGAGATTGGGCAAGAGGATGGAGAATCACCGATCAATGACTATAGAATTTCAGTTAATCAAGATGAAAAAGTTCTAGAGATGTGTGGTACAACAACAGGCATATGGTTAACTAAAAAGTTTTAAGATGGCAAATTTGTTGTGTGTTTTATTGCAATTTTAAAAAAGAAGGAAATTTCCACACATGCTACAACATGAATCTTGAAGATCCTATACGAAGTGAAATGAGCCAGTGACAAAGGAGAACATATTGCATGATTTCACTTCTCTGAGGTACCTAGAGTAGTTAAATTTAGAGAGACAGAAAGTAGAATGGTGGTTGCCAGGGAATGGGGTGGCGGAGGGAGGAATGGGGAGCTACTGTTTAATGGTATGGAGTTTCAGTTTAGGAAGATGAAAAGGTTATGGAGATAGATGGTGGTGATGGTTGCACAACAATGTGAACGTACTTAATGCTCATGAACTGTATGAAATGTATACCTAAAAATGATGAAACTGGTAAATTTCACATAATGTATTTTTACAATTAAAAAAAAAATAAATCAGACTGACTTTTCTATGATGAATTTACCAGTATGTCCTCACAATTGAATTGGTCTGACGGTAGCATGAGCAACTCAGTACTTAAAACAAGTACTTAAGCTGCTGCCTTTCCAGGGCTCATAAAAGAATGGGGCCTACTTGCCTATGTAATGTATTGTACTCTGTGTTTTGAAAGGAAAATTTAAGTTTTGCTTAGACAAATGTTAAGGATGGCTCCTTGCCTGATTTGCCTCGTATGAGAACAAGAATCAAGGATATCTTTCCTTCCAGAAAAATACCTAATGTAGATTCTTAACCTCAAGGTTTTAAGAAGATGGCAAAAAGATTTAAACATGTTTCAAGTATTTCTCTTAGTCCATAATAAATTTGTAATATACATTTAGAGATGACACATTTTAAAGAACATATTTATAATTCTTCCCCAAGAAAGAACTGGTGTCAGGCCTTCAGCAGAGGGGCAAAGGAGATGTGCTTATTCAGACTCCTTCCTTCTTTCAGACTCTAGGCCATTTTTTTGTTCCATGAAATCTGCCTAAGGGTGTCACTTACTGCTTCAGAACCATTACTGATGAATTCTTGAATTTATGTAGGCACTTGATCAAAGCGGAGTCATTTAGTTTTGAGCCTTTAGGCGCTAATTTCTATAGGTTTTGCTTCTCTCAAAAATAATATTGTGCTGGCTGTCCAAATTTTTGCATCCCTAATTTCTCTTCTGTGATAAGAAAATGCTTCACTCTATACTTGGGAGGTGAAGTTTAAACTGATTGTAGTAGAAAGGATCACTTTTTGGTCTGATCAAAACCAGAAACAAGGGAAGTCACTTCCTATGCAAAACCATCGTACCTATCCTGTCATCCAACAAGCCACAGTAATAATTTAGACTACTGAAGTTTATTCTATGTACAACATCATTTTGATTCGATAAGGTGGAGATCTTTTGAAATGGAAGTTCACGAAGAGCAAAGAGGCTCTTTCTTTAAATGTTTAGTAATAAGAAAATTCAAAATAAAGAGTTTAAAAGCCTGCAGAGTACTCAGAAATGATAAATATAATGAATATCTTTTAAAATCATTAGTGACAGGGGCGCCTAGGTAGCCCAGTCGTTAAGCGTCTGCCTTTGGCTTGGGTCATGATCCCAGGGTCCTGGGATTGAGACCCAAGTCAGGCTCACTGCTCAGAGGGAATCCTGCTTCTCCCTCTCCTACTCCTCCTACATTGTGTTCCCTCACTCGCTGTTTCTCTCTCTCTGTCAAATAAAGAAATAAAAATCTTTAAAAAAAATCATTAGTGAACCTACACAAATGAAGGGAAATGCTTAGGGGCCACGCAGTAAAGGAAAGATGAAGGGCGGGGTATTAGATTAATACTGGTCCAGTGGACTTCCAAATGGTTAGAATTTGCCACCTCTCTATCAAGGGTCTTGGGTTTCAGCAGCCACACAAAGCTGTAAGATAAAATAATGGGCTTGTCTAAAGTAAAGGAATTGTTACTGAGACTCCTGAGTAAAGCTGAGATCACTGAAGGACTAAACTAGTGGAAAAGAGAATTAGAAAAAAAAAATCTATGGATTTGCAAAGGGGGATAACATAAACCTTTTCTATGTCAGTGTGGGCTTTGATAGAAATATTTTTCTTGTAACTGTAAGCTTGTCCCCATATGGAATGGGGTTCAAGTTTATGCTCCCCCTGTGGTCAAAACTACTTTGACATAAAATATTAATTTAAAGAGCCCAAGACTAACAGCAGTCCAAGGAAGTTGGCAAAAGGAAACAAAACTCATGTTTGGGGGGTCATGTTTTTAACCCAGGCTAGAGCTCAGAAGTACAAAGCAGGCGGAAGTCATTTAGTTGGAGAATGTTCTCAGTTGCAAGACCTTCGTTATATTTAAGAGTACAGCCAGGCCCCTTCTGAAGAGCTTGGCGCTTACAGAGTACATAGGATGTGAATATCATTTTCAAGAATGAATTCTCAATTTCCTGAACAGGAAGAAGTTTAAAAAAGTCTTTTTTTTTCTATTTCAGATGACTCTACAAAACACTCAAAGGAAAAACCATGAGTTGATGTTTGACTCTGCCACCGTTTTTCTAGTCCTATTCATTACAGATGTAGACAGGAACAGATCTGGAATGCAGACACTTAAGTGTTGTGGACGAAGCAGCCCTTTTATTGGAAAGAGCACACCTTTTGGTAACAGAAGACCTAGGTTTCCCTGTGACTTTGTGGATAGCTCCCCATGTAAAAAGGGGCACTTTATCTCTCTCTCTGGAGCTCTGTTTCCAATTTCGGGAGTTGGACTTCCTCATTTCTAAAGTCCCTTTCATTGCTAACATTTATAGACTGTGATTTAAATGTGCTACTCCTTGAAGGCTATGGGTAATTTTTACAGTGTGAGTTTCAGCTGAAGGAGAAAAACCATCACAAATGAAAACGGAAACACTCGGAGCGGTAGGAAGCTCTTTTCTGGATACAGCTTGTGACCCAGATGCTCCTACAGCTAGCCTTTCTGGGCTACAGATGGTACAGTGGGGCTGTGTGCATTTTGAAAAGCAAAGAGTTTTTAGGAAGATTTACTGGAACACAAATGCCTCCTAGAAGCTGGCTAAAATATGACCGATAAGAAAGTCAAGTGTCCGCCAGACAAACCCAGCATATACAAATTTGAATTTATTTTTAAAGAGTAAGTGAAAAGAACAGGAGTGATGACTTGTACTGCATAAGACTTGGCTGTTCTTATGAAAAAAAAAAATCTTTTTAGTAACATTAACAGTAGTGCTAAGTGATCTCCCTTTTACAAAGCTCCTGTATGATTTTGTAGAATTCTCAAATTATGACTAAATTTTAGGAGCCTCTCACGAGAAATGAGGTGTGTCTGTATCTCTAAGGCATTTGTGAGCCCAGCTATGGATTTGTACCTTTCCCTTAGGGCCCTGGGGTTCCTGGAAAGCTAATAGATAAGGCCTGAATAAAGGGCTTCCAGGTCAGAAGATAAGCTTCTGATGTCAAGGATTTGTTGACTGGCCATAGAAAGTTCCAGAGCTGCAGTTCATTTGCCTCAATCATTTACAAAGGCAAATGGCTTCATTCTCCAAGCTGAGATGGCAGAGATTTGCCACTGAAAGAATGTGGGGACTCAGCGTATAGTATGTAAATTTCCACCAGTTTACAGGATGCCCATAATGGTAGAAGATTTTGTTCTTTCTGGCCATGAATTAGAAAGTGATGGTTTAGGTGACTGCCTGGATCAACTTGAAATGTCCAAAGACTGGTTAAAGCTTAAGTCCCCACTCTCACTTCTTCCTTCAATCATGGAAGTTGTATTCTCCTAAACTGCTTTCTGTAATTTACCCCCAAACTCCAACCTAGTGTGAATTGCAGACAAGGGATGTGGGATTTAAGGTGACAAGGGATAATAGAGCCCTTCTCCAAAATAAAGACCCTAGACAAGGTTATCAGGAAAATTGTCACTTTTGTGGGAAAATGGCGGCGGGGGGTTGAGGGGAGACTCTTCCGGATCACCTGAAGTAGGCACTGTCAAGTGAGGGTTTTTCCCTCCAACTCTTAGTTCTTTGAGAAATTTCTCAAAATCATGCATTTTTCTACTCTTTGGAAAGGAACATAATTTGGTCGAGCCTTTTCTTGATGCTTCCAGAACATCGATACCAATGAGGGTAACAATGCAATGCAGCAGATTTTTCTGTGCGGCGATCAGATTGTTTCTCCCTTTTATCCTTTGTCTTTATCCTTCTTTAATTTCATGTTGACTGATGCCAGGCATTTTTCTACAAATTTGCCCATCTTTAATTATGTTTTCCACTATTTTCCTTTCAGTTTGCTCTTTTTGGTATGATACTAAAAAATGAAGCAGCTCAGGAAGTACAGCCTGGAGGGGAAAGATTATGGACTGATAGAAATACACACACACACACACACACACACACACACACACACACGTGTGCGCACACACACACGTATATATATCTATGTATATATAATATATATGTAATTTTACATATAATACATATACAAAATAGCCCACCTGTCTATATGCTTATATCTGGAAGGAAATACATCTAAATGTTAGAAGTAGTTTTCTCAGGATTGTTAGAGTAATTTTATTTTCTTCTCTTCAGTATTTTCTCCAAAGTTCTGCAATGACCATGGATTTCTTTTATAATTAAAAAAAATTATTTTTACTATTTCAGTACACTTTACTTGTTCTGAATCTAGCTCTGCCAGTACACAGTAGATAAAATCTTCATTAAGCATCACTGAATGGCCTTGGTTAAAACACCTCTCTGAGCATCAATTTCTCCATTTGTAGAAATGCCTCCTCCACAGAACTGGAAAAATCAAATAAACTAAGTAGTATGTGTGGCATATAGAGAATGATTAAAGAACTATCAGTCTCATGTTTAAAGATTTTATGGTAACTGGGGGAAAAAGACTAAAATACTCAGATTTAAAAATAGACACTGTGAAAAAAAAATTTTTTTTGTACTTGGAGTTGATTTCTCCCAATGTTTTATCTCCTAGTGTGTTGCAGAAAGCTTGATTTATGAATAGGGGGGCATACCATACCCCTTGGAGCTGTAATATTTTAGATTTTAGAGGAGGCTTCAGAAACCAGTGGGCCCCAAAACTTTTATTTTATAGTTGAAAATACTGGGAGGAAGGTTTACTTAAGTCTATAGGAGCTTGTCTCCAGAGTGCTCTCTGAGAGTGATCATGGATTAGCTTTCTGCCCTTGATTAGGGGTTATTTGCTATCACTTTAATAGGATTCCTGAGACCCTGGGCCTCAGGCTAGTGGCCAGGATGGAGAGGAGACAGTTGGGAAGAGGAGAGAAGTGCCCGAGAAGGGACATGTGAAGGCATCAGCCCAGCAGCTAATCCACAGTGATAATATTTATCTTTAACTCTGGCTAAAAATACACTTGCAGAAGGAAGAGCTCTTCCATGCAATTTTATGAACCGTGGGACTAAGCAAAACAGTTATTTCCTCACTGACATGCTGGAAGGTCCTTGTTTCAGGAGAATGTGCATGCCTGAGTCAGGTGAGTGATGAATGCGACTCAGCACAACTCCCTGTGTTGCATTTTGGAAAGAGGAGGTGCTATAAGAAACAATGGTTTAGCAGGAACCTTGCATTGTGTCCCTAAGGCAGAGAGAAGTGTGGTATTTAGGACAATTTCTGGGCCATCTATTGTTTTAAGACACAAAGTCCCTCTTGTTCTCCATTTGAGTAACAAAGCTCATAGAAATATTTGTATTTCTTAGACTACTGGCAGACTTTTTTCCCCCTGGGCAAACCATTCCCACAAATACACTAATCTGGGGGGAAGGGAGGTGCAGTGAAAGAGTTCCTTTTCAGTTTATGATGAAGTGTTAATTATTCCTTTGACAAGACTGGTAACTCTTGGGAAACAGCTCTCCCTTTGATGGAACGGTTTCTGTCTGTAGCTGTAATCTGAAAGCAGCCACCTGGTTTCAGGTCAGAGAAGGGGAAAGAGCTTAATTAAGTTTCCCTAATACTGATTTAATTTTGAAAGACTTAAAAAATACAAACACAATAATTGAGCCTATGATCTACCCGTCTCACGCACTCACATCCCATCCCACCCTCCCTTCGAGATTTTTTGCTACATTTCCACATTCTGGATTTCAGCTTGACATTTTTCTCCATTTAAAATGGTCTTATATCAGGTCAAAGAGGATACTATTCCACATGCCTTGACAACAATGTGCACAGATAAAGCAGTGTGGAGAAAACATTAATACTGACATTATGATAGTCAATTAATTTGAAGACAAACAGTTAATAGAGATGTATTGGTCCTTGGCTTCCCAGAGGTTGTCAAACACAAAGGATATTGAGACTACTCTTATGTCAGTCAGGAGCTCTGGATGGTAGTAATGGCTGTTCCCCTTCCCGATTGTATGTCTTTGGATGGCCCCCTCTATGTCTTTGTGCTGGTTTCTTCTGTAAGCCAAGAGACTCGGCTTCTACAGGCCAAGGCCATGTTTCTGCCCATGGACACCCCCTTCATCTGCTTCCTCACAAACTGGTCTTGCCCTGGGTCATTCACCCCTCGCCCCTGCAGACCTCTCTGATGATTTCAGGAAGGGACAGAAATTAAGGAAAGAGGCAGAAGAAAATAGGTTTTTTTTTTTTTTTTTTTTTTTTTTTTTAGCAATTTCCTATTTTAGTTACTTCCTTTTCTCCATAGAAAATGATCAGTTTCTCTCTGATCATAAATGTTCTATCAAAGACCTCCTTAAGAATCAACAGAACTCTTCAGACACACACTATAACACTTCCACCTCAAAGAGCACAGTGACCCAAATTTTGGATTTTAACTTCAGAAATTTGGTGGTCTACAGACCCCACAGACCACCTAAAACATCACTTAAAAAGACAATGCAGAAAGATAGCTACTCTTAAGAACAACATTTTTCTTGACATTTCCTTGCAGCTGCTTCTCACAATTGTTTCTCAAAGACTATAAAAAAATCCACCCACATCTTGTCTGTTTTTGTTTTGTTGTTATTGTTGTTTTGAGGGGAGGTTGGGGCTGATATCTTTATTCCAGGTTGTGCAGCTCCTGGGATGATTAGCTAGTAAAATATGGCCTTTTGAAAAAGAAAGGCCATTTCTGACACAGGAAGAAATAGTGTGTACACTTTGGGTACTTGCTACCTATATCTTCTACCTGTCCAGTTAATGCTAATGATCAGCCAGAAAACATTTGGGCCTCCTAGTGGAGGAAAAACAGAAGGAAAAAATAAATGGGATTTTTTCATATATTAATTGAAGTTTGAGGTTTTTAACTGTTCATTCACTCCTTCCCCCAAATCTTATGGACTTCTGGCAGTTTTACTTGGTTCTTATTTCAGTGGAAGTGAAGCAGAAAATCAAGCCATAACATGATTTCTTTTAAAATTGGCTTCTTTAAAACCCCTGGCCAGACTTATCAAAAAGAAAAGAGAGAGGACCCAAATAAATAAAATCATGAATGAAAGAGGAGAGATCACAACCAATACCAAAGAAATACAAACAATTATAAGAACATATTATGAGCAACTATACGCCAGCAAATCTGACAACCTGGAAGAAATGAATGCATTCTTAGAGACATATAACCTACCACAATGAACCAGGAAGAAATAGAAAACCTGAACAGACCCATAACCAGTAAGGAAATTGAAGCAGTCATCAAAAATCTCCAAACAAACAGGAGCCTGGGGCCAGACGGCTTCCCAGGGGAATTCTACCAAACATTTAAAAAAGAATTAATTACTATTCTCCTGAAACTGTTCCAAAAAATAGAAATGGAAGGAAAACTTCTGAACTCATTTTATGAGGCCAGCATCACCCCGATCCCAAAACCAGACAAGGATCCCATCAAAAAAGAGAATTACAGACCAATATCCTTGATGAACACAGACGTGAAAATTCTCACCAAAATACTAGCCAATAGGATCCAACAGTATATTAAAAGGATTATTCACCACGACCAAGTGGGATTTATTCGTGGGCTGCAAGGTTCGTTCAACATCAACAAATCAATCAATGTGATACAATACATTAATAAAAGAAAGAACAAGAACCATATGATACTCTCAATAGATACTGAAAAAGCATTTGACAAAGTACAGCATCCCTTCCTGATCAAAACTCTTCAAAGTGTAGGGATAGAGGGCACATACCTCAATATCATCAAAGCCATCTATGAAAAATCCACAGTGAATATCATTCTCAATGGAGAAAAACTGAGAGCTTTTCCGCTAAGGTCAGGAACATGGCAGGGATGTCCATTATCACAACTGCTATTCAACATAGTACTAGAAGTCCTAGCCTCAGCAATCAGACAACAAAAAGAAATTAAAGGCATCCAAATCGGCAAAGAAGTCAAACTATCACTCTTCGCAGATGATATGATACTAGATGTGGAAAAGCCAAAGGATTCCACTCCAAATCTGCTAGAACTTTTACAGGAATTCAGTAAAGTGTCAGGATATAAAATCAATGCACAGAAATCAGTTGCATTTCTCTACACCAACAAGACAGAAGAAAGAGAAATTAAGGAGTCAATCCCATTTACAGTTGCACCCAAAACCATAAGATACCTAGGAATAAATCTAACCAAAGAGGCAAAGAATCTATACCCAGAAAACTATAAAGAGCTCATGAAAGAAACTGAGGAAGACACAAAGAAATGGAAAAATATTCCATGCTCCTGGATTGGAAGAACAAATATGGTGAAAATGTCTATGCTACGTAAAGCAATCTACATATTTAATGCAATCCCTATCAAAATCCCATCCATTTTCTTTTCAAAGAAATGGAACAAATAATCCTAAAATTTATATGGAACCAGAAAAGACCTCGAATAGCCAGAGGAATATTGAAAAAGAAAGCCAACGTTGGTAGCATCACAATTCTGGACTTCAAGCTCTATTACAAAGCTGTCATCATCAAGACAGTATGGTACTGGCACAAAAATGGACACATAGATCAATGGAACAGAATAGAGAGCCCAGGAATAGACCCTCAACTTTATGGTCAACTCATCTTTGACAAAGCAGGAAAGAATGTCCAATGGAAAAAAGACAGTCTGTTCAACAAATGGTGTTAGGAAAATTGGACAGCCAAATGCAGAAAAATGAAACTGGACCATTTCCTTATACCACACAGAAAAATAGACTCAAAATGGTTGAAGGACCTCTATGTGAGACAGGAATCCATCAAAATCCTTGAGAACATAGGCAGCAACCTCTTCGACTTCAGCTGCAGCTACTTCTTCCTAGGAACATTGCCAAAGGCAAGGGAAGCAAGGGCAAAAATGAACTATTGGGACTTAATCAAGATCAAAAGCTTTTGCACAACAAAGGAAACAGTTACCAAAACCAAAAAACAACTGACAGAATGGGAGAAGATATTTGCAAATGACATATCAGATAAAGGACTAGTATCCACAATCTATAAAGAGCTTAGCAAACTCAACACCCAAAGAACAAATAATCCAATCAAAAAATGGGCAGAGGACATGAACGGACATTTCTTCAAAGAAGACATCCAGATGGCCAACAGACTCATGAAAAAGTGCTCCACATCACTCGGCATCAGGGAAATACAAGTCAAAATCACAATGAGATACCACCTCACACCAGTCAGAATGGCTAAAATTAACAAGTCAGGAAATGACAGATGCTGGTGAGGATGCAGAGAAAGGGGAACCCTCCTATACTGTTGGTGGGAATGCAAGCTGGTGCAAACAGCATGGAGGTTCCTCAAAAAGTTGAAAATAAAGCTACCCTATGACCCAGCAATTGCACTTCTGGGTATTTACCCTAAAGATACTAACGTAGTGATCCGAAGGGACATGTGCACCCGAATGTTTATAGCAGCAATGTCCACAATAGCCAAACTATGGAAAGAACGTAGATGTCCATCAACAGATGAATGGATAAAGAAAAGGTGGTATATATATACAACGGAATACTATGCAGCCATCAAAAGAAATGAAATCTTGCCATTTGTGACTACATGGATGGAACTAGAGGGTATTATGCTAGCGAAATAAGTCAATCGGAGAAAGACAACTATCATATGATCTCCCTGATATGAGGAAGTGGAGATGCAACATGGGGGGTTTGGGTTAGGAAAAGAATAAATGAAACAAGATGGGATTGGGATGGAGACAAACCATAAGTGACTCTTAATCTCACAAAACAAATGAGGTTGCTGGGGGGAGGTGGGAGGGAGAGGGTGCTAGGGTATGGACATTGGGGAGGGTATGTCCTATGGTGAGTGCTATGAAGTGTGTAGACCTGGCAATTCACAGACTTGTGAATAATAATACATTATATGTTAATAAAAATTTTTTTAAAAATTGGCTTCTTTAAAAAAAAATTATTCATGTATTTGAGAGAGAGAGAGAGAGAGCACACACATGCACATAGGAAGAGGAAGAAGCAGACTCCCTACCAAGCAGAGGGTCTGAAGTGAGGCTCAATCCCAGGACCCTGAGATCATGACCCGAGCCAAACGCAGAAGCTTAACCGACCGAGCCACCTAGGTGCCCCTAAATTGGCTTTTACAAATTCTTTTTTGAAAATCTATTTCCTAAGTATGATTCCCTTTGAGGAGTAAAGTCATGGATGACTTTGGTTTTGTTTTTATACTTTGCATTTTTCAAATTTTGTACAACAAACATTTACTACTCTTTTAATCAGAAAAAAAGTTTGCATGAGTGTCATAAACTATATTTAAACAGAATACCAGATTCTATAGATTTATTTTTTATTGAACTAAAATTAACATACCATGTTTTATCAGTTTCAGGGATACAACACTGATTCAGCAATGCTGTACATCACTCAGTGCTCCCTAGGGAAGGGGAGTCACCATCTGCACAATGGAATATATTACTCAGCCATAGAGAAGAATGACATCCTACCATTTGTGACAACCTGGAAGACCTAGAGAGTATTATGCTAAATGAAATTAGTCAGATAAAGAAAGATAAATACCATAGGATTTCACTCATATGTGGAATCCAAAAAACTATTCTAGATGTTTAAAGGTGAGGGGAAATGTTCTAAATGTTCCAGTATACAGCTTGTGGATACTGAAACTATTCATGAAATTGGACCTGAAGTTCAGATCTCTTTTTAAACTTTCTCCTTTAAAATGTGAATGGAGGCAGCCTTTGTAGGCTTGTCGCCTTGCTGACCTATCATTTTTCATTAGCTTCAAATTATGATGCTTTCTCCAAGATTAAATGTGGGCATTCTCCCCTCCAAGGAAGGTACCCCTCCTTCCAGCCCTGATTCCACTTTACTGCTGGAAGTTCTCTTCACTGGGCTTGAGATTTGTCTCACACAGGAATTGAGGCCCCAAGGAAATGGAGATGGGCCAATCTTTAGTGATTTGAGTCAAGGTAGTAAGCAAGCCAAACAAGTAATTCAGGGCAAGCAATCGATTCCAGGGCCAGGATTGGTCAATTCTTCAGGCCTTTCCAATGAGAACCATGATCAGAGCCGCCCAAGTCACAGAGTGCATGCGTGAGACAACCATGATGCCTCTTCCACCACAGCCCCGGGAGGCTGGCCCTTGGTTCCCTGTAGCCACATGTCCTTCAGGTTGAGGCAGTGACTACTCGTGTCAAATGCTGAATTCACCACTTTAGAATAACCAGGAGCAGGCAGCATCTGCTTTTCTATCAGTATGGTCCCTGACTGTGGGAAGTCCTAGCCTATCCTGGAGACACAAAACCAGATCCTGCTTTTGCTACTGGATTCCCAAGAACTCTATCTGGGGAATATGAGAGTTTCAACTAATCATATGCCTGACATTTTCTTCTGTACAAACAAGTAGCAAAATAAATAGCAAAAATGTGTTTTAATGCTACCTGATAAAGGGGGGAGCACTTGGAGGGATTTTAATAGAAGCAGTGATTTCATCCATATGTGAACCATTCTAAGAAAATGTATTTGAAGCAGTCTACAGCACATATGTCCTGAAAGAGCTGTTTTATTTAGAAACCACATGTCACTTTTCAAGATGGAAAGGTACTCATCTCTGGAAAGCCTTCTCAGGTAATTAGAAACCTAAATGTGTTCTAGGTTTTTCTCTCGTAGGTATATTCACTTGTTATACCCTAATAGGTTACTACCTTTGTTTGCATTTCTTCACGAGATTTTCAGCTCCTTGAGCAATGGGGACCCTAAACCTCTTTAAGAAGATTGTCCAGAAGGAAGCAGGTGCTCAAATAAGTGTGTTCAAGGGTAAGGTAATATTACAGCTAACATTTATTGAGATCTTATGATGCCAACTGATATGTCACATGGAGTATCTCTTCTGTTCTCTGTGAAGTGGGTGTTATTGCTGCATAGGTTGTACTGACTGAGGGAGACACTGGGGTGTGAAATGATTACTGTAGCAGGTCACGTGCTAGCATAACGCAGGACAGGTACTCGCACAGGTGGGGCTGACACGGGAGCCTGAACTTAGCGCTTCTCCGCAATGTTTTGTACTTACATGAAAGAAAACATATGCTTTGTGCACTTATTGCTCGAAGATTTCACCCCTCAGAAAGTTGAGTTGGAATTCTGGCTTGGTCATTCACAGGTTATAAAATTCAGCTTCTCTGAACCTCAGTTTATCTTTAAAGAGGACAATAATAAATATTTTGCAAAATTCTTGAGAGGATTAACATTAATGTAGGACATTCTTGGCACAGAACATGTTCAATAAATGTAGCTTTTACTTTGTCATTTTTAGATAAACTGGGTCTGTAATGACAACACTTTCATATTTTCATTATTCTGGAAGTGGAAACACTTCTAAAAGAATTCCATATGCTTTTGTCTGTTTATTTATTTTTATTTATTTATTTTTAAAGATTTTATTTATTTATTTGACAGAGAGAGATCACAAGCAGGCAGAGAGGCAGGCAGAGAGAGAGGAGGAAGCAGGCTCCCTGCTGAGCAGAGAGCCCGATGTGGGGCTCGATCCCAGGACCCCGAGATCATGACCTGAGCCGAAGGCAGCGGCTCAACCCACTGAGCCACCCAGGTGCCCCTGCTTTTGTCTTTTTAAATAGGATGTGCTATAGAACATTTTTTTCTTCATGGCCTGAGAATCAATATTTCTGGCAGTTTCAATTCAATGATAACTTCAGGCCCTAATTAAGTGTTTGAGTCTTTTGTCCTTATACTAAATAACCTGAAATTGTTCTACTTTGAAGTTTCATGGATTTGCTTTTTCCCACCAGTTCTATGTAACTCTTATTTTAGTCTGCCAGCTCCCTCTTTTTGTAGGCTCTCTGCTGAAGAAGTCCATGTACCCAATTTAAATTTGTTACATGCTTTTATACAGGGCGATAATGATTTTCAGAATTGCATATAGAATCTGAGATGGTAGACCTGAATCTCTCCTAAAAACAAAATATCTGCTTCGCTCTGTGAAATTTTAAGTATCCATTTGGACTTCTACCAGAATACCGCATGTCCCCCCTCCTTCCGTGAGTTCTTGCTGCACTGTAAATACTCGCCTTTGTCACATACATGACAGCTTGTCTCCTCCTTCTCAAAGTTGATACACAGTCTGTCAGTCATTTGCATGCCCTGTACATTCCTTCCACCCTCCACATTCCACATTTCCAGACTGTTACCCCCATATTTCTATATTTCAAAAATCTAAATTTGGCAATCCTAGTTATCATTCAACAGACCATTTTATTATTACTTTCTTATCAGCTGTCAAAACAACCGAATGCTAAACAACTGGTCAGTTGCCAAAAACAGCATTAGGAGTGGGGGTCGGAGAGGTGATTAGACCAGCCCTGAGTTATTCTCTCTGAGAAATCATCTTGTGACGAGAAAATGATTGCATTCAAAAGAGTGCCTATAAAAACAATTCATTGATCTTAATTTCTACTTCTCTCCCATATAAATCATGGGGGAATTAACACACCATTGCATTTATCAGGGAGATAAGAAGCCAGATTTATCATTTGATGACAGGAAAAGCTTTAGCAGTTCCTTAAGCTTCTGTTTAAGGAAAAGGCCAGAAGTGAATGTCAACCAAGGTGCAGATTGGAGCCTCTGGAGGCTCTGCATGAAAGCAGGCACCAAGCAGTGGGTCAAGAACCAACACTCATGTGCAGCAAGGCTCAACTCTCTAGTCTGACCTTGAGGTTGGTGAAGAATTTATGTTCCCTTGGCCTTTTCCAGCTTCAAGGTTGTTGCTAAGGCCACCAGCCAGTTACTGCTACCAACACCTCCCTCTTCCCAGTGTCCAGGAGCACCCAGCGGAATCCATAGTCTTAAATCTCAATATTCAAGCACATGAAATTAGGTGAAAATGCATGGGGAGCACTTTTTAATTATTTTTATTATTTTTTAATAGACTTGATTTTTTAGGAGAGCTTTAGTTCACAAAAAAACTGAGCTGAAGTCACAGGTATTACTCCTTGACCCCTCATGTGGATATTCTCCACCATTATCAACTGCCCCTACCACAGTGATATATTTGTTACAGCTATCAACCTACACGGACACTCATTGTCACCCAAAGTCAATAGTTTACTGTTGTAAATAGGCCTTAGTACTGTGGTGGTAAAGTGTAGGTGATGGGAGGCATTCTATAGTCCTAGGATGAGGATCAGTCTTCTAGTGAGCCTTCACCTCTGAACTGTGAACTTCAAACGTTTCTCAGTCTCCACATCCCCTTAGGTGGGACATCCTGGCTAATACAGATGAAACTGGGTATTTCCTTCCCCCTAGGTTAGTCGGGCTTGGTTAATCTCAGCAAATTCGGCTCAGTTAAATAGTTTCTCCTTAAAGGTACACTTTGTAAAGAATGACTGAACGTTTTGGAATATTTCAAAACGGTTCCTTTCCTACTCCCACTTCGGGGAACCCCCAGAAATTTGTTATTTACAGTTTAGGTTTCCCTGCCTTGGTACTGGTTCCTGAAGAAGTTTCTGAGCTAGTAAACTGTGATTCTTTGTATTTTCTCACTGGGCTATCCAATTTTGGAGGGAGCGATTTGCTTTAGGATCTTTCTTCCCTTACAGATCTAAGAAGAGCTGTTGATTTTCCACTTTGTTCAGCTTTTAATAGTTGTTAGGCTGGAGCAGTGATTTCCAAGCTTCTTAAAGTACTTTTTAAAAAATTAATTCTTCTGTTTTTGAAAATTAAATATCAGTTATCAACAATCTATATATCAATGAATATATATTCCAATGGTACCAAGAAACATATAATAAATGGTAAATTTTTTCTCACACCAGTGCCTCTTCTCTTTGGAGGCAACTTCTGTTAGTGGTTTCTTGTGTCTTCTTCTAGAAGCATCTGCATCCCACACAAGCATATATATTTTTCTTTTTTTAAGATTTTATTTACTTATCTGACAGAGAGAACAAACACGGGGAGCAGCAGAGAGAAAGGTAGAAGCAGACTCTATGCTGAGCAGGGAGTCCAGTGCAGGGCTCCATCCCAGGACCCTGGGATCATGACCTGAGCTGAAGGCAGACACTTAACTGACTAAGGCACCCAGGTGTATATATTTTTCAATTTTAATTACACAAATAATACACGAATTCTCTGGGGGTGCTGGTGTCTTAAGATGGATTGGGAAGTATTATCTGTTTCTTTGTATTCTGGAAGAGTTTTGGCAAGAGTGTTCTCTTACTTCTGTAAATATCTGTAAGAGTCCACCAGTAAAGTCACTTGGGCTGGAGTTTCCTTTGTTAGATTTTCACAACTTCTTTCACAAATTCTTTGAATTTTCTTCAAGTATATATTGAAATGTTCCATTTCCTCCTGTCTCCATTTTATCCACAGTTTCAAACATAGTATCATATATTGTCTGAGTGGGGCTTGAACTCACAACATCAAGAGTCATATACTCTTCCAACTAAGCCAGCCAGACACCCCCATTAATTGCTTTAAATTAGTCACGTCAGTTTAGGCATGGTAGCTTTATTTTGCTAATTTTTGCAAATTTTTCAGTTATGTTGAAACTTTCTGTATTCATATATTGAAATTATGTCTCTTGAAGAAGTATGTTTCCTTTTATCCAATTTGACAACTATTATTTTTAAAATGGAGCATTTATTCCATATTTGTTGTACTAGAGTTTAAATTTATCCTTTTAATATCTATTTTCTATTTCTTTCTCCTTCACGACTTCTTTTCTTACTTATGGCTTTTTAAATTTTTTGTCTGTTTCTATCATGTTTCCTTTCTTAGTTTACTAGTTATATATTCTTTTACTATTCTTTTAGTAGTTATAGTGATGATTATGACCTATGTCTTAGATTTATCCAAGTTTTATAAAATTAGCAATTTACCACCTTTCAGAAATATTTTAATTCATTTTACCCACCTACTCACCAGATTTTGTATCATTATTGCATGCAATTTGATTTCTATATTAAGTCCCACAAGATATTATTGTATCATAGAGTCTACTCAAATTTTGTCTTTATTACATATTTACCCCCTTCTTTGTTCTTTACTCCTTTTTGCAGAATTTTGTATTCACTGGGGATAAGTTGCCATGTGGTTGAAGGATATACTTTAATATTCGTTATAATTTCGTTATAAAAACTCTGAATTTCAGGGCGCCTGGGTGGCTCAGTGGGTTGAGGCCTCTGCCTTCAGCTCAGGTCATGATCTCAGGGTCCTAGGATCGAGCCCCGCATCGGGTTCTCTGCTCGCGGTGAGCCTGCTTCCTCCTCTCTCCTTTTCTGCCTGCCTCTCTGCCTAATCGTGATCTCTATCTGTCAGATAAATAAATAAAATCTTAAAAAAAACCCTCTGAATTTCTTGGGGTGCCTGGGTGGCTTGCTTGCTCAAGCATCCAATTCTAGATCTCAGTTCAAGTCTTGATCTCAGGATCATGAGTTCAAGCCCCACTTTGGGTTCCACACTGAGTTGGAGCCTGCTCAAAAAAACAAAAAACCTGGGGCGCCTGGGTGGCTCAGTGGGTTAAGCCGCTGCCTTCGGCTCGGGTCATGATCTCAGGGTCCTGGGATCGAGCCCCACATTGGGCTCTCTGCTCAGCGGGGAGCCTGCTTCCTCCTCTCTCTCTACCTTCCTCTCTGCCTGCTTGTGATCTCTCTCTGTCAAATAAATAAATGAAATCTTAAAAAAAAAAAAAAAAACTCTGAATTTCTTCTTGTCTGAAAATTTCTGTATCTCTCTTTCACTTTTAAAGGCTGCATTTACTGAATTCTAGTTGTCCAGCATCATCATTTTCTACTTTGAAGATACAATTCCATTGTCTTCTGGCTCCCATTATTTCTATTGAGAAGTCACCGTTAATCTTACCATTGCACCTGTTCAGATGATACGTTCTTTTGTTTCCTGGCAGCTTTTAAAAGACTTAATATGTCTTTAATTTTTAGAATTTTTTCCTATGATGTACTTATGGATACATTTTTTGGTTATTTTCCTATTTAGAGACTTAATGAGATTATCGGCATTTATTGAATCTATAGATTGGTATCTTTTACAGTTTTGGAAAGTTATTAGTCACTATCTCTTCAAATATTTATTCTGCCTTACTCTTTCTCTATTATCTTTCCAGAGCACCAACCAGCTCACTGTAACAACTTTCTTCTGTGTATCCTATGCCTCTTAGACTCACTTCAGTATTTTGCAGCCTCTGTCTCTCCATACTGAGGCTAGATTTTCGTCAGTCCTATCTTTCAATTGTACCATATGCTATTAAGCTCATTCTATGGGATAGTTTCAGTTTTTGCATTTTTCTTAGTTATATGCTATTTTTTAGTTTTGTTTCTTTTAAATTCTCTACTTGTAATTTAATTCCTTGAGCATACCAAACATAGCATGTTTTTATTAAGTGTGTGCCTTATAAACTCAGTATCTGTATTTCTTTTGGGTCTGGTTCTAATATTTACTGTCCCTTGGCTTTTGATCAATTTTATGTACTTGTAAGTTTCACTATTTTTGATTAAGTGCCAAACATTTCATGTCAAAAATTGTAGAGATGATTTGAAGTTCTGTATGATATTATTTTCCTCTAGAAATAATTTATTTTGCTTCTTGTAGGGAACTAGGCTAGAGCAAGTCATCTGAACTAAACTTGGTTTGAGATGATTTAAAGATGGGCATCAGTCCTTCTGAGAGCTATTCTATTTGCTATTCATTATAAATTACAGGATATACCCCATCAGAATCTCATTTTGAAATACTAAATATTAACCAGTGACTTTCTCCTTCATGATTTCTGGTTTTCTTTCTTTTTTTCCTTTCCAGTTACACAGACTAAGGAAAACTGTGCTTGGCTTTTCACTTTTTATTCATTATCTTTTAATAATCTATAATCACTTTGTAGGTGAGTGATATTCTGAGTGCCTAAATTCTATTTAGGCACTATTTTTTACGATTATGGCCTGAAAATTCTCACTTCCTTGATAGTTTTCCAGTAACTTAAGTCAGATATTTCATACATTTTGGACAGATTCTCTGGAAAAAGTTTATCTTAATTAACCCAGTTATCCACTGCTGGCAACAGAACTTAATATAAAAATTTGAAGTAAAATTAAAAAATGAAAACCTATAAATCCATATCTCACTTTAAATTTTTCAGATGTAATTAAATCTACCTGTATCCTGTGTTAAACCTGCCAATCACCCAGACCCTGAACTCCCTTGTTTAAAAATTACTATATATATTTATACCTCTAAGCAATGTAATGTTTGGTTTTGCTTGTTTTAAACTTTATAAAAAATATACTTTATATAGTCTTCTAAGATCTGCCTTTTTCCTTCAGTATGGTGGTTCTAAGATTTATCTACGTTATTATGAAGTAGGTATAAATCTTTTATTCTTCTGACCACATATATATATTCTATTATCTATTTTCTTTTCAGTAGACATTTGTGGTTTGGATCACTGCCTTTAAAGGAACCAAAAACAAGTTTTTACAAATATTCTTATATATATCTCATATTGTCAATAGTCGAGAGATTCTGTAAGGTGTACAACTAGGAGCAGGAAATTTGTGTAGGAGTATATGTACATTTTCAACTTTTTATGATAGTGTCTGGTTATTTTACACAGTTGATGTATCATTTTACTCACAAACAATTGCTTATGAGTTTTCTTTGATTTATATATTCACTAATACTTGATAAATTTATTTCCAAATTTTTGCCAATATATTTTCCAATATATTGTGTGCAAAAATGTTATTACTGTGGTCTCTATTTACAATCCTTTGGTCAATAATGAGGTTTAGCATGTATTTAGGTACTGATTTACCATTCATGTTTCCTCCCCTGTGAAATGCCTGCTCTTCATGGATCTTCTTGCCCATTTTACCTAAAACAATTGATTTCTAAGAGTTATATGTACTTAGGATACTAATCCTTTATTAGTTACATGTGTTATAAATACCTTTTTCCAGATTTGACTTTTTTTCCTCAGGTAGTGTGTGTTAATGGAAGGAAAATTATTAATAGTTAGAATCAATCACTGTCCCCTCAAATAAATAACTGGGCAAAATTAAACTTCGGTAGTTGTTGCAAAAGGAAACACAAATGCTTTATCAAAGTGTATTTAAAGTAATGTTTAAAAATGAAGATTAATTTTAAATTCATATTTACCATCAAAATAATAAAAATAATTTCATGTTTTCTTACCTAAAAAATGTTACAGGTTACTGTGATTTTCCATATTTTGAAATTGCCAACAAAATATGTGTATAATTTCAAAAACCTTTACTGAGTACAAAGAGTTATACCCCAGAATTTTTACATTAAACCAGGTTGTAATTGAGACAGAGCAATATCAGTATATGGAATGAGATTTTATGATTACCTAAAAAAATCCTCACATTATATTGTTCAAAACTTTAGCAATTAGAGCCCACTTTTAGGACTTAAAAACCTGTAATTTCTGACATTTTTTCCTAGAGCATATCAGGCCAAGAGTCTTTGGGCAATTTCCTTGTACATGAAATTTTATCCAGTCACAAATAAGAAACACCAAAAGATTTGTGTCTCTGCAATATGATGAAAGTTTAATAAATTTTATGGCAGTGCTAACAATATGAAAGAGAACTTTCAAATATAAAACTTAAATCTCTCTTAGTTGAAATTCATACTTCTATTGTGAAAAGTTAATAAAACTTAAAAATAAATCACTTCGATTTTTTTTTTCTATTCACGGGAAATAATTCCAAAAGATTTTTTTCTTCTATTCACTTGTAAGTTGAAATTTGCCATCCTTGGGTTAGAGCAAGTCCAGCCTGCTCAGCACTATAAGAGCCTTTCTTTCCTCCAAGAAGTCACTAGTATATATGTGGATCTCAAGGGTCCTTTTCTCTGGAGAGAGCCAACCTTAAATCAGATGAGCCCATCGTGCATTCAATCAGTAATTCACTCAAAAAATACTTATTTAGAGCTTAGTGCTAGGCTTCTTATAGACATTGGAGATTCAGTGGTGAGCAAGACAAGATCCCTGCTCTCAATAGGACTTAAAGTCCAGAAGAGAGAGTACAAAAAAGAAACACAGATTATTAAGGAAAATATCAGGTAGTTCTATTCCAGGAATACATGGTGGGTGATTTGATGGAAAATAACTAGGTGGCCATAGAAGGACATATGCAAAGATCAGGAAGAATAACACTACTGATAGAGAAAGCAGACAGTGCATGGTCCCTGAGTACCAGGCATTTGAGAGATGGAGTATTAATGCTGAAGAGAGAGATCAGGAAGTGATCCCTTACATAGGAGTGAAGTCAGTGAGGGTAGGTCTTTCTAGGATAAAGAATTCAGGGAACATCCAACTGTAATGGGGAAACTGGAGGATATTATGTGACAGATGGGTATCACATGAGGAGTTTTTCAAGGATCACACTGACTGCAGTGTGGTGAAAGTATTATAAGAGTAACATTGTAATGGGGTAAATGATTTCAAGTATATCTCACACACACCCATCAAATGTGCAAATTCATGATGACAATAAAAACAAAACTTACTGATTTTAAAATTTTCTGCTTCTTTTACGTTTCCAAAGCAGTGGCTCATTATTCTGAAAATTGATGAACAAAGAGCAAAGATCAGACATTCATCCTATTTTTCCTATACAAAGTGGGTTTCAGGATAACAAGATAATTGCTGAGGTCAAGTTCAGCTGGAAAGATAATTTTTTTTTTTTTAAATCACCTTTTGTAACCAATACTGAAATAACAGATCTAGGCAGTGGCCATCACCTGGTTTCTAGAAATTTTAAGCAAAAAGTTATTTGGTAGGAAAGAAAAAAAAAAGAACATTGCTTTATAGGTTGTTTCTTCTCAAATAAAAATTAAATCAAATTGTAGTCATTTCAAGCTAAAAAAAAAAAAGAAAAGACAAAGAAAGGTGGGTGAATAAATAAAAAAGTTATTTAGGAGTTGCATAGTGAATGGACCACTGACATCACTGGAACCCTACAGATTAATCTTATTATCACTTAAAGTAGGACAACCAGACATTAGATAATCCTGCTACGATGCAATAGAAAGTTTATAGTTCATCATCTATAACGTTATTTTTGCCAAAATAAAACTGGACCTGAATATAATCAAGCTAACTAACAACATGATGGAAAATGTGGAGAGATAGATACGTGTAAAGAACTATTAGTAGGGGTGCCTGGGTGGCTCAGTCAGTTAAGCATCTGCCTTCAGCTCAGGTGATGTCTCCAGGGTCCTGGGATCCAGCCCCACATTGGGCTCCCTGCTTAGCAGGGAGCCTGTTTCTCCCTCTCTCTCAGCCTGCAGCTCCCCCTCTTGTGTGTGCCCTCTCTCCCTCTCACTGTGTCTGTGTCAAATAAATAAAATCTTTAAAAAGAAAAAAAAAAACTATGAATAAAACATCAGCCAATCCAGCATGTGGGTAACTACAGGACAAGTAAACTGGCTTCTTTAACAAATGGATGATATAAAATAGGATATTACAGATCAAAAGTGGCCCAAGAAGCAAATGCAATGTGTGGACCTTATCTGAAGGTTTATTCAAACAGAACAACCATAAGACATTTTGGACATAATCTAGGAAATTTAAAAGTGGTCTGAATAGTGAATGATGTAACAAATTGTTGGTGTTTTTGTTAGGTGTATAGTGGTGTTATTGTTATGCCAAAAACATAAGTCACTTGCTGCTACCTATACATACTCAAATATTTATGATGAAATTAAAAGTCTGTGCTTTTATAACACCTCATTGGAGAGGAGAAAATGAAGTTGATAGATGAAAAAGATGAAACTAGATGAAATTTTCATGGGGATTCATTATAATGTTCTTAGTTTTGTGTATGTTTAAACATTTCTCTAGTGATAAGATACAAACCACAAAAAAGTAATATCCAATCATGGAATAAGGGGGAAAGGTCAATGCAGTAGTAGTTGAAGCGAGGGTAAGAGTAGATTGGACTTGGGCAGACTCTGAAATGGAAAGAGTGAATGGATTCTGAATTCATGGTAGAAATTAAGCTAAGTTTGTTATTGGATTAATTTGAGGTGGGAAAAAAATAGTGGTACTTGGATTTTTTGTTTGAGTAAATGAGGAAAATGGTGATGCTATTCTGAATTGGGGAAAGCAGAGAAAGGAACAGGTTGGAATCAAAGTCAACAGTTCTGTTTTGATCTTTGATCACTTAAGATACCTATTACATATCTTAATGGAAATTTTAAGTAGACAGTTGGCTATTCTAATCTAATTCCAAGATTATACTAAGGCTAGTGGTAAAAATTTGAAAGTTAGGCATTTAACATCATGAACATGGATAAGACTATGTAGGGAGAGAGTGTAGTTAAGAAAGGAATTCCAGGATGGAATTTGGGAAATACCAACATTCAGAGTTTAAGCATAAATATCAAGTAAGTAAGGAAAGAGTCCAGGAAAGATTGCATCACAGAAACCAAAAGAAAATTCAGCAAGGAGAGAGTAAGCAGTAATATTAACTGCTCCTTAGAAGTCATATAAGATAAGCAAAGAATAATGACCACTGGATTCAGTCATATGAAGCTCAGTTTTGGATATGAGAAGTAGGACAGGAACCAGAAGAAAAGGCAGATTTGGAAGAGAAGCAGGAGAATGAAAAATCCTTGTGTAATGATTACCACGATCAAGGTAATTACCATATCCATCATTTCACCTAGTTATCATTTTTGGTATGTGCGGTGAAGACACTCAGCAAATTTCAAGTATACAATGCAATATAGTTAACAACAGTTACGATGCTATATATTAGATTTCTTGAACTTGTTCATCTTTAACTGAAAGTTTGTATCCCATAACCCACATCACCCCCAAACACCAAAGTATATACCCTATATACCCTATATATACCCTAAGTACACACAATTTATAGTCAATAATATCTCAATAATGCTAGGGGAAAAAAAAAACACTATCAGAAAGGAAATGTAATCATTGCATGCCAAAGGATTCAGCTGCAAGTACAGCGACCTAGCCCCAGAAATGTCAAAATTAAGTTGAGGAAGTAAATCAGGTGAATATGTGTGAGTGACATCATTCATAACGGGAATAAATGTTTCAGGAATAAGTTTAAAAATCAAGAAAAAAATTTCACATGGTATATACTTAATCTCACTAAAGTCTGTTGCAATACTTTTAGATCAGAACTAAAAAGACCAACTTTTTAGGGCTTGTCCTCAAGAGACAATATTTATGAAATGTTTACTATCTGAGATATTCTGAAAATTTATACTTGTGGCAAGAGAGTCTTTTAAGTATATAATGCACAATGAGTCACAGAAACTTAATTAAACACTATCTTGTTTAGCATAACACACCAGACAAAGTAATATCCATTTTTCCTCTTTGTTGAAATTTATTTATTGTGCCGTAATGCTGAAATAAAAATGAGCAAAAAGGGGGAGTGGAGGGGCACGAAAATTTATCTGGAAACAAAAGGGAATGAAAGATTCCTTGAGGACTAAATTATAAACACAAATTTAGCATTTATGGGTAGTAGAAGCTGTCACATCTTTAATCAGAACTTGTACCCCCAAAACACGGCACTCTCGAAAGCACAAAAACAGACAAAGAAGACTGTAGTGCGAGACCAGACTCTGAAGGTACAAAGACCCTTTTTATCCAGAGGTTGCTCCTTTATCCTACTGTCTTCTGATATGCTCTGTTCCCATCATCCCCACTATCTCCACTGTTTGGAAAGTGAGACTCAAAAATAGTTATTTGCTCTTATTCAGAATTGCTGGCTCTAGGGCCTGGCATGGGCCGAGTCACTGATAATTTTATTTTATAGGCATGGCTAGGTTAGGTGACTTGCAGAGCTAGATCTGCAGACACCTGGGTCAACTTCTCAGAACATGACTATAGCTTTCATGTTCCTTCATGAACCATGACTAGAAGCTTACCCCAAGAAATCAATGCCTCTTATAAGTGTCATTACAAACACTAATAAAATAGCCCCGTAAACATTTTTCTCTTTAGCCTAAAAAATGGAAATAAGATGTTCAACCAGAAAAAAAACACTTTCAAGGCCTTATTAAGAGTGGTAGGAAACATAAATCTGTGTCCCAAGGGATGTGAGCTAAACACATCCTTTAAAAAAGTCAATATTTGGGAGATGTGTAAAGCAAGTATCTTAGCACATCTGCTCAAACAGTTTAAAATAAAAACTTCAGAAGCTCGATAATGAATTTTCTAGAGATTATAGTTCTTCCAAAGAGTGCCACAAGAGACCATTTATTGGAAAAGACAGAGCACATATCATTCTTGAAATATTCTAAAAACTATAATAAAGTCTAGCTTTGTTCCCTTTTCCTAAAAAGGAATAATCAGCAGCCTAACATCTTCGTTCTCATAAGCCTAGTTTATAATTGGAACATGAGCTCTCCTACTGTGACTTTTCCACAAATAAAAAGAAAAATCTCATTGGACTAAGGAGAGGGTGGGGAAAAAAATAAAGAAAACATCTCAAATAGAAAATCACTTAAAACCTTTTGTACTATTTCTAAGTCTTTTTTTTTTTTTCAAAGTAGGCAGAGAGAGGGGGGAAGCAGGCTCCCCGCTGAGCAGAGAGCCTGATTCAGGGCTCGATCCCAGGACCCTGGGATCATGACCTGAGCTGAAGGCAGAGGCTTATCCCACTGAGCCACCCAGACACCCCTATTTCTAAGTCTTTATGGTAGTTAGAAAGTGGCTCTTTGCAGCAGGCCTCATGGAGAGAAGTGGGGCTATTTTTCTATTCCAAGATTCTAGCAGCTTTATTACTTGCTTTGGTAAACAGAATGTGATGTGAGTGAGAAAGTCACATTTTGTATATTCTGAGCCTTGGCCATGGACAGCTTTGAAACTACCATTTTTGCCTTCTTGGAATTGCTGTTGTCAGGTGAATGAGTCTAAGTTAGCCTGATGGAGAAGTCTCGTGGAAAAGAACTGAAGTATCTAGCCAAAATCCCCATCATATAAGGCATGTTGAGCAAGGCCATCTGAAACCATCTATCCCCCTATTTAATTGCTGCTTCATAGGTGAGCCCAGGCAAAAATCAGTATATATAAACCAGAGCTCACCCCAAATTGCTGACTCAAGGAATCACAAGAAAATGAAGGACTGATGCTTTAAGACACCCTACTGCAGGGTGCTCAGCAAAGGTTAACCAATGCAGTCATCTTGATATTGCCCTGTACTGGCAGTCTCTTCCCAACACATGCTGTAATTAGCCAATCAGAAGAAAATGTCTATTTCACATTTAAGACCTTCCAAGTAAAGGCTAGAATTATTTTTATTTATTTATCTTTAAAGATTTTATTTATTTATTTGACAGAGAGAGATTACAAGTAGGCGGAGAGGCAGGCAGAGAGAGAGGAGGAAGCAGGCTCCCCACTGAGCAGGGAGCCCTAAGCGGGGCTCGATCCCAGGACCCTGAGATCATGACCTGAGCAGAAGGCAGAGGCTTTAACCCACTGAGCCATCCAGGTGCCCCATTTTATTTTATTTTATACCACCATCAGGGATCAATGGCATGCAGCCCTCAATCTACAGAGAATTCTACAAGAATTCATCACTGTTGTCCCTATCAACAAACTCACTTCCCTTACACACACACATACACACACACACACACACACACACACACACAAACGGGCATATATTTCACCCTCATTTGGACTGCTGCATGAAAATGTTGTTATTAACCTTGGTATGTTAAGGAATTTGTGAGACCAGAGTGAACCATAGTTGGGAATCAGATGGCCAGACAAAATTGAGTTTAATTTCTTCTAATTAGTCCCTTAATCTCTCTTTCTCCCAAACCCCCCTTCCACTGTTGGATATTTCATCTAAACATTTCATTGATGACCCATTTGAGTTTACATTTGAGGAAGCTTGTTAATGTCTTGGGGTGGGGAGGAGGTAGTGACAGATCAGTCATTCAAATCTCTGTGAATTGGTTTAAGCAGCTTCTTTCCATTATATTAATCAGAACCAGCTGTAGAGAAAACATGGAAGTTTTGAGTGGAAGGAGGAGATAGGAAACTCGGAATCTGTGGCCTTTTGAGAAGTACCGTAGACCAGACTGGGAAATCTTCCTGTCATTGTGTCTTCTTGAGGACCACAGGTGAAAGAAGTAGAAAGGACATAGAACAGAAAGGCCTGAGAATATATAAAGCAGATTTTTTATTAAAATATGTCCTAGGGCCAGGACTGGGGACAAACTTATCATTTAATTCTTTTACTTTTTCTCAAGTGATACTCTAATTTCAGGATCCTGGATTCAAATTTAGGGTATTATGTCATTTTTCATCCATGTTTGAGGTAAAATAAACTTTTTTGGGTGAAGACGGTAGATCTGAGTGATCACCCTAAATCCTGAGCCGCTCTAGGCTCATGAGCAAGATATGCAGACACAACTCCCAGGCGGTGCACACTCTTTATTAATGCAGGACTTCATCCCCAGACTCCTATTTGGAACCCCTAAATCTAGGTGGCTTTGGTCACAAACTCTCAGAAAGAAACCCTCAACTTGGTGATTTAATTTCTCCTTTCTGTCAAAGCTGAGGCCATAAGCACGCCTAGAGGTCTTTTCCCCTTCTCTACCCTTAGTCTACTCCCTGATCTTGACATCAAGGGCTAATTATGATTATTTAAGAAGGAATGGGCTCTTTCTCATTAAATACAAGAACATATCTAGGTCAGGCATACTATCTTTTAATGTTGTCCTCTGAGACATGTTCCCAGTGTGTCAACTCATTGGTGGCAAGAGAGGAAATTACCCAAAAAAGGACCAAGAATAAAAATGGCAGATCATAGAGAAGAAGTCCAGAGAAACTCCCCAAACAGGATGTTTTTCAAAAGCAGTCACATTTAGCTACTCACATGGCATCCTACCTGGTTTGTTGCCAATCTATTGGCCTCTCACCTGATTTAGCATAGTCTTTCCTTCTTTCGTTTCTGCTCAAAGATTTTAATGACCTTGGCACAATACGTTCATCAGAACCCATTAGAGTTGTACGTTAGAAGTAGGACAGTGTCCTCCTCTTACTGATGAAAGCAAGGCTCAGACAGCTGAGGTGAGGTGCATAATTTCACCCGCCCTTCGGCAGTCTACCTAATGTTGTCACTATGTAATCACCATTTCTTCCCTTCCTACAGCGTTGACCTGTGTTCAAATTTTGTACAACCATTCTCAAACATACTATTTACAGCAAAGGAAAAAAAATCCCAAACAAAACCCTCTCACCTGTAAAGCATATCTCCCTTGCTAGAAGACTATTCTTCTCAGACTTACCAAACCCATGTCTAAGACAAAAATCACTTGTGTTTAAGTTTTGAGGGTTTTGGAGAAATTCAAATCATGATTTAACTAGATTATTCTGTCCATATATTCTGTAGAGATTCTTCAAAAATTCCAATTTAAATTCACTTACTTAGAAAACACTGATCCTATCAACTTTATTAACCCTGTGAAGGACCCAGGTTTTTATATTCTTTATTTTTCCTACTGATCTCCTATTTTCCATTTCATTGATTTCAGCTTCAATTTTTATTATTTCTTTCCTTACAGTTACTTAAGATTTAATTTGCTCTTTTTCTAATTTCCTAAAGTGGAAGCTTAGAATATTGATTTTAGCTATTTCTTTCTTCTTCTTTTCTAATGTATGTACCACATGCTGTCAGTTTCCCTCTAAGCACTGTTTGTGCTACATTCCACAAATTTTGAAAGTTATGTTTTCATTTTCAGGTAGTTTACAATATATTTTAATTGCTCTTGAAAAAAAATTTTTTTTAAGATTTTATTTATTTATTTGACGGACAGAGATCACAAGTAGGCAGAGAGGCAGGCAGAGACAGAAGGGGAGAAGCAGGCTCCCCACTGAGCAGAAAGCCCGATGCAGGGCTTGATTCTAGGACCCCAGGATCATGACCTGAGCTGAAGGCAGAGGCTTTGACCCACTGAGCCACCCAGGCACCCCTTGAAACTTTTTTTTTTAAGATTTTATTTGTTTATTTGACAGACAGAGATCACAAGTAGACAGAGAGGCAGGCAGAGAGAGAGGGGGGATGCAGGCTCCCTGCTGAGAACAAATCCCGATGCGGGGCTCATCCCAGGACCCTGGAATCATGAACCAGGCCGAAGGCAAAGGCTTTAAGCCACTGAGCCACCCAGGTGCCCCGAAACTTCTTTTTTAACCCATGTGTTATTTGAAGTACATTGTTTAATTTCCAGGTATTCTGGGATTTTCCACTTACCCTTCTATAATTGATTTCTAGTTTAATGCCATTTTGATCTGAAGGCAAATACTATATTACTTCTATTCTTTCAAATTTGTTAAGGTACATCTTATGGCCCAGAGTTCCATCTGAGCTTGAGAAGAACATTCTGCTGTTGTTGGAATATGTGGTCTAAAAATGTCAATTATATCCAGTTGACTGATTGGACTCAACTATTCCCAACACACTGATCTTACTACCTACTGTTTTACTTATTCAACTGACTGGTTTTCTGCCTGCTAGATCACTCCATTTCTGATCCAGGGGTGCTGAGGTCACCAACGAGGATCCTAGATTCACCTGTTTTTCCTTGCAATTTCTACTAGTTTTTGCTGCCTATAAATTGGCAGTGTTTTGTTAGTCACATACATGTGAAGAATTATTATGTCTTCTTGAAGGACTGACCCTTTTTTCATTATGTAATACCTTTCTTTACCCCTGATAGTTTTCCTCAATGTGAAGTCTGCTCTTTCTGAAATGAATACAGTTATTTGCCTTTTTAAAAAATTAGTGCTAGCATGGTATATTTTCCTCCACCCATGTACTTAAAACTTTTTTTGAAAACAAATTTTGTATAGAACTATTTTATACAATATGACAAATTCGTTGGTCTATATGTCAAATATCACATAATTTATTTTTGCATCTCCCTTCACATTCAAAATTGACCCCATTGGGATAATAAATTAAATCCTTGCCCTAACCCCTCGTCAAGGAAAAATTCCTCCTACCATGACCTAACTCACCCTTATAGAAGAGCCAATTATTTTTGGTTGGAATGAGAACCAGTAGCAGTGGGCATCACTTAGAAGTATATGTAACTAGCACTAACCTCCTTGTTTCTATGTAGAAACAGCACTAGGCCCTGCTGGTACTTCTCTTGGGAAGGAGAGTTAAGGGCAGCTATGCAGAAAAGACATTAAATTAAGCCATGATATAATAATATCATACTATCCCAAACCATCTATAGTTTCAATGTAATCCTTATCAAAATTTTAGTGGCATTTTCAGATACAAAGCAATCCTAAAGTCATCCAAGTTGATAAGGAAGAAGTGAAACTATTTGCAGATGACATGATACTATATTTGGAAAACCGTAATGACTTTGCCAAAAAACAACTAGAATTGATGAAGGAATTCAGTAATGTCAGAGGATACAAAATCAATGTACATAAATCTGTTGCATTCTTTACACTAATGAGGAAGCAGAAAGTGAAATTAAGAAAACAATCTCATTTACAATTGCATCAAGAACAATAAATATATAGGAATAAACTTAATGAAAGAGTTGCAAGACCTGTACTTTGAAAAATTTAGAACAATGATGAAAGAAATTCAAGATCATGCAAAGAAACAGAAAGACATTTCATACTCATGAGTTGGAAAAACAAATATTAAATTAATATGTCTATACTACATACAGCAGTCAACACATTTAATGCAATCCCTATCAAACTACCAAGAGCATTTTTCACAGAACTAGAACATATAATCCTACAATTTGTATGGAACCACAAAAGACTAAAATAGCCAAAGCAATTTTGAAAAAAGAAAAACTAAACTGGCAGTATCCCAATTTCAGATTTTAAGTTATATTACAAAGTGGTAGAAAAAAACAGTATGATACTGGCATTAGAAAAGACATATAGATCAATGGAATAAAACAGAACATCCAGGGAGGAGTCAAGATGGCGGAGAAGTAGCAGGCTGAGACGACATCAGGTAGCAGGAGATCAGCTGGATAGCTTATCAATCCATTGCAAACACCTACAAATCCAACATCAGATCCAAGAGAAGAAGAGCAGCAATTCTAGAAACAGGAAATTGACCACTTTCTGAAAGGTAGGACAGCGGAGAAGTGAATCCAAAGCCACGGGAAGATAGACCGCGGGGGGAGGGGCCAGCTCCCAGCAAGCGGTGGAGGAATGGAGCACAAAATCAGGACTTTTAAAAGTCTGCTCCACTGAGGGACATAGCTCCATAGGCTAAACCGGGGTGAAGCCCACGCGGGGTCACAGAAGGATCAGGGGGTGTCTGAGTGTCACAGAGCTTGCAGGTATTAGAGTGGGGAAGCTGGCTACAGAGACAGAGCCGAAGAGTGAGCTCTCAGCTCGGGGCTACCTTGAACCGGTCACTGGCTGGGTGAGCTCGGAGTGCAGCCAGAGGCCAGGGAGACAGGGGTGATTGAGCGCTTTTCTCTGAGGGCACTCTGAGGAGTGAGGCCCCGAGCTCTCAGCTCCTCCAGGCTGGAGATTGG
The DNA here is from genome assembly GCF_002288905.1 of Enhydra lutris kenyoni. Classification (NCBI taxonomy): domain Eukaryota; kingdom Metazoa; phylum Chordata; class Mammalia; order Carnivora; family Mustelidae; genus Enhydra; species Enhydra lutris. The sequence goes on from NW_019154096.1 coordinate 44,296,656, forward strand.
GAGGCCACCAATTTCATTCCCGTCCTCCAGAACTCTACAGGAAGCATTCAGGGAACAAAAGCTCCTGGAAGTGAACCCGAGCAGATTATTTAGCCCGGCCCCTGGTAAGGGTGTTGCAATTCTGCCTCAGGCAAAGACACTTGAGAATCACTACAACAGCCCCCCCCCCCCGAAGATCAGCAAGAAATCCAGCCAGGACCAAGTTCACTTACCAAGGAGAACAGCAGAATTCCAGAGAAGGAGAAAGCAAAGCATGGAATTCATGGCTTTTCTCCCCATGATTCTTTATTCTTGCAGTTAATTTAATTTTTTTTATTTTAATTTTTTTTCTTCTAAAATTTTTTTAACTTTTACCCTCTCCTCTTTTAACGTTTTTTAACTAGTTTATCTTAACAATACCTTTCATAAAAAAAAATAATAATCTTTTTGAACCTTCATTATTATACTCATATTTTATCCTTCATTGTGTCTAACTTTTTTTTTGTAAACACATAGGGTTTTTTCTTCTAAAAAATTTGGGGTACAACTTCTAATAGATTAAAATATACCCTAAATCTAACTCCGGGCTTGTTCTAGTCTCCAGCCTGAGCAAAAGCTCTCCATTTTCTTTTTCTTTTCTTTATTCTCCCAAACAACTTACTTTATCAACTCCTTTTTTAGAAATTAAAAAAAATTTTTTTCATCTTTACAGGCATATTCTATCACTTCATTGTGTTTACCCTTATATATGTTTTTCATTCTTTAAGATTTTGGGAGATAGTTTCTTCTAAGAGACCAAAATACTCCCAAAATTAAGTGGGTGACCTGGTTCTAGTCACCAGTCTAATATATATATTTTTTCTTTCTTATATTTTTAAAATTTGTTTTCTTTTTTTTAATTTTTTTTCCCTGAACTTCTTTTTATCCCCTTTCTCCCCCACATGATTTGGGGTCTCTTCTGATTTGGTTAAAGCACATTTTCCTGGGGTATTTGCTACCCTTTTAGTATTTTATTTGGTCCTTCATATATTCTTATGTGGACAAAATAACAAGGCGGAAAAACTCACCACAAAAAAAAAAAAAAAAAAAAAGAACAAGAGGCAATACCAAAGGCTAAGGACCTAATCAATACAGACATTGAAAATATGTCAGATCTAGAGTTCAGAATGATGATTCTCAAGGTTCTAGCCGGGCTCAAAAAAGGCATGGAAGGTATTAGAGAAACCCTCTCTGGAGAGATAAAAGCCCTTTCTGGAGAAATAAAAGGACTAAAATCTAACCAAGCTGAAATCAAAAAAGCTATTAATGAGGTGCAATAAAATATGGAGGTTCTTACTGCTAGGATAAATGAGGCAGAAGAAAGAATTAGTGACATAGAAGACCAAATGACAGAGAATAAAGAAGCTGAGCAAAAGAGAGGCAAACAAATACTGGACCATGAGGGGAGAATTTGAGAGATAAGTGACACCATAAGACGAAACAACATTAGAATAATTGGGATTCCAGAAGAAGAAGAAAGAGAGAGGGGTGCAGAAGGTATATTGGAGAGAATTATTGGAGAGAATTTCCCTAATATGGCAAAGGGAACAAGCATCAAAATCCAGGAGGTGCAGAGAACCCCCCTCAAAATCAATAAGAATGGGTCCACACCCCGTCACCTAATAGTAAAATTTATAAGTCTTAGCGACAAAGAAAAAATCCTGAAAACAGCCCAGGAAAAGAAGTCTGTAACATACAATGGTAAAAATATTATATTGGCAGTGGACTTATCCACAGAGACCTGGCAGGCCAGAAAGAACTGGCATGGTATATTCAGAGCACTAAACGAGAAAAACATGCAGCCCAGAATACTATATCCAGCTAGGCTATCATTGAAAATAGAAGGAGAGATAAAAAGCTTCCAGGACAAACAGAAACTGAAAGAATTTTCAAACACCAAATGAACTCTACAGGAAATATTGAAAGGAGTCCTCTAAGCAAAGAGAGACCCTAAAAGTAGTAAAACAGAAAGGAACAGACAATATACAGTAACAGTCACCGTACAGGCAATACAATGGCACTAAACTCATCTCTCTCAATAGTTAACCTGAATGTTAATGGGCTAAATGCCCCAATCAAAAGACACAGGGTATCAGAATGGATAAAAAAACAAAACCCATCAATATGCTGCCTACAAGAAACTCATTTTAGACCCGAAGACACCTCCAGATTTAAAGTGAGGGGGTGGAAGTCAGTTTACCATGCTAATGGACATCAGAAGAAGGCTGGGGTGGCAATCCTTAGATCAATTAGACTTTAAGCCAAAGACTATAATAAGAGATGAGGAAGGACACTATATCATACTCAAAGGGTCTGTACAACCAGAAGATCTAACAATTTTAAATATCTATGCCCCTAATGTGGGAGCAGCCAACTATATAAACCAATTAATAACAAAATCAAAGAAACACATCGACAATAACACAATAATAGTTGGAGACTTTAACACTCCCCTCACTGAAATGGACAGATCATCTAAGCAAAAGATCAACAAGGAAATAAAGGCCTTAAATGACACACTGGACCAGATGGACATCACAGATATATTCAGAACATTCCATCCCAAAGCAACAGAATACGCATTCTTCTCTAGTGCACATGGAACATGCTCCAGAATAGATCACATCCTGGGTCACAAATCAGGTCTCATATGGTATCAAAAGATTAGGATCATTCCCTGCATATTTTCAGACCACAATGCTCTGAAGCTAGAACTCAATCACAAGAGGAAATTTGGAAAGAACTCAAATACATAGAGACTAAACAGCATCCTTCTAAAGAATGAATGGGTCAACCAAGAAATTAAAGAAGAATTGAAAAAATTCATGGAAACAAATGATAATGAAAACACACGGTTCAA